>NC_084835.1:52106547-52454047 GCF_033115175.1 Lepus europaeus
GACCAATGTTACAGAACTCCCATAAGCTGCGTCTGCTGCACTCAGGCTACAGGATTCCCATAGAGAGCATATACCTACTCACAGACTACAGAACTCTTGGAAACAGCTTCTCTCCACATTCAATATACAAATCTCTTGGAAACTGCATCTCTCTAGACCAATGTTACAGAACTCCCATAAGCTGCGTCTCCTACACACAGCAGACAAAAAACCCGCATATAGCGAATGCCTAATTCCAGGCTACAGAAATCCAGTAAACAGCTTCTCCCTACACCCTGATACAGAACTTCGGTAAACTGTGTCTCTCTAATTCTAGGTTACAGAACTCCCATAAGCTGCGTCGGCTGCACTCAGGCTACAGGAATCCCATATACAGCGTATGCCTACACTCAGAATACAGAACTCGTGGAAACAGCTTCTCTCAACATTCAACATACAGAACTATTGGAAACTGCATCTGTATACACAAAGCTTACAGAACTCATGAAAGCTGCATCTGCTACACAGCATACAGAATATCCGCAAATAGCGAATGCCTAATGCCAGGCCACAGAACTCTTGGAAACAGCTTCTCTCTACATTCAATATACAAATCTCTTGGAAACTGCATCTCTCTAGACCAATGTTACAGAACTCCCATAAGCTGCGTCTCCTACACACAGCAGACAAAAAACCCGCATATAGCGAATAACTATGCCCAGGCTACCGAAATCGCAGAAACAGCTTCTCTCTACATTCAGCCTACGGAACTCCTGGATACTGTGTCTCTACCCTTAGGTTGTGCAACTCCCTTAAGCTGGGCCTCCTACACAGAGCATACGGAAAACCCGCATATAGCGAATGCCTAATTCAAGGACACAGAATTCTTGGAAACAGCTTTTCTCTACATTCAACATACAAAACTCTTGGAAACCACATCTCTCTAGACCAATGTTACAGAACTCCCGTAAGCTGCGTCTCCTGCACTCAGGCTACAGGATTCCCATATAGAGCGTATGCCTACTCTCAGACTACAGAACTCTTGGAAACCGCTTCTCTCTACATTCAATATACAAATCTCTTGGAAACTGCATCTCTCTAGACCAATGTTACAGAACTCCCGTAAGCTGTGTCTCCTACACACAGCAGACAAAAAACCCACATATAGCGAATGCCTAATTCCAGGCCACAGAACTCTTGGCAGCATTTTCTCTCTACATTCAATATACAAATCTCTTGGAAACTGCATCTCTCTAGACCAATGTTACAGAACTCCCGTGAGCTGCGTCTCCTACACATAGCATACAGAAAACCCGCGTATAGTGAATACCTGCTCATAGGCTACAGAACTCTTGGAAACAGCTTCTGTCTACATTCAACATACAAAACTCTTGGAAACCGCATCTCTCTAGACCAATGTTATAGAACTCCCATAAGCTGTGTCTGATACACTCAGCATACAGAAAACCCGCGTATAGTGAATACCTGCTCATAGGCTACAGAACTCTTGGAAACAGCTTCTGTCTACATTCAACATACAAAACTCTTGGAAACCGCATCTCTCTAGACCAATGTTATAGAACTCCCATAAGCTGTGTCTGATACACTCAGCATACAGAAAACCCGCGTATAGTGAATACCTGCTCATAGGCTACAGAACTCTTGGAAACAGCTTCTGTCTACATTCAACATACAAAACTCTTGGAAACCGCATCTCTCTAGACCAATGTTACAGAACCCCCATAAGCTGCGTCTGCTGCACTCAGGCTACAGGATTCCCATAGAGAGCATATACCCACTCACAGACTACAGAACTCTTGGAAACAGCTTCTCTCCACATTCAATATACAAATCTCTTGGAAACTGCATCTCTCTAGACCAATGTTACAGAACTCCCATAAGCTGCGTCTCCTACACACAGCAGACAAAAAACCCGCATATAGTGAATGCCTAATTCCAGGCTACAGAAATCCAGTAAACAGCTTCTCCCTACACCCTGATACAGAACTTCGGTAAACTGTGTCTCTCTAATTCTAGGTTACAGAACTCCCATAAGCTGCATCGGCTGTACTTAGGCTACAGGAATCCCATATACAGCGTATGCCTACACTCAGAATACAGAACTCGTGGAAACAGCTTCTCTCAACATTCAACATACAAAACTATTGGAAACTGCATCTGTATACACAAAGCTTACAGAACTCATGAAAGCTGCATCTGCTACACAGCATACAGAATATCCGCAAATAGCGAATGCCTAATTCCAGGCCACAGAACTCTTGGAAACAGCTTCTCTCTACATTCAATATACAAATCTATTGGAAACTACATCTCTCTAGACCAGTGTTACAGAACTCCCGTAAGCTGCGTCTCCTACACACAGCAGACATAAAACCCGCATATAGCGAATGCCTAATTCCAGGCCACAGAACTCTTGGAAACAGCTTTTCTCTACATTCAACATACAAAACTCTTGGAAACCGCATCTCTCTAGACCAATGTTACAGAACTCCCATAAGCTGCGTCTGTTGCATTCAGGCTACAGGATTCCCATAGAGAGCGTATGCCTACTCTCAGACTACAGAACTCTTGGAAACAGCTTCTCTCTACATTCAATATACAAATCTCTTGGAAACTGCATCTCTCTAGACCAATGTTACAGAACTCCCATAAGCTGCGTCTCCTACACACAGCAGACAAAAACCCGCATATAGCGAATGCCTAATTCCAGGCTACAGAAATCCAGTAAACAGCTTCTCCCTACACCCTGATACAGAACTTCGGTAAACTGTGTCTCTCTAATTCTAGGTTACAGAACTCCCATAAGCTGCGTCGGCTGCACTCAGGCTACAGGAATCCCATATACAGCGTATGCCTACACTCAGAATACAGAACTCGTGGAAACAGCTTCTCTCAACATTCAACATACAGAACTATTGGAAACTGCATCTGTATACACAAAGCTTACAGAACTCATGAAAGCTGCATCTGCTACACAGCATACAGAATATACGCAAATAGCGAATGCCTAATTGCAGGCCACAGAACTCTTGGAAACAGCTTCTCTCTACATTCAATATACAAATCTCTTTGAAACTGCATCTCTCTAGACCAGTGTTACAGAACTCCCGTAAGCTGCGTCTCCTACACACAGCAGACAAAAAACCCGCATATAGCGAATGCCTAATTCCAGGCCACAGAACTCTTGGAAACAGCTTTTCTCTGCATTCAACATACAAAACTCTTGGAAACCGCATCTCTCTAGACCAATGTTACAGAACTCCCATAAGCTGCGTCTGCTGCACTCAGGCTACAGGATTCCCATAGAGAGCATATACCTACTCACAGACTACAGAACTCTTGGAAACAGCTTCTCTCCACATTCAATATACAAATCTCTTGGAAACTGCATCTCTCTAGACCAATGTTACAGAACTCCCATAAGCTGCGTCTCCTACACACAGCAGACAAAAAACCCGCATATAGCGAATGCCTAATTCCAGGCTACAGAAATCCAGTAAACAGCTTCTCCCTACACCCTGATACAGAACTTCGGTAAACTGTGTCTCTCTAATTCTAGGTTACAGAACTCCCATAAGCTGCGTCGGCTGCACTCAGGCTACAGGAATCCCATATACAGCGTATGCCTACACTCAGAATACAGAACTCGTGGAAACAGCTTCTCTCAACATTCAACATACAGAACTATTGGAAACTGCATCTGTATACACAAAGCTTACAGAACTCATGAAAGCTGCATCTGCTACACAGCATACAGAATATCCGCAAATAGCGAATGCCTAATGCCAGGCCACAGAACTCTTGGAAACAGCTTCTCTCTACATTCAATATACAAATCTCTTGGAAACTGCATCTCTCTAGACCAATGTTACAGAACTCCCATAAGCTGCGTCTCCTACACACAGCAGACAAAAAACCCGCATATAGCGAATAACTATGCCCAGGCTACCGAAATCGCAGAAACAGCTTCTCTCTACATTCAGCCTACGGAACTCCTGGATACTGTGTCTCTACCCTTAGGTTGTGCAACTCCCTTAAGCTGGGCCTCCTACACAGAGCATACGGAAAACCCGCATATAGCGAATGCCTAATTCAAGGACACAGAATTCTTGGAAACAGCTTTTCTCTACATTCAACATACAAAACTCTTGGAAACCACATCTCTCTAGACCAATGTTACAGAACTCCCGTAAGCTGCGTCTCCTGCACTCAGGCTACAGGATTCCCATATAGAGCGTATGCCTACTCTCAGACTACAGAACTCTTGGAAACCGCTTCTCTCTACATTCAATATACAAATCTCTTGGAAACTGCATCTCTCTAGACCAATGTTACAGAACTCCCGTAAGCTGTGTCTCCTACACACAGCAGACAAAAAACCCACATATAGCGAATGCCTAATTCCAGGCCACAGAACTCTTGGCAGCATTTTCTCTCTACATTCAATATACAAATCTCTTGGAAACTGCATCTCTCTAGACCAATGTTACAGAACTCCCGTGAGCTGCGTCTCCTACACATAGCATACAGAAAACCCGCGTATAGTGAATACCTGCTCATAGGCTACAGAACTCTTGGAAACAGCTTCTGTCTACATTCAACATACAAAACTCTTGGAAACCGCATCTCTCTAGACCAATGTTATAGAACTCCCATAAGCTGTGTCTGATACACTCAGCATACAGAAAACCCGCGTATAGTGAATACCTGCTCATAGGCTACAGAACTCTTGGAAACAGCTTCTGTCTACATTCAACATACAAAACTCTTGGAAACCGCATCTCTCTAGACCAATGTTATAGAACTCCCATAAGCTGTGTCTGATACACTCAGCATACAGAAAACCCGCGTATAGTGAATACCTGCTCATAGGCTACAGAACTCTTGGAAACAGCTTCTGTCTACATTCAACATACAAAACTCTTGGAAACCGCATCTCTCTAGACCAATGTTACAGAACCCCCATAAGCTGCGTCTGCTGCACTCAGGCTACAGGATTCCCATAGAGAGCATATACCCACTCACAGACTACAGAACTCTTGGAAACAGCTTCTCTCCACATTCAATATACAAATCTCTTGGAAACTGCATCTCTCTAGACCAATGTTACAGAACTCCCATAAGCTGCGTCTCCTACACACAGCAGACAAAAAACCCGCATATAGTGAATGCCTAATTCCAGGCTACAGAAATCCAGTAAACAGCTTCTCCCTACACCCTGATACAGAACTTCGGTAAACTGTGTCTCTCTAATTCTAGGTTACAGAACTCCCATAAGCTGCATCGGCTGTACTTAGGCTACAGGAATCCCATATACAGCGTATGCCTACACTCAGAATACAGAACTCGTGGAAACAGCTTCTCTCAACATTCAACATACAAAACTATTGGAAACTGCATCTGTATACACAAAGCTTACAGAACTCATGAAAGCTGCATCTGCTACACAGCATACAGAATATCCGCAAATAGCGAATGCCTAATTCCAGGCCACAGAACTCTTGGAAACAGCTTCTCTCTACATTCAATATACAAATCTATTGGAAACTACATCTCTCTAGACCAGTGTTACAGAACTCCCGTAAGCTGCGTCTCCTACACACAGCAGACATAAAACCCGCATATAGCGAATGCCTAATTCCAGGCCACAGAACTCTTGGAAACAGCTTTTCTCTACATTCAACATACAAAACTCTTGGAAACCGCATCTCTCTAGACCAATGTTACAGAACTCCCATAAGCTGCGTCTGTTGCATTCAGGCTACAGGATTCCCATAGAGAGCGTATGCCTACTCTCAGACTACAGAACTCTTGGAAACAGCTTCTCTCTACATTCAATATACAAATCTCTTGGAAACTGCATCTCTCTAGACCAATGTTACAGAACTCCCATAAGCTGCGTCTCCTACACACAGCAGACAAAAACCCGCATATAGCGAATGCCTAATTCCAGGCTACAGAAATCCAGTAAACAGCTTCTCCCTACACCCTGATACAGAACTTCGGTAAACTGTGTCTCTCTAATTCTAGGTTACAGAACTCCCATAAGCTGCGTCGGCTGCATTCAGGCTACAGGAATCCCATATACAGCGTATGCCTACACTCAGAATACAGAACTCGTGGAAACAGCTTCTCTCAACATTCAACATACAGAACTATTGGAAACTGCATCTGTATACACAAAGCTTACAGAAATCATGAAAGCTGCATCTGCTACACAGCATACAGAATATACGCAAATAGCGAATGCCTAATTGCAGGCCACAGAACTCTTGGAAACAGCTTCTCTCTACATTCAATATACAAATCTCTTTGAAACTGCATCTCTCTAGACCAGTGTTACAGAACTCCCGTAAGCTGCGTCTCCTACACACAGCAGACAAAAAAACCCACATATAGCGAATGCCTTATTCCAGGCCACAGAACTCTTGGCAGCATTTTCTCTCTATATTCAATATACAAATCTCTTGGAAACTGCATCTCTCTAGACTAATGTTACAGAACTCCCGTGAGCTGCGTCTCCTACACATAGCATACAGAAAACCCGCGTATAGTGAATACCTGCTCATAGGCTACAGAACTCTTGGAAACAGCTTCTGTCTACATTCAACATACAAAACTCTTGGAAACCGCATCTCTCTAGACCAATGTTATAGAACTCCCATAAGCTGTGTCTGATACACTCAGCATACAGAAAACCCGCGTATAGTGAATACCTGCTCATAGGCTACAGAACTCTTGGAAACAGCTTCTGTCTACATTCAACATACAAAACTCTTGGAAACCGCATCTCTCTAGACCAATGTTACAGAACCCCCATAAGCTGCGTCTGCTGCACTCAGGCTACAGGATTCCCATAGAGAGCATATACCTACTCACAGACTACAGAACTCTTGGAAACAGCTTCTCTCCACATTCAATATACAAACCTCTTGGAAACTGCATCTCTCTAGACCAATGTTACAGAACTCCCATAAGCTGCGTCTCCTACACACAGCAGACAAAAAACCCGCATATAGCGAATGCCTAATTCCAGGCTACAGAAATCCAGTAAACAGCTTCTCCCTACACCCTGATACAGAACTTCGGTAAACTGTGTCTCTCTAATTCTAGGTTACAGAACTCCCATAAGCTGCGTCGGCTGCACTCAGGCTACAGGAATCCCATATACAGCGTATGCCTACACTCAGAATACAGAACTCGTGGAAACAGCTTCTCTCAACATTCAACATACAGAACTATTGGAAACTGCATCTGTATACACAAAGCTTACAGAACTCATGAAAGCTGCATCTGCTACACAGCATACAGAATATCCGCAAATAGCGAATGCCTAATTCCAGGCCACAGAACTCTTGGAAACAGCTTCTCTCTACATTCAATATACAAATCTCTTGGAAACTGCATCTCTCTAGACCAATGTTACAGAACTCCCATAAGCTGCGTCTGCTGCACTCAGGCTACAGGATTCCCATAGAGAGCGTATGCCTACTCTCAGACTACAGAACTCTTGGAAACAGCTTCTCTCTACATTCAATATACAAATCTCTTGGAAACTGCATCTCTCTAGACCAATGTTACAGAACTCCCATAAGCTGCGTCTCCTACACACAGCAGACAAAAAACCCGCATATAGCGAATGCCTAATTCCAGGCTACAGAAATCCAGTAAACAGCTTCTCCCTACACCCTGATACAGAACTTCAGTAAACTGTGTCTCTCTAATTCTAGGTTACAGAACTCCCATAAGCTGCGTCGGCTGCACTCAGGCTACAGGAATCCCATATACAGCGTATGCCTACACTCAGAATACAGAACTCGTGGAAACAGCTTCTCTCAACATTCAACATACAGAACTATTGGAAACTGCATCTGTATACACAAAGCTTACAGAACTCATGAAAGCTGCATCTGCTACACAGCATACAGAATATACGCAAATAGCGAATGCCTAATTGCAGGCCACAGAACTCTTGGAAACAGCTTCTCTCTACATTCAATATACAAATCTCTTTGAAACTGCATCTCTCTAGACCAGTGTTACAGAACTCCCGTAAGCTGCGTCTCCTACACACAGCAGACAAAAAACCCGCATATAGCGAATGCCTAATTCCAGGCCATAGAACTCTTGGAAACAGCTTTTCTCTGCATTCAACATACAAAACTCTTGGAAACCGCATCTCTCTAGACCAATGTTACAGAACTCCCATAAGCTGCGTCTGCTGCACTCAGGCTACAGGATTCCCATAGAGAGCATATACCTACTCACAGACTACAGAACTCTTGGAAACAGCTTCTCTCCACATTCAATATACAAATCTCTTGGAAACTGCATCTCTCTAGACCAATGTTACAGAACTCCCGTAAGCTGCGTCTCCTACACACAGCAGACAAAAAACCCGCATATAGCGAATGCCTAATTCCAGGCTACAGAAATCCAGTAAACAGCTTCTCCCTACACCCTGATACAGAACTTCGGTAAACTGTGTCTCTCTAATTCTAGGTTACAGAACTCCCATAAGCTGCGTCGGCTGCACTCAGGCTACAGGAATCCCATATACAGCGTATGCCTACACTCAGAATACAGAACTCGTGGAAACAGCTTCTCTCAACATTCAACATACAGAACTATTGGAAACTGCATCTGTATACACAAAGCTTACAGAACTCATGAAAGCTGCATCTGCTACACAGCATACAGAATATCCGCAAATAGCGAATGCCTAATGCCAGGCCACAGAACTCTTGGAAACAGCTTCTCTCTACATTCAATATACAAATCTCTTGGAAACTGCATCTCTCTAGACCAATGTTACAGAACTCCCATAAGCTGCGTCTCCTACACACAGCAGACAAAAAACCCGCATATAGCGAATAACTATGCCCAGGCTACCGAAATCGCAGAAACAGCTTCTCTCTACATTCAGCCTACGGAACTCCTGGATACTGTGTCTCTACCCTTAGGTTGTGCAACTCCCTTAAGCTGGGCCTCCTACACAGAGCATACGGAAAACCCGCATATAGCGAATGCCTAATTCAAGGACACAGAATTCTTGGAAACAGCTTTTCTCTACATTCAACATACAAAACTCTTGGAAACCACATCTCTCTAGACCAATGTTACAGAACTCCCGTAAGCTGCGTCTCCTGCACTCAGGCTACAGGATTCCCATATAGAGCGTATGCCTACTCTCAGACTACAGAACTCTTGGAAACCGCTTCTCTCTACATTCAATATACAAATCTCTTGGAAACTGCATCTCTCTAGACCAATGTTACAGAACTCCCGTAAGCTGTGTCTCCTACACACAGCAGACAAAAAACCCACATATAGCGAATGCCTAATTCCAGGCCACAGAACTCTTGGCAGCATTTTCTCTCTACATTCAATATACAAATCTCTTGGAAACTGCATCTCTCTAGACCAATGTTACAGAACTCCCGTGAGCTGCGTCTCCTACACATAGCATACAGAAAACCCGCGTATAGTGAATACCTGCTCATAGGCTACAGAACTCTTGGAAACAGCTTCTGTCTACATTCAACATACAAAACTCTTGGAAACCGCATCTCTCTAGACCAATGTTATAGAACTCCCATAAGCTGTGTCTGATACACTCAGCATACAGAAAACCCGCGTATAGTGAATACCTGCTCATAGGCTACAGAACTCTTGGAAACAGCTTCTGTCTACATTCAACATACAAAACTCTTGGAAACCGCATCTCTCTAGACCAATGTTACAGAACCCCCATAAGCTGCGTCTGCTGCACTCAGGCTACAGGATTCCCATAGAGAGCATATACCCACTCACAGACTACAGAACTCTTGGAAACAGCTTCTCTCCACATTCAATATACAAATCTCTTGGAAACTGCATCTCTCTAGACCAATGTTACAGAACTCCCATAAGCTGCGTCTCCTACACACAGCAGACAAAAAACCCGCATATAGCGAATGCCTAATTCCAGGCTACAGAAATCCAGTAAACAGCTTCTCCCTACACCCTGATACAGAACTTCGGTAAACTGTGTCTCTCTAATTCTAGGTTACAGAACTCCCATAAGCTGCGTCGGCTGCACTCAGGCTACAGGAATCCCATATACAGCGTATGCCTACACTCAGAATACAGAACTCGTGGAAACAGCTTCTCTCAACATTCAACATACAGAACTATTGGAAACTGCATCTGTATACACAAAGCTTACAGAAATCATGAAAGCTGCATCTGCTACACAGCATACAGAATATACGCAAATAGCGAATGCCTAATTGCAGGCCACAGAACTCTTGGAAACAGCTTCTCTCTACATTCAATATACAAATCTCTTTGAAACTGCATCTCTCTAGACCAGTGTTACAGAACTCCCGTAAGCTGCGTCTCCTACACACAGCAGACAAAAAACCCGCATATAGCGAATGCCTAATTCCAGGCCACAGAACTCTTGGAAACAGCTTTTCTCTGCATTCAACATACAAAACTCTTGGAAACCGCATCTCTCTAGACCAATGTTACAGAACTCCCATAAGCTGCGTCTGCTGCACTCAGGCTACAGGATTCCCATAGAGAGCATATACCTACTCACAGACTACAGAACTCTTGGAAACAGCTTCTCTCCACATTCAATATACAAATCTCTTGGAAACTGCATCTCTCTAGACCAATGTTACAGAACTCCCATAAGCTGCGTCTCCTACACACAGCAGACAAAAAACCCGCATATAGCGAATGCCTAATTCCAGGCTACAGAAATCCAGTAAACAGCTTCTCCCTACACCCTGATACAGAACTTCGGTAAACTGTGTCTCTCTAATTCTAGGTTACAGAACTCCCATAAGCTGCGTCGGCTGCACTCAGGCTACAGGAATCCCATATACAGCGTATGCCTACACTCAGAATACAGAACTCGTGGAAACAGCTTCTCTCAACATTCAACATACAGAACTATTGGAAACTGCATCTGTATACACAAAGCTTACAGAACTCATGAAAGCTGCATCTGCTACACAGCATACAGAATATCCGCAAATAGCGAATGCCTAATTCCAGGCCACAGAACTCTTGGAAACAGCTTCTCTCTACATTCAATATACAAATCTCTTGGAAACTGCATCTCTCTAGACCAATGTTACAGAACTCCCATAAGCTGCGTCTGCTGCACTCAGGCTACAGGATTCCCATAGAGAGCGTATGCCTACTCTCAGACTACAGAACTCTTGGAAACAGCTTCTCTCTACATTCAATATACAAATCTCTTGGAAACTGCATCTCTCTAGACCAATGTTACAGAACTCCCATAAGCTGCGTCTCCTACACACAGCAGACAAAAAACCCGCATATAGCGAATGCCTAATTCCAGGCTACAGAAATCCAGTAAACAGCTTCTCCCTACACCCTGATACAGAACTTCGGTAAACTGTGTCTCTCTAATTCTAGGTTACAGAACTCCCATAAGCTGCGTCGGCTGCACTCAGGCTACAGGAATCCCATATACAGCGTATGCCTACACTCAGAATACAGAACTCGTGGAAACAGCTTCTCTCAACATTCAACATACAGAACTATTGGAAACTGCATCTGTATACACAAAGCTTACAGAACTCATGAAAGCTGCATCTGCTACACAGCATACAGAATATACGCAAATAGCGAATGCCTAATTGCAGGCCACAGAACTCTTGGAAACAGCTTCTCTCTACATTCAATATACAAATCTCTTTGAAACTGCATCTCTCTAGACCAGTGTTACAGAACTCCCGTAAGCTGCGTCTCCTACACACAGCAGACAAAAAACCCGCATATAGCGAATGCCTAATTCCAGGCCACAGAACTCTTGGAAACAGCTTTTCTCTGCATTCAACATACAAAACTCTTGGAAACCGCATCTCTCTAGACCAATGTTACAGAACTCCCATAAGCTGCGTCTGCTGCACTCAGGCTACAGGATTCCCATAGAGAGCATATACCTACTCACAGACTACAGAACTCTTGGAAACAGCTTCTCTCCACATTCAATATACAAATCTCTTGGAAACTGCATCTCTCTAGACCAATGTTACAGAACTCCCATAAGCTGCGTCTCCTACACACAGCAGACAAAAAACCCGCATATAGCGAATGCCTAATTCCAGGCTACAGAAATCCAGTAAACAGCTTCTCCCTACACCCTGATACAGAACTTCGGTAAACTGTGTCTCTCTAATTCTAGGTTACAGAACTCCCATAAGCTGCGTCGGCTGCACTCAGGCTACAGGAATCCCATATACAGCGTATGCCTACACTCAGAATACAGAACTCGTGGAAACAGCTTCTCTCAACATTCAACATACAGAACTATTGGAAACTGCATCTGTATACACAAAGCTTACAGAACTCATGAAAGCTGCATCTGCTACACAGCATACAGAATATCCGCAAATAGCGAATGCCTAATGCCAGGCCACAGAACTCTTGGAAACAGCTTCTCTCTACATTCAATATACAAATCTCTTGGAAACTGCATCTCTCTAGACCAATGTTACAGAACTCCCATAAGCTGCGTCTCCTACACACAGCAGACAAAAAACCCGCATATAGCGAATAACTATGCCCAGGCTACCGAAATCGCAGAAACAGCTTCTCTCTACATTCAGCCTACGGAACTCCTGGATACTGTGTCTCTACCCTTAGGTTGTGCAACTCCCTTAAGCTGGGCCTCCTACACAGAGCATACGGAAAACCCGCATATAGCGAATGCCTAATTCAAGGACACAGAATTCTTGGAAACAGCTTTTCTCTACATTCAACATACAAAACTCTTGGAAACCACATCTCTCTAGACCAATGTTACAGAACTCCCGTAAGCTGCGTCTCCTGCACTCAGGCTACAGGATTCCCATATAGAGCGTATGCCTACTCTCAGACTACAGAACTCTTGGAAACCGCTTCTCTCTACATTCAATATACAAATCTCTTGGAAACTGCATCTCTCTAGACCAATGTTACAGAACTCCCGTAAGCTGTGTCTCCAACACACAGCAGACAAAAAACCCACATATAGCGAATGCCTAATTCCAGGCCACAGAACTCTTGGCAGCATTTTCTCTCTACATTCAATATACAAATCTCTTGGAAACTGCATCTCTCTAGACCAATGTTACAGAACTCCCGTGAGCTGCGTCTCCTACACATAGCATACAGAAAACCCGCGTATAGTGAATACCTGCTCATAGGCTACAGAACTCTTGGAAACAGCTTCTGTCTACATTCAACATACAAAACTCTTGGAAACCGCATCTCTCTAGACCAATGTTATAGAACTCCCATAAGCTGTGTCTGATACACTCAGCATACAGAAAACCCGCGTATAGTGAATACCTGCTCATAGGCTACAGAACTCTTGGAAACAGCTTCTGTCTACATTCAACATACAAAACTCTTGGAAACCGCATCTCTCTAGACCAATGTTATAGAACTCCCATAAGCTGTGTCTGATACACTCAGCATACAGAAAACCCGCGTATAGTGAATACCTGCTCATAGGCTACAGAACTCTTGGAAACAGCTTCTGTCTACATTCAACATACAAAACTCTTGGAAACCGCATCTCTCTAGACCAATGTTACAGAACCCCCATAAGCTGCGTCTGCTGCACTCAGGCTACAGGATTCCCATAGAGAGCATATACCCACTCACAGACTACAGAACTCTTGGAAACAGCTTCTCTCCACATTCAATATACAAATCTCTTGGAAACTGCATCTCTCTAGACCAATGTTACAGAACTCCCATAAGCTGCGTCTCCTACACACAGCAGACAAAAAACCCGCATATAGTGAATGCCTAATTCCAGGCTACAGAAATCCAGTAAACAGCTTCTCCCTACACCCTGATACAGAACTTCGGTAAACTGTGTCTCTCTAATTCTAGGTTACAGAACTCCCATAAGCTGCGTCGGCTGCACTCAGGCTACAGGAATCCCATATACAGCGTATGCCTACACTCAGAATACAGAACTCGTGGAAACAGCTTCTCTCAACATTCAACATACAGAACTATTGGAAACTGCATCTGTATACACAAAGCTTACAGAACTCATGAAAGCTGCATCTGCTACACAGCATACAGAATATCCGCAAATAGCGAATGCCTAATTCCAGGCCACAGAACTCTTGGAAACAGCTTCTCTCTACATTCAATATACAAATCTCTTGGAAACTGCATCTCTCTAGACCAATGTTACAGAACTCCCATAAGCTGCGTCTGCTGCACTCAGGCTACAGGATTCCCATAGAGAGCGTATGCCTACTCTCAGACTACAGAACTCTTGGAAACAGCTTCTCTCTACATTCAATATACAAATCTCTTGGAAACTGCATCTCTCTAGACCAATGTTACAGAACTCCCATAAGCTGCGTCTCCTACACACAGCAGACAAAAAACCCGCATATAGCGAATGCCTAATTCCAGGCTACAGAAATCCAGTAAACAGCTTCTCCCTACACCCTGATACAGAACTTCGGTAAACTGTGTCTCTCTAATTCTAGGTTACAGAACTCCCATAAGCTGCGTCGGCTGCACTCAGGCTACAGGAATCCCATATACAGCGTATGCCTACACTCAGAATACAGAACTCGTGGAAACAGCTTCTCTCAACATTCAACATACAGAACTATTGGAAACTGCATCTGTATACACAAAGCTTACAGAACTCATGAAAGCTGCATCTGCTACACAGCATACAGAATATACGCAAATAGCGAATGCCTAATTGCAGGCCACAGAACTCTTGGAAACAGCTTCTCTCTACATTCAATATACAAATCTCTTTGAAACTGCATCTCTCTAGACCAGTGTTACAGAACTCCCGTAAGCTGCGTCTCCTACACACAGCAGACAAAAAACCCGCATATAGCGAATGCCTAATTCCAGGCCACAGAACTCTTGGAAACAGCTTTTCTCTGCATTCAACATACAAAACTCTTGGAAACCGCATCTCTCTAGACCAATGTTACAGAACTCCCATAAGCTGCGTCTGCTGCACTCAGGCTACAGGATTCCCATAGAGAGCATATACCTACTCACAGACTACAGAACTCTTGGAAACAGCTTCTCTCCACATTCAATATACAAATCTCTTGGAAACTGCATCTCTCTAGACCAATGTTACAGAACTCCCATAAGCTGCGTCTCCTACACACAGCAGACAAAAAACCCGCATATAGCGAATGCCTAATTCCAGGCTACAGAAATCCAGTAAACAGCTTCTCCCTACACCCTGATACAGAACTTCGGTAAACTGTGTCTCTCTAATTCTAGGTTACAGAACTCCCATAAGCTGCGTCGGCTGCACTCAGGCTACAGGAATCCCATATACAGCGTATGCCTACACTCAGAATACAGAACTCGTGGAAACAGCTTCTCTCAACATTCAACATACAGAACTATTGGAAACTGCATCTGTATACACAAAGCTTACAGAACTCATGAAAGCTGCATCTGCTACACAGCATACAGAATATCCGCAAATAGCGAATGCCTAATGCCAGGCCACAGAACTCTTGGAAACAGCTTCTCTCTACATTCAATATACAAATCTCTTGGAAACTGCATCTCTCTAGACCAATGTTACAGAACTCCCATAAGCTGCGTCTCCTACACACAGCAGACAAAAAACCCGCATATAGCGAATAACTATGCCCAGGCTACCGAAATCGCAGAAACAGCTTCTCTCTACATTCAGCCTACGGAACTCCTGGATACTGTGTCTCTACCCTTAGGTTGTGCAACTCCCTTAAGCTGGGCCTCCTACACAGAGCATACGGAAAACCCGCATATAGCGAATGCCTAATTCAAGGACACAGAATTCTTGGAAACAGCTTTTCTCTACATTCAACATACAAAACTCTTGGAAACCACATCTCTCTAGACCAATGTTACAGAACTCCCGTAAGCTGCGTCTCCTGCACTCAGGCTACAGGATTCCCATATAGAGCGTATGCCTACTCTCAGACTACAGAACTCTTGGAAACCGCTTCTCTCTACATTCAATATACAAATCTCTTGGAAACTGCATCTCTCTAGACCAATGTTACAGAACTCCCGTAAGCTGTGTCTCCTACACACAGCAGACAAAAAACCCACATATAGCGAATGCCTAATTCCAGGCCACAGAACTCTTGGCAGCATTTTCTCTCTACATTCAATATACAAATCTCTTGGAAACTGCATCTCTCTAGACCAATGTTACAGAACTCCCGTGAGCTGCGTCTCCTACACATAGCATACAGAAAACCCGCGTATAGTGAATACCTGCTCATAGGCTACAGAACTCTTGGAAACAGCTTCTGTCTACATTCAACATACAAAACTCTTGGAAACCGCATCTCTCTAGACCAATGTTATAGAACTCCCATAAGCTGTGTCTGATACACTCAGCATACAGAAAACCCGCGTATAGTGAATACCTGCTCATAGGCTACAGAACTCTTGGAAACAGCTTCTGTCTACATTCAACATACAAAACTCTTGGAAACCGCATCTCTCTAGACCAATGTTATAGAACTCCCATAAGCTGTGTCTGATACACTCAGCATACAGAAAACCCGCGTATAGTGAATACCTGCTCATAGGCTACAGAACTCTTGGAAACAGCTTCTGTCTACATTCAACATACAAAACTCTTGGAAACCGCATCTCTCTAGACCAATGTTACAGAACCCCCATAAGCTGCGTCTGCTGCACTCAGGCTACAGGATTCCCATAGAGAGCATATACCCACTCACAGACTACAGAACTCTTGGAAACAGCTTCTCTCCACATTCAATATACAAATCTCTTGGAAACTGCATCTCTCTAGACCAATGTTACAGAACTCCCATAAGCTGCGTCTCCTACACACAGCAGACAAAAAACCCGCATATAGTGAATGCCTAATTCCAGGCTACAGAAATCCAGTAAACAGCTTCTCCCTACACCCTGATACAGAACTTCGGTAAACTGTGTCTCTCTAATTCTAGGTTACAGAACTCCCATAAGCTGCATCGGCTGTACTTAGGCTACAGGAATCCCATATACAGCGTATGCCTACACTCAGAATACAGAACTCGTGGAAACAGCTTCTCTCAACATTCAACATACAAAACTATTGGAAACTGCATCTGTATACACAAAGCTTACAGAACTCATGAAAGCTGCATCTGCTACACAGCATACAGAATATCCGCAAATAGCGAATGCCTAATTCCAGGCCACAGAACTCTTGGAAACAGCTTCTCTCTACATTCAATATACAAATCTATTGGAAACTACATCTCTCTAGACCAGTGTTACAGAACTCCCGTAAGCTGCGTCTCCTACACACAGCAGACATAAAACCCGCATATAGCGAATGCCTAATTCCAGGCCACAGAACTCTTGGAAACAGCTTTTCTCTACATTCAACATACAAAACTCTTGGAAACCGCATCTCTCTAGACCAATGTTACAGAACTCCCATAAGCTGCGTCTGTTGCATTCAGGCTACAGGATTCCCATAGAGAGCGTATGCCTACTCTCAGACTACAGAACTCTTGGAAACAGCTTCTCTCTACATTCAATATACAAATCTCTTGGAAACTGCATCTCTCTAGACCAATGTTACAGAACTCCCATAAGCTGCGTCTCCTACACACAGCAGACAAAAACCCGCATATAGCGAATGCCTAATTCCAGGCTACAGAAATCCAGTAAACAGCTTCTCCCTACACCCTGATACAGAACTTCGGTAAACTGTGTCTCTCTAATTCTAGGTTACAGAACTCCCATAAGCTGCGTCGGCTGCATTCAGGCTACAGGAATCCCATATACAGCGTATGCCTACACTCAGAATACAGAACTCGTGGAAACAGCTTCTCTCAACATTCAACATACAGAACTATTGGAAACTGCATCTGTATACACAAAGCTTACAGAAATCATGAAAGCTGCATCTGCTACACAGCATACAGAATATACGCAAATAGCGAATGCCTAATTGCAGGCCACAGAACTCTTGGAAACAGCTTCTCTCTACATTCAATATACAAATCTCTTTGAAACTGCATCTCTCTAGACCAGTGTTACAGAACTCCCGTAAGCTGCGTCTCCTACACACAGCAGACAAAAAAACCCACATATAGCGAATGCCTTATTCCAGGCCACAGAACTCTTGGCAGCATTTTCTCTCTATATTCAATATACAAATCTCTTGGAAACTGCATCTCTCTAGACTAATGTTACAGAACTCCCGTGAGCTGCGTCTCCTACACATAGCATACAGAAAACCCGCGTATAGTGAATACCTGCTCATAGGCTACAGAACTCTTGGAAACAGCTTCTGTCTACATTCAACATACAAAACTCTTGGAAACCGCATCTCTCTAGACCAATGTTATAGAACTCCCATAAGCTGTGTCTGATACACTCAGCATACAGAAAACCCGCGTATAGTGAATACCTGCTCATAGGCTACAGAACTCTTGGAAACAGCTTCTGTCTACATTCAACATACAAAACTCTTGGAAACCGCATCTCTCTAGACCAATGTTACAGAACCCCCATAAGCTGCGTCTGCTGCACTCAGGCTACAGGATTCCCATAGAGAGCATATACCTACTCACAGACTACAGAACTCTTGGAAACAGCTTCTCTCCACATTCAATATACAAACCTCTTGGAAACTGCATCTCTCTAGACCAATGTTACAGAACTCCCATAAGCTGCGTCTCCTACACACAGCAGACAAAAAACCCGCATATAGCGAATGCCTAATTCCAGGCTACAGAAATCCAGTAAACAGCTTCTCCCTACACCCTGATACAGAACTTCGGTAAACTGTGTCTCTCTAATTCTAGGTTACAGAACTCCCATAAGCTGCGTCGGCTGCACTCAGGCTACAGGAATCCCATATACAGCGTATGCCTACACTCAGAATACAGAACTCGTGGAAACAGCTTCTCTCAACATTCAACATAAAGAACTATTGGAAACTGCATCTGTATACACAAAGCTTACAGAACTCATGAAAGCTGCATCTGCTACACAGCATACAGAATATCCGCAAATAGCGAATGCCTAATTCCAGGCCACAGAACTCTTGGAAACAGCTTCTCTCTACATTCAATATACAAATCTCTTGGAAACTGCATCTCTCTAGACCAATGTTACAGAACTCCCATAAGCTGCGTCTGCTGCACTCAGGCTACAGGATTCCCATAGAGAGCGTATGCCTACTCTCAGACTACAGAACTCTTGGAAACAGCTTCTCTCTACATTCAATATACAAATCTCTTGGAAACTGCATCTCTCTAGACCAATGTTACAGAACTCCCATAAGCTGCGTCTCCTACACACAGCAGACAAAAAACCCGCATATAGCGAATGCCTAATTCCAGGCTACAGAAATCCAGTAAACAGCTTCTCCCTACACCCTGATACAGAACTTCAGTAAACTGTGTCTCTCTAATTCTAGGTTACAGAACTCCCATAAGCTGCGTCGGCTGCACTCAGGCTACAGGAATCCCATATACAGCGTATGCCTACACTCAGAATACAGAACTCGTGGAAACAGCTTCTCTCAACATTCAACATACAGAACTATTGGAAACTGCATCTGTATACACAAAGCTTACAGAACTCATGAAAGCTGCATCTGCTACACAGCATACAGAATATACGCAAATAGCGAATGCCTAATTGCAGGCCACAGAACTCTTGGAAACAGCTTCTCTCTACATTCAATATACAAATCTCTTTGAAACTGCATCTCTCTAGACCAGTGTTACAGAACTCCCGTAAGCTGCGTCTCCTACACACAGCAGACAAAAAACCCGCATATAGCGAATGCCTAATTCCAGGCCACAGAACTCTTGGAAACAGCTTTTCTCTGCATTCAACATACAAAACTCTTGGAAACCGCATCTCTCTAGACCAATGTTACAGAACTCCCATAAGCTGCGTCTGCTGCACTCAGGCTACAGGATTCCCATAGAGAGCATATACCTACTCACAGACTACAGAACTCTTGGAAACAGCTTCTCTCCACATTCAATATACAAATCTCTTGGAAACTGCATCTCTCTAGACCAATGTTACAGAACTCCCGTAAGCTGCGTCTCCTACACACAGCAGACAAAAAACCCGCATATAGCGAATGCCTAATTCCAGGCTACAGAAATCCAGTAAACAGCTTCTCCCTACACCCTGATACAGAACTTCGGTAAACTGTGTCTCTCTAATTCTAGGTTACAGAACTCCCATAAGCTGCGTCGGCTGCACTCAGGCTACAGGAATCCCATATACAGCGTATGCCTACACTCAGAATACAGAACTCGTGGAAACAGCTTCTCTCAACATTCAACATACAGAACTATTGGAAACTGCATCTGTATACACAAAGCTTACAGAACTCATGAAAGCTGCATCTGCTACACAGCATACAGAATATCCGCAAATAGCGAATGCCTAATGCCAGGCCACAGAACTCTTGGAAACAGCTTCTCTCTACATTCAATATACAAATCTCTTGGAAACTGCATCTCTCTAGACCAATGTTACAGAACTCCCATAAGCTGCGTCTCCTACACACAGCAGACAAAAAACCCGCATATAGCGAATAACTATGCCCAGGCTACCGAAATCGCAGAAACAGCTTCTCTCTACATTCAGCCTACGGAACTCCTGGATACTGTGTCTCTACCCTTAGGTTGTGCAACTCCCTTAAGCTGGGCCTCCTACACAGAGCATACGGAAAACCCGCATATAGCGAATGCCTAATTCAAGGACACAGAATTCTTGGAAACAGCTTTTCTCTACATTCAACATACAAAACTCTTGGAAACCACATCTCTCTAGACCAATGTTACAGAACTCCCGTAAGCTGCGTCTCCTGCACTCAGGCTACAGGATTCCCATATAGAGCGTATGCCTACTCTCAGACTACAGAACTCTTGGAAACCGCTTCTCTCTACATTCAATATACAAATCTCTTGGAAACTGCATCTCTCTAGACCAATGTTACAGAACTCCCGTAAGCTGTGTCTCCTACACACAGCAGACAAAAAACCCACATATAGCGAATGCCTAATTCCAGGCCACAGAACTCTTGGCAGCATTTTCTCTCTACATTCAATATACAAATCTCTTGGAAACTGCATCTCTCTAGACCAATGTTACAGAACTCCCGTGAGCTGCGTCTCCTACACATAGCATACAGAAAACCCGCGTATAGTGAATACCTGCTCATAGGCTACAGAACTCTTGGAAACAGCTTCTGTCTACATTCAACATACAAAACTCTTGGAAACCGCATCTCTCTAGACCAATGTTATAGAACTCCCATAAGCTGTGTCTGATACACTCAGCATACAGAAAACCCGCGTATAGTGAATACCTGCTCATAGGCTACAGAACTCTTGGAAACAGCTTCTGTCTACATTCAACATACAAAACTCTTGGAAACCGCATCTCTCTAGACCAATGTTACAGAACCCCCATAAGCTGCGTCTGCTGCACTCAGGCTACAGGATTCCCATAGAGAGCATATACCCACTCACAGACTACAGAACTCTTGGAAACAGCTTCTCTCCACATTCAATATACAAATCTCTTGGAAACTGCATCTCTCTAGACCAATGTTACAGAACTCCCATAAGCTGCGTCTCCTACACACAGCAGACAAAAAACCCGCATATAGTGAATGCCTAATTCCAGGCTACAGAAATCCAGTAAACAGCTTCTCCCTACACCCTGATACAGAACTTCGGTAAACTGTGTCTCTCTAATTCTAGGTTACAGAACTCCCATAAGCTGCATCGGCTGCACTCAGGCTACAGGAATCCCATATACAGCGTATGCCTACTCTCAGAATACAGAACTCGTGGAAACAGCTTCTCTCAACATTCAACATACAAAACTATTGGAAACTGCATCTGTATACACAAAGCTTACAGAACTCATGAAAGCTGCATCTGCTACACAGCATACAGAATATCCGCAAATAGCGAATGCCTAATTCCAGGCCACAGAACTCTTGGAAACAGCTTCTCTCTACATTCAATATACAAATCTATTGGAAACTGCATCTCTCTAGACCAGTGTTACAGAACTCCCGTAAGCTGCGTCTCCTACACACAGCAGACATAAAACCCGCATATAGCGAATGCCTAATTCCAGGCCACAGAACTCTTGGAAACAGCTTTTCTCTACATTCAACATACAAAACTCTTGGAAACCGCATCTCTCTAGACCAATGTTACAGAACTCCCATAAGCTGCGTCTGCTGCACTCAGGCTACAGGATTCCCATAGAGAGCGTATGCCTACTCTCAGACTACAGAACTCTTGGAAACAGCTTCTCTCTACATTCAATATACAAATCTCTTGGAAACTGCATCTCTCTAGACCAATGTTACAGAACTCCCATAAGCTGCGTCTCCTACACACAGCAGACAAAAAACCCGCATATAGAGAATGCCTAATTCCAGGCTACAGAAATCCAGTAAACAGCTTCTCCCTACACCCTGATACAGAACTTCGGTAAACTGTGTCTCTCTAATTCTAGGTTACAGAACTCCCATAAGCTGCGTCGGCTGCACTCAGGCTACAGGAATCCCATATACAGCGTATGCCTACACTCAGAATACAGAACTCGTGGAAACAGCTTCTCTCAACATTCAACATACAGAACTATTGGAAACTGCATCTGTATACACAAAGCTTACAGAAATCATGAAAGCTGCATCTGCTACACAGCATACAGAATATCCGCAAATAGCGAATGCCTAATTCCAGGCCACAGAACTCTTGGAAACAGCTTCTCTCTACATTCAATATACAAATCTCTTTGAAACTGCATCTCTCTAGACCAGTGTTACAGAACTCCCGTAAGCTGCGTCTCCTACACACAGCAGACAAAAAACCCGCATATAGCGAATGCCTAATTCCAGGCCACAGAACTCTTGGAAACAGCTTTTCTCTGCATTCAACATACAAAACTCTTGGAAACCGCATCTCTCTAGACCAATGTTACAGAACTCCCATAAGCTGCGTCTGCTGCACTCAGGCTACAGGATTCCCATAGAGAGCATATACCTACTCACAGACTACAGAACTCTTGGAAACAGCTTCTCTCCACATTCAATATACAAATCTCTTGGAAACTGCATCTCTCTAGACCAATGTTACAGAACTCCCATAAGCTGCGTCTCCTACACACAGCAGACAAAAAACCCGCATATAGCGAATGCCTAATTCCAGGCTACAGAAATCCAGTAAACAGCTTCTCCCTACACCCTGATACAGAACTTCGGTAAACTGTGTCTCTCTAATTCTAGGTTACAGAACTCCCATAAGCTGCGTCGGCTGCACTCAGGCTACAGGAATCCCATATACAGCGTATGCCTACACTCAGAATACAGAACTCGTGGAAACAGCTTCTCTCAACATTCAACATACAGAACTATTGGAAACTGCATCTGTATACACAAAGCTTACAGAACTCATGAAAGCTGCATCTGCTACACAGCATACAGAATATCCGCAAATAGCGAATGCCTAATTCCAGGCCACAGAACTCTTGGAAACAGCTTCTCTCTACATTCAATATACAAATCTCTTGGAAACTGCATCTCTCTAGACCAATGTTACAGAACTCCCATAAGCTGCGTCTGCTGCACTCAGGCTACAGGATTCCCATAGAGAGCGTATGCCTACTCTCAGACTACAGAACTCTTGGAAACAGCTTCTCTCTACATTCAATATACAAATCTCTTGGAAACTGCATCTCTCTAGACCAATGTTACAGAACTCCCATAAGCTGCGTCTGCTGCACTCAGGCTACAGGATTCCCATAGAGAGCATATACCTACTCACAGACTACAGAACTCTTGGAAACAGCTTCTCTCCACATTCAATATACAAATCTCTTGGAAACTGCATCTCTCTAGACCAATGTTACAGAACTCCCGTAAGCTGCGTCTCCTACACACAGCAGACAAAAAACCCGCATATAGCGAATGCCTAATTCCAGGCTACAGAAATCCAGTAAACAGCTTCTCCCTACACCCTGATACAGAACTTCGGTAAACTGTGTCTCTCTAATTCTAGGTTACAGAACTCCCATAAGCTGCGTCGGCTGCACTCAGGCTACAGGAATCCCATATACAGCGTATGCCTACACTCAGAATACAGAACTCGTGGAAACAGCTTCTCTCAACATTCAACATACAGAACTATTGGAAACTGCATCTGTATACACAAAGCTTACAGAACTCATGAAAGCTGCATCTGCTACACAGCATACAGAATATCCGCAAATAGCGAATGCCTAATGCCAGGCCACAGAACTCTTGGAAACAGCTTCTCTCTACATTCAATATACAAATCTCTTGGAAACTGCATCTCTCTAGACCAATGTTACAGAACTCCCATAAGCTGCGTCTCCTACACACAGCAGACAAAAAACCCGCATATAGCGAATAACTATGCCCAGGCTACCGAAATCGCAGAAACAGCTTCTCTCTACATTCAGCCTACGGAACTCCTGGATACTGTGTCTCTACCCTTAGGTTGTGCAACTCCCTTAAGCTGGGCCTCCTACACAGAGCATACGGAAAACCCGCATATAGCGAATGCCTAATTCAAGGACACAGAATTCTTGGAAACAGCTTTTCTCTACATTCAACATACAAAACTCTTGGAAACCACATCTCTCTAGACCAATGTTACAGAACTCCCGTAAGCTGCGTCTCCTGCACTCAGGCTACAGGATTCCCATATAGAGCGTATGCCTACTCTCAGACTACAGAACTCTTGGAAACCGCTTCTCTCTACATTCAATATACAAATCTCTTGGAAACTGCATCTCTCTAGACCAATGTTACAGAACTCCCGTAAGCTGTGTCTCCTACACACAGCAGACAAAAAACCCACATATAGCGAATGCCTAATTCCAGGCCACAGAACTCTTGGCAGCATTTTCTCTCTACATTCAATATACAAATCTCTTGGAAACTGCATCTCTCTAGACCAATGTTACAGAACTCCCGTGAGCTGCGTCTCCTACACATAGCATACAGAAAACCCGCGTATAGTGAATACCTGCTCATAGGCTACAGAACTCTTGGAAACAGCTTCTGTCTACATTCAACATACAAAACTCTTGGAAACCGCATCTCTCTAGACCAATGTTATAGAACTCCCATAAGCTGTGTCTGATACACTCAGCATACAGAAAACCCGCGTATAGTGAATACCTGCTCATAGGCTACAGAACTCTTGGAAACAGCTTCTGTCTACATTCAACATACAAAACTCTTGGAAACCGCATCTCTCTAGACCAATGTTATAGAACTCCCATAAGCTGTGTCTGATACACTCAGCATACAGAAAACCCGCGTATAGTGAATACCTGCTCATAGGCTACAGAACTCTTGGAAACAGCTTCTGTCTACATTCAACATACAAAACTCTTGGAAACCGCATCTCTCTAGACCAATGTTACAGAACCCCCATAAGCTGCGTCTGCTGCACTCAGGCTACAGGATTCCCATAGAGAGCATATACCCACTCACAGACTACAGAACTCTTGGAAACAGCTTCTCTCCACATTCAATATACAAATCTCTTGGAAACTGCATCTCTCTAGACCAATGTTACAGAACTCCCATAAGCTGCGTCTCCTACACACAGCAGACAAAAAACCCGCATATAGTGAATGCCTAATTCCAGGCTACAGAAATCCAGTAAACAGCTTCTCCCTACACCCTGATACAGAACTTCGGTAAACTGTGTCTCTCTAATTCTAGGTTACAGAACTCCCATAAGCTGCATCGGCTGCACTCAGGCTACAGGAATCCCATATACAGCGTATGCCTACTCTCAGAATACAGAACTCGTGGAAACAGCTTCTCTCAACATTCAACATACAAAACTATTGGAAACTGCATCTGTATACACAAAGCTTACAGAACTCATGAAAGCTGCATCTGCTACACAGCATACAGAATATCCGCAAATAGCGAATGCCTAATTCCAGGCCACAGAACTCTTGGAAACAGCTTCTCTCTACATTCAATATACAAATCTATTGGAAACTGCATCTCTCTAGACCAGTGTTACAGAACTCCCGTAAGCTGCGTCTCCTACACACAGCAGACATAAAACCCGCATATAGCGAATGCCTAATTCCAGGCCACAGAACTCTTGGAAACAGCTTTTCTCTACATTCAACATACAAAACTCTTGGAAACCGCATCTCTCTAGACCAATGTTACAGAACTCCCATAAGCTGCGTCTGCTGCACTCAGGCTACAGGATTCCCATAGAGAGCGTATGCCTACTCTCAGACTACAGAACTCTTGGAAACAGCTTCTCTCTACATTCAATATACAAATCTCTTGGAAACTGCATCTCTCTAGACCAATGTTACAGAACTCCCATAAGCTGCGTCTCCTACACACAGCAGACAAAAAACCCGCATATAGAGAATGCCTAATTCCAGGCTACAGAAATCCAGTAAACAGCTTCTCCCTACACCCTGATACAGAACTTCGGTAAACTGTGTCTCTCTAATTCTAGGTTACAGAACTCCCATAAGCTGCGTCGGCTGCACTCAGGCTACAGGAATCCCATATACAGCGTATGCCTACACTCAGAATACAGAACTCGTGGAAACAGCTTCTCTCAACATTCAACATACAGAACTATTGGAAACTGCATCTGTATACACAAAGCTTACAGAAATCATGAAAGCTGCATCTGCTACACAGCATACAGAATATCCGCAAATAGCGAATGCCTAATTCCAGGCCACAGAACTCTTGGAAACAGCTTCTCTCTACATTCAATATACAAATCTCTTTGAAACTGCATCTCTCTAGACCAGTGTTACAGAACTCCCGTAAGCTGCGTCTCCTACACACAGCAGACAAAAAACCCGCATATAGCGAATGCCTAATTCCAGGCCACAGAACTCTTGGAAACAGCTTTTCTCTGCATTCAACATACAAAACTCTTGGAAACCGCATCTCTCTAGACCAATGTTACAGAACTCCCATAAGCTGCGTCTGCTGCACTCAGGCTACAGGATTCCCATAGAGAGCATATACCTACTCACAGACTACAGAACTCTTGGAAACAGCTTCTCTCCACATTCAATATACAAATCTCTTGGAAACTGCATCTCTCTAGACCAATGTTACAGAACTCCCATAAGCTGCGTCTCCTACACACAGCAGACAAAAAACCCGCATATAGCGAATGCCTAATTCCAGGCTACAGAAATCCAGTAAACAGCTTCTCCCTACACCCTGATACAGAACTTCGGTAAACTGTGTCTCTCTAATTCTAGGTTACAGAACTCCCATAAGCTGCGTCGGCTGCACTCAGGCTACAGGAATCCCATATACAGCGTATGCCTACACTCAGAATACAGAACTCGTGGAAACAGCTTCTCTCAACATTCAACATACAGAACTATTGGAAACTGCATCTGTATACACAAAGCTTACAGAACTCATGAAAGCTGCATCTGCTACACAGCATACAGAATATCCGCAAATAGCGAATGCCTAATTCCAGGCCACAGAACTCTTGGAAACAGCTTCTCTCTACATTCAATATACAAATCTCTTGGAAACTGCATCTCTCTAGACCAATGTTACAGAACTCCCATAAGCTGCGTCTGCTGCACTCAGGCTACAGGATTCCCATAGAGAGCGTATGCCTACTCTCAGACTACAGAACTCTTGGAAACAGCTTCTCTCTACATTCAATATACAAATCTCTTGGAAACTGCATCTCTCTAGACCAATGTTACAGAACTCCCATAAGCTGCGTCTCCTACACACAGCAGACAAAAAACCCGCATATAGCGAATGCCTAATTCCAGGCTACAGAAATCCACTAAACAGCTTCTCCCTACACCCTGATACAGAACTTCGGTAAACTGTGTCTCTCTAATTCTAGGTTACAGAACTCCCATAAGCTGCGTCGGCTGCACTCAGGCTACAGGAATCCCATATACAGCGTATGCCTACACTCAGAATACAGAACTCGTGGAAACAGCTTCTCTCAACATTCAACATACAGAACTATTGGAAACTGCATCTGTATACACAAAGCTTACAGAACTCATGAAAGCTGCATCTGCTACACAGCATACAGAATATACGCAAATAGCGAATGCCTAATTGCAGGCCACAGAACTCTTGGAAACAGCTTCTCTCTACATTCAATATACAAATCTCTTTGAAACTGCATCTCTCTAGACCAGTGTTACAGAACTCCCGTAAGCTGCGTCTCCTACACACAGCAGACAAAAAACCCGCATATAGCGAATGCCTAATTCCAGGCCACAGAATTCTTGGAAACAGCTTTTCTCTGCATTCAACATACAAAACTCTTGGAAACCGCATCTCTCTAGACCAATGTTACAGAACTCCCATAAGCTGCGTCTGCTGCACTCAGGCTACAGGATTCCCATAGAGAGCATATACCTACTCACAGACTACAGAACTCTTGGAAACAGCTTCTCTCCACATTCAATATACAAATCTCTTGGAAACTGCATCTCTCTAGACCAATGTTACAGAACTCCCATAAGCTGCGTCTCCTACACACAGCAGACAAAAAACCCGCATATAGCGAATGCCTAATTCCAGGCTACAGAAATCCAGTAAACAGCTTCTCCCTACACCCTGATACAGAACTTCGGTAAACTGTGTCTCTCTAATTCTAGGTTACAGAACTCCCATAAGCTGCGTCGGCTGCACTCAGGCTACAGGAATCCCATATACAGCGTATGCCTACACTCAGAATACAGAACTCGTGGAAACAGCTTCTCTCAACATTCAACATACAGAACTATTGGAAACTGCATCTGTATACACAAAGCTTACAGAACTCATGAAAGCTGCATCTGCTACACAGCATACAGAATATCCGCAAATAGCGAATGCCTAATGCCAGGCCACAGAACTCTTGGAAACAGCTTCTCTCTACATTCAATATACAAATCTCTTGGAAACTGCATCTCTCTAGACCAATGTTACAGAACTCCCATAAGCTGCGTCTCCTACACACAGCAGACAAAAAACCCGCATATAGCGAATAACTATGCCCAGGCTACCGAAATCGCAGAAACAGCTTCTCTCTACATTCAGCCTACGGAACTCCTGGATACTGTGTCTCTACCCTTAGGTTGTGCAACTCCCTTAAGCTGGGCCTCCTACACAGAGCATACGGAAAACCCGCATATAGCGAATGCCTAATTCAAGGACACAGAATTCTTGGAAACAGCTTTTCTCTACATTCAACATACAAAACTCTTGGAAACCACATCTCTCTAGACCAATGTTACAGAACTCCCGTAAGCTGCGTCTCCTGCACTCAGGCTACAGGATTCCCATATAGAGCGTATGCCTACTCTCAGACTACAGAACTCTTGGAAACCGCTTCTCTCTACATTCAATATACAAATCTCTTGGAAACTGCATCTCTCTAGACCAATGTTACAGAACTCCCGTAAGCTGTGTCTCCTACACACAGCAGACAAAAAACCCACATATAGCGAATGCCTAATTCCAGGCCACAGAACTCTTGGCAGCATTTTCTCTCTACATTCAATATACAAATCTCTTGGAAACTGCATCTCTCTAGACCAATGTTACAGAACTCCCGTGAGCTGCGTCTCCTACACATAGCATACAGAAAACCCGCGTATAGTGAATACCTGCTCATAGGCTACAGAACTCTTGGAAACAGCTTCTGTCTACATTCAACATACAAAACTCTTGGAAACCGCATCTCTCTAGACCAATGTTATAGAACTCCCATAAGCTGTGTCTGATACACTCAGCATACAGAAAACCCGCGTATAGTGAATACCTGCTCATAGGCTACAGAACTCTTGGAAACAGCTTCTGTCTACATTCAACATACAAAACTCTTGGAAACCGCATCTCTCTAGACCAATGTTATAGAACTCCCATAAGCTGTGTCTGATACACTCAGCATACAGAAAACCCGCGTATAGTGAATACCTGCTCATAGGCTACAGAACTCTTGGAAACAGCTTCTGTCTACATTCAACATACAAAACTCTTGGAAACCGCATCTCTCTAGACCAATGTTACAGAACCCCCATAAGCTGCGTCTGCTGCACTCAGGCTACAGGATTCCCATAGAGAGCATATACCCACTCACAGACTACAGAACTCTTGGAAACAGCTTCTCTCCACATTCAATATACAAATCTCTTGGAAACTGCATCTCTCTAGACCAATGTTACAGAACTCCCATAAGCTGCGTCTCCTACACACAGCAGACAAAAAACCCGCATATAGTGAATGCCTAATTCCAGGCTACAGAAATCCAGTAAACAGCTTCTCCCTACACCCTGATACAGAACTTCGGTAAACTGTGTCTCTCTAATTCTAGGTTACAGAACTCCCATAAGCTGCATCGGCTGTACTTAGGCTACAGGAATCCCATATACAGCGTATGCCTACTCTCAGAATACAGAACTCGTGGAAACAGCTTCTCTCAACATTCAACATACAAAACTATTGGAAACTGCATCTGTATACACAAAGCTTACAGAACTCATGAAAGCTGCATCTGCTACACAGCATACAGAATATCCGCAAATAGCGAATGCCTAATTCCAGGCCACAGAACTCTTGGAAACAGCTTCTCTCTACATTCAATATACAAATCTATTGGAAACTACATCTCTCTAGACCAGTGTTACAGAACTCCCGTAAGCTGCGTCTCCTACACACAGCAGACATAAAACCCGCATATAGCGAATGCCTAATTCCAGGCCACAGAACTCTTGGAAACAGCTTTTCTCTACATTCAACATACAAAACTCTTGGAAACCGCATCTCTCTAGACCAATGTTACAGAACTCCCATAAGCTGCGTCTGTTGCATTCAGGCTACAGGATTCCCATAGAGAGCGTATGCCTACTCTCAGACTACAGAACTCTTGGAAACAGCTTCTCTCTACATTCAATATACAAATCTCTTGGAAACTGCATCTCTCTAGACCAATGTTACAGAACTCCCATAAGCTGCGTCTCCTACACACAGCAGACAAAAACCCGCATATAGCGAATGCCTAATTCCAGGCTACAGAAATCCAGTAAACAGCTTCTCCCTACACCCTGATACAGAACTTCGGTAAACTGTGTCTCTCTAATTCTAGGTTACAGAACTCCCATAAGCTGCGTCGGCTGCATTCAGGCTACAGGAATCCCATATACAGCGTATGCCTACACTCAGAATACAGAACTCGTGGAAACAGCTTCTCTCAACATTCAACATACAGAACTATTGGAAACTGCATCTGTATACACAAAGCTTACAGAACTCATGAAAGCTGCATCTGCTACACAGCATACAGAATATCCGCAAATAGCGAATGCCTAATGCCAGGCCACAGAACTCTTGGAAACAGCTTCTCTCTACATTCAATATACAAATCTCTTGGAAACTGCATCTCTCTAGACCAATGTTACAGAACTCCCATAAGCTGCGTCTCCTACACACAGCAGACAAAAAACCCGCATATAGCGAATAACTATGCCCAGGCTACCGAAATCGCAGAAACAGCTTCTCTCTACATTCAGCCTACGGAACTCCTGGATACTGTGTCTCTACCCTTAGGTTGTGCAACTCCCTTAAGCTGGGCCTCCTACACAGAGCATACGGAAAACCCGCATATAGCGAATGCCTAATTCAAGGACACAGAATTCTTGGAAACAGCTTTTCTCTACATTCAACATACAAAACTCTTGGAAACCACATCTCTCTAGACCAATGTTACAGAACTCCCGTAAGCTGCGTCTCCTGCACTCAGGCTACAGGATTCCCATATAGAGCGTATGCCTACTCTCAGACTACAGAACTCTTGGAAACCGCTTCTCTCTACATTCAATATACAAATCTCTTGGAAACTGCATCTCTCTAGACCAATGTTACAGAACTCCCGTAAGCTGTGTCTCCTACACACAGCAGACAAAAAACCCACATATAGCGAATGCCTAATTCCAGGCCACAGAACTCTTGGCAGCATTTTCTCTCTACATTCAATATACAAATCTCTTGGAAACTGCATCTCTCTAGACCAATGTTACAGAACTCCCGTGAGCTGCGTCTCCTACACATAGCATACAGAAAACCCGCGTATAGTGAATACCTGCTCATAGGCTACAGAACTCTTGGAAACAGCTTCTGTCTACATTCAACATACAAAACTCTTGGAAACCGCATCTCTCTAGACCAATGTTATAGAACTCCCATAAGCTGTGTCTGATACACTCAGCATACAGAAAACCCGCGTATAGTGAATACCTGCTCATAGGCTACAGAACTCTTGGAAACAGCTTCTGTCTACATTCAACATACAAAACTCTTGGAAACCGCATCTCTCTAGACCAATGTTATAGAACTCCCATAAGCTGTGTCTGATACACTCAGCATACAGAAAACCCGCGTATAGTGAATACCTGCTCATAGGCTACAGAACTCTTGGAAACAGCTTCTGTCTACATTCAACATACAAAACTCTTGGAAACCGCATCTCTCTAGACCAATGTTACAGAACCCCCATAAGCTGCGTCTGCTGCACTCAGGCTACAGGATTCCCATAGAGAGCATATACCCACTCACAGACTACAGAACTCTTGGAAACAGCTTCTCTCCACATTCAATATACAAATCTCTTGGAAACTGCATCTCTCTAGACCAATGTTACAGAACTCCCATAAGCTGCGTCTCCTACACACAGCAGACAAAAAACCCGCATATAGTGAATGCCTAATTCCAGGCTACAGAAATCCAGTAAACAGCTTCTCCCTACACCCTGATACAGAACTTCGGTAAACTGTGTCTCTCTAATTCTAGGTTACAGAACTCCCATAAGCTGCATCGGCTGTACTTAGGCTACAGGAATCCCATATACAGCGTATGCCTACTCTCAGAATACAGAACTCGTGGAAACAGCTTCTCTCAACATTCAACATACAAAACTATTGGAAACTGCATCTGTATACACAAAGCTTACAGAACTCATGAAAGCTGCATCTGCTACACAGCATACAGAATATCCGCAAATAGCGAATGCCTAATTCCAGGCCACAGAACTCTTGGAAACAGCTTCTCTCTACATTCAATATACAAATCTATTGGAAACTACATCTCTCTAGACCAGTGTTACAGAACTCCCGTAAGCTGCGTCTCCTACACACAGCAGACATAAAACCCGCATATAGCGAATGCCTAATTCCAGGCCACAGAACTCTTGGAAACAGCTTTTCTCTACATTCAACATACAAAACTCTTGGAAACCGCATCTCTCTAGACCAATGTTACAGAACTCCCATAAGCTGCGTCTGTTGCATTCAGGCTACAGGATTCCCATAGAGAGCGTATGCCTACTCTCAGACTACAGAACTCTTGGAAACAGCTTCTCTCTACATTCAATATACAAATCTCTTGGAAACTGCATCTCTCTAGACCAATGTTACAGAACTCCCATAAGCTGCGTCTCCTACACACAGCAGACAAAAACCCGCATATAGCGAATGCCTAATTCCAGGCTACAGAAATCCAGTAAACAGCTTCTCCCTACACCCTGATACAGAACTTCGGTAAACTGTGTCTCTCTAATTCTAGGTTACAGAACTCCCATAAGCTGCGTCGGCTGCATTCAGGCTACAGGAATCCCATATACAGCGTATGCCTACACTCAGAATACAGAACTCGTGGAAACAGCTTCTCTCAACATTCAACATACAGAACTATTGGAAACTGCATCTGTATACACAAAGCTTACAGAAATCATGAAAGCTGCATCTGCTACACAGCATACAGAATATACGCAAATAGCGAATGCCTAATTGCAGGCCACAGAACTCTTGGAAACAGCTTCTCTCTACATTCAATATACAAATCTCTTTGAAACTGCATCTCTCTAGACCAGTGTTACAGAACTCCCGTAAGCTGCGTCTCCTACACACAGCAGACAAAAAAACCCACATATAGCGAATGCCTTATTCCAGGCCACAGAACTCTTGGCAGCATTTTCTCTCTATATTCAATATACAAATCTCTTGGAAACTGCATCTCTCTAGACTAATGTTACAGAACTCCCGTGAGCTGCGTCTCCTACACATAGCATACAGAAAACCCGCGTATAGTGAATACCTGCTCATAGGCTACAGAACTCTTGGAAACAGCTTCTGTCTACATTCAACATACAAAACTCTTGGAAACCGCATCTCTCTAGACCAATGTTATAGAACTCCCATAAGCTGTGTCTGATACACTCAGCATACAGAAAACCCGCGTATAGTGAATACCTGCTCATAGGCTACAGAACTCTTGGAAACAGCTTCTGTCTACATTCAACATACAAAACTCTTGGAAACCGCATCTCTCTAGACCAATGTTACAGAACCCCCATAAGCTGCGTCTGCTGCACTCAGGCTACAGGATTCCCATAGAGAGCATATACCTACTCACAGACTACAGAACTCTTGGAAACAGCTTCTCTCCACATTCAATATACAAACCTCTTGGAAACTGCATCTCTCTAGACCAATGTTACAGAACTCCCATAAGCTGCGTCTCCTACACACAGCAGACAAAAAACCCGCATATAGCGAATGCCTAATTCCAGGCTACAGAAATCCAGTAAACAGCTTCTCCCTACACCCTGATACAGAACTTCGGTAAACTGTGTCTCTCTAATTCTAGGTTACAGAACTCCCATAAGCTGCGTCGGCTGCACTCAGGCTACAGGAATCCCATATACAGCGTATGCCTACACTCAGAATACAGAACTCGTGGAAACAGCTTCTCTCAACATTCAACATACAGAACTATTGGAAACTGCATCTGTATACACAAAGCTTACAGAACTCATGAAAGCTGCATCTGCTACACAGCATACAGAATATCCGCAAATAGCGAATGCCTAATTCCAGGCCACAGAACTCTTGGAAACAGCTTCTCTCTACATTCAATATACAAATCTCTTGGAAACTGCATCTCTCTAGACCAATGTTACAGAACTCCCATAAGCTGCGTCTGCTGCACTCAGGCTACAGGATTCCCATAGAGAGCGTATGCCTACTCTCAGACTACAGAACTCTTGGAAACAGCTTCTCTCTACATTCAATATACAAATCTCTTGGAAACTGCATCTCTCTAGACCAATGTTACAGAACTCCCATAAGCTGCGTCTCCTACACACAGCAGACAAAAAACCCGCATATAGCGAATGCCTAATTCCAGGCTACAGAAATCCAGTAAACAGCTTCTCCCTACACCCTGATACAGAACTTCAGTAAACTGTGTCTCTCTAATTCTAGGTTACAGAACTCCCATAAGCTGCGTCGGCTGCACTCAGGCTACAGGAATCCCATATACAGCGTATGCCTACACTCAGAATACAGAACTCGTGGAAACAGCTTCTCTCAACATTCAACATACAGAACTATTGGAAACTGCATCTGTATACACAAAGCTTACAGAACTCATGAAAGCTGCATCTGCTACACAGCATACAGAATATACGCAAATAGCGAATGCCTAATTGCAGGCCACAGAACTCTTGGAAACAGCTTCTCTCTACATTCAATATACAAATCTCTTTGAAACTGCATCTCTCTAGACCAGTGTTACAGAACTCCCGTAAGCTGCGTCTCCTACACACAGCAGACAAAAAACCCGCATATAGCGAATGCCTAATTCCAGGCCACAGAACTCTTGGAAACAGCTTTTCTCTGCATTCAACATACAAAACTCTTGGAAACCGCATCTCTCTAGACCAATGTTACAGAACTCCCATAAGCTGCGTCTGCTGCACTCAGGCTACAGGATTCCCATAGAGAGCATATACCTACTCACAGACTACAGAACTCTTGGAAACAGCTTCTCTCCACATTCAATATACAAATCTCTTGAAAACTGCATCTCTCTAGACCAATGTTACAGAACTCCCGTAAGCTGCGTCTCCTACACACAGCAGACAAAAAACCCGCATATAGCGAATGCCTAATTCCAGGCTACAGAAATCCAGTAAACAGCTTCTCCCTACACCCTGATACAGAACTTCGGTAAACTGTGTCTCTCTAATTCTAGGTTACAGAACTCCCATAAGCTGCGTCGGCTGCACTCAGGCTACAGGAATCCCATATACAGCGTATGCCTACACTCAGAATACAGAACTCGTGGAAACAGCTTCTCTCAACATTCAACATACAGAACTATTGGAAACTGCATCTGTATACACAAAGCTTACAGAACTCATGAAAGCTGCATCTGCTACACAGCATACAGAATATCCGCAAATAGCGAATGCCTAATGCCAGGCCACAGAACTCTTGGAAACAGCTTCTCTCTACATTCAATATACAAATCTCTTGGAAACTGCATCTCTCTAGACCAATGTTACAGAACTCCCATAAGCTGCGTCTCCTACACACAGCAGACAAAAAACCCGCATATAGCGAATAACTATGCCCAGGCTACCGAAATCGCAGAAACAGCTTCTCTCTACATTCAGCCTACGGAACTCCTGGATACTGTGTCTCTACCCTTAGGTTGTGCAACTCCCTTAAGCTGGGCCTCCTACACAGAGCATACGGAAAACCCGCATATAGCGAATGCCTAATTCAAGGACACAGAATTCTTGGAAACAGCTTTTCTCTACATTCAACATACAAAACTCTTGGAAACCACATCTCTCTAGACCAATGTTACAGAACTCCCGTAAGCTGCGTCTCCTGCACTCAGGCTACAGGATTCCCATATAGAGCGTATGCCTACTCTCAGACTACAGAACTCTTGGAAACCGCTTCTCTCTACATTCAATATACAAATCTCTTGGAAACTGCATCTCTCTAGACCAATGTTACAGAACTCCCGTAAGCTGTGTCTCCTACACACAGCAGACAAAAAACCCACATATAGCGAATGCCTAATTCCAGGCCACAGAACTCTTGGCAGCATTTTCTCTCTACATTCAATATACAAATCTCTTGGAAACTGCATCTCTCTAGACCAATGTTACAGAACTCCCGTGAGCTGCGTCTCCTACACATAGCATACAGAAAACCCGCGTATAGTGAATACCTGCTCATAGGCTACAGAACTCTTGGAAACAGCTTCTGTCTACATTCAACATACAAAACTCTTGGAAACCGCATCTCTCTAGACCAATGTTATAGAACTCCCATAAGCTGTGTCTGATACACTCAGCATACAGAAAACCCGCGTATAGTGAATACCTGCTCATAGGCTACAGAACTCTTGGAAACAGCTTCTGTCTACATTCAACATACAAAACTCTTGGAAACCGCATCTCTCTAGACCAATGTTATAGAACTCCCATAAGTTGTGTCTGATACACTCAGCATACAGAAAACCCGCGTATAGTGAATACCTGCTCATAGGCTACAGAACTCTTGGAAACAGCTTCTGTCTACATTCAACATACAAAACTCTTGGAAACCGCATCTCTCTAGACCAATGTTACAGAACCCCCATAAGCTGCGTCTGCTGCACTCAGGCTACAGGATTCCCATAGAGAGCATATACCCACTCACAGACTACAGAACTCTTGGAAACAGCTTCTCTCCACATTCAATATACAAATCTCTTGGAAACTGCATCTCTCTAGACCAATGTTACAGAACTCCCATAAGCTGCGTCTCCTACACACAGCAGACAAAAAACCCGCATATAGTGAATGCCTAATTCCAGGCTACAGAAATCCAGTAAACAGCTTCTCCCTACACCCTGATACAGAACTTCGGTAAACTGTGTCTCTCTAATTCTAGGTTACAGAACTCCCATAAGCTGCATCGGCTGCACTCAGGCTACAGGAATCCCATATACAGCGTATGCCTACTCTCAGAATACAGAACTCGTGGAAACAGCTTCTCTCAACATTCAACATACAAAACTATTGGAAACTGCATCTGTATACACAAAGCTTACAGAACTCATGAAAGCTGCATCTGCTACACAGCATACAGAATATCCGCAAATAGCGAATGCCTAATTCCAGGCCACAGAACTCTTGGAAACAGCTTCTCTCTACATTCAATATACAAATCTATTGGAAACTGCATCTCTCTAGACCAGTGTTACAGAACTCCCGTAAGCTGCGTCTCCTACACACAGCAGACATAAAACCCGCATATAGCGAATGCCTAATTCCAGGCCACAGAACTCTTGGAAACAGCTTTTCTCTACATTCAACATACAAAACTCTTGGAAACCGCATCTCTCTAGACCAATGTTACAGAACTCCCATAAGCTGCGTCTGCTGCACTCAGGCTACAGGATTCCCATAGAGAGCGTATGCCTACTCTCAGACTACAGAACTCTTGGAAACAGCTTCTCTCTACATTCAATATACAAATCTCTTGGAAACTGCATCTCTCTAGACCAATGTTACAGAACTCCCATAAGCTGCGTCTCCTACACACAGCAGACAAAAAACCCGCATATAGCGAATGCCTAATTCCAGGCTACAGAAATCCAGTAAACAGCTTCTCCCTACACCCTGATACAGAACTTCGGTAAACTGTGTCTCTCTAATTCTAGGTTACAGAACTCCCATAAGCTGCGTCGGCTGCACTCAGGCTACAGGAATCCCATATACAGCGTATGCCTACACTCAGAATACAGAACTCGTGGAAACAGCTTCTCTCAACATTCAACATACAGAACTATTGGAAACTGCATCTGTATACACAAAGCTTACAGAACTCATGAAAGCTGCATCTGCTACACAGCATACAGAATATACGCAAATAGCGAATGCCTAATTGCAGGCCACAGAACTCTTGGAAACAGCTTCTCTCTACATTCAATATACAAATCTCTTTGAAACTGCATCTCTCTAGACCAGTGTTACAGAACTCCCGTAAGCTGCGTCTCCTACACACAGCAGACAAAAAACCCGCATATAGCGAATGCCTAATTCCAGGCCACAGAACTCTTGGAAACAGCTTTTCTCTGCATTCAACATACAAAACTCTTGGAAACCGCATCTCTCTAGACCAATGTTACAGAACTCCCATAAGCTGCGTCTGCTGCACTCAGGCTACAGGATTCCCATAGAGAGCATATACCTACTCACAGACTACAGAACTCTTGGAAACAGCTTCTCTCCACATTCAATATACAAATCTCTTGGAAACTGCATCTCTCTAGACCAATGTTACAGAACTCCCGTAAGCTGCGTCTCCTACACACAGCAGACAAAAAACCCGCATATAGCGAATGCCTAATTCCAGGCTACAGAAATCCAGTAAACAGCTTCTCCCTACACCCTGATACAGAACTTCGGTAAACTGTGTCTCTCTAATTCTAGGTTACAGAACTCCCATAAGCTGCGTCGGCTGCACTCAGGCTACAGGAATCCCATATACAGCGTATGCCTACACTCAGAATACAGAACTCGTGGAAACAGCTTCTCTCAACATTCAACATACAGAACTATTGGAAACTGCATCTGTATACACAAAGCTTACAGAACTCATGAAAGCTGCATCTGCTACACAGCATACAGAATATCCGCAAATAGCGAATGCCTAATGCCAGGCCACAGAACTCTTGGAAACAGCTTCTCTCTACATTCAATATACAAATCTCTTGGAAACTGCATCTCTCTAGACCAATGTTACAGAACTCCCATAAGCTGCGTCTCCTACACACAGCAGACAAAAAACCCGCATATAGCGAATAACTATGCCCAGGCTACCGAAATCGCAGAAACAGCTTCTCTCTACATTCAGCCTACGGAACTCCTGGATACTGTGTCTCTACCCTTAGGTTGTGCAACTCCCTTAAGCTGGGCCTCCTACACAGAGCATACGGAAAACCCGCATATAGCGAATGCCTAATTCAAGGACACAGAATTCTTGGAAACAGCTTTTCTCTACATTCAACATACAAAACTCTTGGAAACCACATCTCTCTAGACCAATGTTACAGAACTCCCGTAAGCTGCGTCTCCTGCACTCAGGCTACAGGATTCCCATATAGAGCGTATGCCTACTCTCAGACTACAGAACTCTTGGAAACCGCTTCTCTCTACATTCAATATACAAATCTCTTGGAAACTGCATCTCTCTAGACCAATGTTACAGAACTCCCGTAAGCTGTGTCTCCTACACACAGCAGACAAAAAACCCACATATAGCGAATGCCTAATTCCAGGCCACAGAACTCTTGGCAGCATTTTCTCTCTACATTCAATATACAAATCTCTTGGAAACTGCATCTCTCTAGACCAATGTTACAGAACTCCCGTGAGCTGCGTCTCCTACACATAGCATACAGAAAACCCGCGTATAGTGAATACCTGCTCATAGGCTACAGAACTCTTGGAAACAGCTTCTGTCTACATTCAACATACAAAACTCTTGGAAACCGCATCTCTCTAGACCAATGTTATAGAACTCCCATAAGCTGTGTCTGATACACTCAGCATACAGAAAACCCGCGTATAGTGAATACCTGCTCATAGGCTACAGAACTCTTGGAAACAGCTTCTGTCTACATTCAACATACAAAACTCTTGGAAACCGCATCTCTCTAGACCAATGTTATAGAACTCCCATAAGCTGTGTCTGATACACTCAGCATACAGAAAACCCGCGTATAGTGAATACCTGCTCATAGGCTACAGAACTCTTGGAAACAGCTTCTGTCTACATTCAACATACAAAACTCTTGGAAACCGCATCTCTCTAGACCAATGTTACAGAACCCCCATAAGCTGCGTCTGCTGCACTCAGGCTACAGGATTCCCATAGAGAGCATATACCCACTCACAGACTACAGAACTCTTGGAAACAGCTTCTCTCCACATTCAATATACAAATCTCTTGGAAACTGCATCTCTCTAGACCAATGTTACAGAACTCCCATAAGCTGCGTCTCCTACACACAGCAGACAAAAAACCCGCATATAGCGAATGCCTAATTCCAGGCTACAGAAATCCAGTAAACAGCTTCTCCCTACACCCTGATACAGAACTTCGGTAAACTGTGTCTCTCTAATTCTAGGTTACAGAACTCCCATAAGCTGCGTCGGCTGCACTCAGGCTACAGGAATCCCATATACAGCGTATGCCTACACTCAGAATACAGAACTCGTGGAAACAGCTTCTCTCAACATTCAACATACAGAACTATTGGAAACTGCATCTGTATACACAAAGCTTACAGAACTCATGAAAGCTGCATCTGCTACACAGCATACAGAATATACGCAAATAGCGAATGCCTAATTGCAGGCCACAGAACTCTTGGAAACAGCTTCTCTCTACATTCAATATACAAATCTCTTTGAAACTGCATCTCTCTAGACCAGTGTTACAGAACTCCCGTAAGCTGCGTCTCCTACACACAGCAGACAAAAAACCCGCATATAGCGAATGCCTAATTCCAGGCCACAGAACTCTTGGAAACAGCTTTTCTCTGCATTCAACATACAAAACTCTTGGAAACCGCATCTCTCTAGACCAATGTTACAGAACTCCCATAAGCTGCGTCTGCTGCACTCAGGCTACAGGATTCCCATAGAGAGCATATACCTACTCACAGACTACAGAACTCTTGGAAACAGCTTCTCTCCACATTCAATATACAAATCTCTTGGAAACTGCATCTCTCTAGACCAATGTTACAGAACTCCCGTAAGCTGCGTCTCCTACACACAGCAGACAAAAAACCCGCATATAGCGAATGCCTAATTCCAGGCTACAGAAATCCAGTAAACAGCTTCTCCCTACACCCTGATACAGAACTTCGGTAAACTGTGTCTCTCTAATTCTAGGTTACAGAACTCCCATAAGCTGCGTCGGCTGCACTCAGGCTACAGGAATCCCATATACAGCGTATGCCTACACTCAGAATACAGAACTCGTGGAAACAGCTTCTCTCAACATTCAACATACAGAACTATTGGAAACTGCATCTGTATACACAAAGCTTACAGAACTCATGAAAGCTGCATCTGCTACACAGCATACAGAATATCCGCAAATAGCGAATGCCTAATGCCAGGCCACAGAACTCTTGGAAACAGCTTCTCTCTACATTCAATATACAAATCTCTTGGAAACTGCATCTCTCTAGACCAATGTTACAGAACTCCCATAAGCTGCGTCTCCTACACACAGCAGACAAAAAACCCGCATATAGCGAATAACTATGCCCAGGCTACCGAAATCGCAGAAACAGCTTCTCTCTACATTCAGCCTACGGAACTCCTGGATACTGTGTCTCTACCCTTAGGTTGTGCAACTCCCTTAAGCTGGGCCTCCTACACAGAGCATACGGAAAACCCGCATATAGCGAATGCCTAATTCAAGGACACAGAATTCTTGGAAACAGCTTTTCTCTACATTCAACATACAAAACTCTTGGAAACCACATCTCTCTAGACCAATGTTACAGAACTCCCGTAAGCTGCGTCTCCTGCACTCAGGCTACAGGATTCCCATATAGAGCGTATGCCTACTCTCAGACTACAGAACTCTTGGAAACCGCTTCTCTCTACATTCAATATACAAATCTCTTGGAAACTGCATCTCTCTAGACCAATGTTACAGAACTCCCGTAAGCTGTGTCTCCTACACACAGCAGACAAAAAACCCACATATAGCGAATGCCTAATTCCAGGCCACAGAACTCTTGGCAGCATTTTCTCTCTACATTCAATATACAAATCTCTTGGAAACTGCATCTCTCTAGACCAATGTTACAGAACTCCCGTGAGCTGCGTCTCCTACACATAGCATACAGAAAACCCGCGTATAGTGAATACCTGCTCATAGGCTACAGAACTCTTGGAAACAGCTTCTGTCTACATTCAACATACAAAACTCTTGGAAACCGCATCTCTCTAGACCAATGTTATAGAACTCCCATAAGCTGTGTCTGATACACTCAGCATACAGAAAACCCGCGTATAGTGAATACCTGCTCATAGGCTACAGAACTCTTGGAAACAGCTTCTGTCTACATTCAACATACAAAACTCTTGGAAACCGCATCTCTCTAGACCAATGTTATAGAACTCCCATAAGCTGTGTCTGATACACTCAGCATACAGAAAACCCGCGTATAGTGAATACCTGCTCATAGGCTACAGAACTCTTGGAAACAGCTTCTGTCTACATTCAACATACAAAACTCTTGGAAACCGCATCTCTCTAGACCAATGTTACAGAACCCCCATAAGCTGCGTCTGCTGCACTCAGGCTACAGGATTCCCATAGAGAGCATATACCCACTCACAGACTACAGAACTCTTGGAAACAGCTTCTCTCCACATTCAATATACAAATCTCTTGGAAACTGCATCTCTCTAGACCAATGTTACAGAACTCCCATAAGCTGCGTCTCCTACACACAGCAGACAAAAAACCCGCATATAGTGAATGCCTAATTCCAGGCTACAGAAATCCAGTAAACAGCTTCTCCCTACACCCTGATACAGAACTTCGGTAAACTGTGTCTCTCTAATTCTAGGTTACAGAACTCCCATAAGCTGCATCGGCTGCACTCAGGCTACAGGAATCCCATATACAGCGTATGCCTACTCTCAGAATACAGAACTCGTGGAAACAGCTTCTCTCAACATTCAACATACAAAACTATTGGAAACTGCATCTGTATACACAAAGCTTACAGAACTCATGAAAGCTGCATCTGCTACACAGCATACAGAATATCCGCAAATAGCGAATGCCTAATTCCAGGCCACAGAACTCTTGGAAACAGCTTCTCTCTACATTCAATATACAAATCTATTGGAAACTGCATCTCTCTAGACCAGTGTTACAGAACTCCCGTAAGCTGCGTCTCCTACACACAGCAGACATAAAACCCGCATATAGCGAATGCCTAATTCCAGGCCACAGAACTCTTGGAAACAGCTTTTCTCTACATTCAACATACAAAACTCTTGGAAACCGCATCTCTCTAGACCAATGTTACAGAACTCCCATAAGCTGCGTCTGCTGCACTCAGGCTACAGGATTCCCATAGAGAGCGTATGCCTACTCTCAGACTACAGAACTCTTGGAAACAGCTTCTCTCTACATTCAATATACAAATCTCTTGGAAACTGCATCTCTCTAGACCAATGTTACAGAACTCCCATAAGCTGCGTCTCCTACACACAGCAGACAAAAAACCCGCATATAGAGAATGCCTAATTCCAGGCTACAGAAATCCAGTAAACAGCTTCTCCCTACACCCTGATACAGAACTTCGGTAAACTGTGTCTCTCTAATTCTAGGTTACAGAACTCCCATAAGCTGCGTCGGCTGCACTCAGGCTACAGGAATCCCATATACAGCGTATGCCTACACTCAGAATACAGAACTCGTGGAAACAGCTTCTCTCAACATTCAACATACAGAACTATTGGAAACTGCATCTGTATACACAAAGCTTACAGAAATCATGAAAGCTGCATCTGCTACACAGCATACAGAATATACGCAAATAGCGAATGCCTAATTGCAGGCCACAGAACTCTTGGAAACAGCTTCTCTCTACATTCAATATACAAATCTCTTTGAAACTGCATCTCTCTAGACCAGTGTTACAGAACTCCCGTAAGCTGCGTCTCCTACACACAGCAGACAAAAAACCCGCATATAGCGAATGCCTAATTCCAGGCCACAGAACTCTTGGAAACAGCTTTTCTCTGCATTCAACATACAAAACTCTTGGAAACCGCATCTCTCTAGACCAATGTTACAGAACTCCCATAAGCTGCGTCTGCTGCACTCAGGCTACAGGATTCCCATAGAGAGCATATACCTACTCACAGACTACAGAACTCTTGGAAACAGCTTCTCTCCACATTCAATATACAAATCTCTTGGAAACTGCATCTCTCTAGACCAATGTTACAGAACTCCCATAAGCTGCGTCTCCTACACACAGCAGACAAAAAACCCGCATATAGCGAATGCCTAATTCCAGGCTACAGAAATCCAGTAAACAGCTTCTCCCTACACCCTGATACAGAACTTCGGTAAACTGTGTCTCTCTAATTCTAGGTTACAGAACTCCCATAAGCTGCGTCGGCTGCACTCAGGCTACAGGAATCCCATATACAGCGTATGCCTACACTCAGAATACAGAACTCGTGGAAACAGCTTCTCTCAACATTCAACATACAGAACTATTGGAAACTGCATCTGTATACACAAAGCTTACAGAACTCATGAAAGCTGCATCTGCTACACAGCATACAGAATATCCGCAAATAGCGAATGCCTAATTCCAGGCCACAGAACTCTTGGAAACAGCTTCTCTCTACATTCAATATACAAATCTCTTGGAAACTGCATCTCTCTAGACCAATGTTACAGAACTCCCATAAGCTGCGTCTGCTGCACTCAGGCTACAGGATTCCCATAGAGAGCGTATGCCTACTCTCAGACTACAGAACTCTTGGAAACAGCTTCTCTCTACATTCAATATACAAATCTCTTGGAAACTGCATCTCTCTAGACCAATGTTACAGAACTCCCATAAGCTGCGTCTCCTACACACAGCAGACAAAAAACCCGCATATAGCGAATGCCTAATTCCAGGCTACAGAAATCCAGTAAACAGCTTCTCCCTACACCCTGATACAGAACTTCGGTAAACTGTGTCTCTCTAATTCTAGGTTACAGAACTCCCATAAGCTGCGTCGGCTGCACTCAGGCTACAGGAATCCCATATACAGCGTATGCCTACACTCAGAATACAGAACTCGTGGAAACAGCTTCTCTCAACATTCAACATACAGAACTATTGGAAACTGCATCTGTATACACAAAGCTTACAGAACTCATGAAAGCTGCATCTGCTACACAGCATACAGAATATACGCAAATAGCGAATGCCTAATTGCAGGCCACAGAACTCTTGGAAACAGCTTCTCTCTACATTCAATATACAAATCTCTTTGAAACTGCATCTCTCTAGACCAGTGTTACAGAACTCCCGTAAGCTGCGTCTCCTACACACAGCAGACAAAAAACCCGCATATAGCGAATGCCTAATTCCAGGCCACAGAACTCTTGGAAACAGCTTTTCTCTGCATTCAACATACAAAACTCTTGGAAACCGCATCTCTCTAGACCAATGTTACAGAACTCCCATAAGCTGCGTCTGCTGCACTCAGGCTACAGGATTCCCATAGAGAGCATATACCTACTCACAGACTACAGAACTCTTGGAAACAGCTTCTCTCCACATTCAATATACAAATCTCTTGGAAACTGCATCTCTCTAGACCAATGTTACAGAACTCCCATAAGCTGCGTCTCCTACACACAGCAGACAAAAAACCCGCATATAGCGAATGCCTAATTCCAGGCTACAGAAATCCAGTAAACAGCTTCTCCCTACACCCTGATACAGAACTTCGGTAAACTGTGTCTCTCTAATTCTAGGTTACAGAACTCCCATAAGCTGCGTCGGCTGCACTCAGGCTACAGGAATCCCATATACAGCGTATGCCTACACTCAGAATACAGAACTCGTGGAAACAGCTTCTCTCAACATTCAACATACAGAACTATTGGAAACTGCATCTGTATACACAAAGCTTACAGAACTCATGAAAGCTGCATCTGCTACACAGCATACAGAATATCCGCAAATAGCGAATGCCTAATGCCAGGCCACAGAACTCTTGGAAACAGCTTCTCTCTACATTCAATATACAAATCTCTTGGAAACTGCATCTCTCTAGACCAATGTTACAGAACTCCCATAAGCTGCGTCTCCTACACACAGCAGACAAAAAACCCGCATATAGCGAATAACTATGCCCAGGCTACCGAAATCGCAGAAACAGCTTCTCTCTACATTCAGCCTACGGAACTCCTGGATACTGTGTCTCTACCCTTAGGTTGTGCAACTCCCTTAAGCTGGGCCTCCTACACAGAGCATACGGAAAACCCGCATATAGCGAATGCCTAATTCAAGGACACAGAATTCTTGGAAACAGCTTTTCTCTACATTCAACATACAAAACTCTTGGAAACCACATCTCTCTAGACCAATGTTACAGAACTCCCGTAAGCTGCGTCTCCTGCACTCAGGCTACAGGATTCCCATATAGAGCGTATGCCTACTCTCAGACTACAGAACTCTTGGAAACCGCTTCTCTCTACATTCAATATACAAATCTCTTGGAAACTGCATCTCTCTAGACCAATGTTACAGAACTCCCGTAAGCTGTGTCTCCTACACACAGCAGACAAAAAACCCACATATAGCGAATGCCTAATTCCAGGCCACAGAACTCTTGGCAGCATTTTCTCTCTACATTCAATATACAAATCTCTTGGAAACTGCATCTCTCTAGACCAATGTTACAGAACTCCCGTGAGCTGCGTCTCCTACACATAGCATACAGAAAACCCGCGTATAGTGAATACCTGCTCATAGGCTACAGAACTCTTGGAAACAGCTTCTGTCTACATTCAACATACAAAACTCTTGGAAACCGCATCTCTCTAGACCAATGTTATAGAACTCCCATAAGCTGTGTCTGATACACTCAGCATACAGAAAACCCGCGTATAGTGAATACCTGCTCATAGGCTACAGAACTCTTGGAAACAGCTTCTGTCTACATTCAACATACAAAACTCTTGGAAACCGCATCTCTCTAGACCAATGTTATAGAACTCCCATAAGCTGTGTCTGATACACTCAGCATACAGAAAACCCGCGTATAGTGAATACCTGCTCATAGGCTACAGAACTCTTGGAAACAGCTTCTGTCTACATTCAACATACAAAACTCTTGGAAACCGCATCTCTCTAGACCAATGTTACAGAACTCCCATAAGCTGCGTCTGCTGCACTCAGGCTACAGGATTCCCATAGAGAGCATATACCCACTCACAGACTACAGAACTCTTGGAAACAGCTTCTCTCCACATTCAATATACAAATCTCTTGGAAACTGCATCTCTCTAGACCAATGTTACAGAACTCCCATAAGCTGCGTCTCCTACACACAGCAGACAAAAAACCCGCATATAAAGAATGCCTAATTCCAGGCTACAGAAATCCAGTAAACAGCTTCTCCCTACACCCTGATACAGAACTTCGGTAAACTGTGTCTCTCTAATTCTAGGTTACAGAACTCCCATAAGCTGCATCGGCTGTACTCAGGCTACAGGAATCCCATATACAGCGTATGCCTACTCTCAGAATACAGAACTCGTGGAAACAGCTTCTCTCAACATTCAACATACAAAACTATTGGAAACTGCATCTGTATACACAAAGCTTACAGAACTCATGAAAGCTGCATCTGCTACACAGCATACAGAATATCCGCAAATAGCGAATGCCTAATTCCAGGCCACAGAACTCTTGGAAACAGCTTCTCTCTACATTCAATATACAAATCTATTGGAAACTGCATCTCTCTAGACCAGTGTTACAGAACTCCCGTAAGCTGCGTCTCCTACACACAGCAGACATAAAACCCGCATATAGCGAATGCCTAATTCCAGGCCACAGAACTCTTGGAAACAGCTTTTCTCTACATTCAACATACAAAACTCTTGGAAACCGCATCTCTCTAGACCAATGTTACAGAACTCCCATAAGCTGCGTCTGCTGCACTCAGGCTACAGGATTCCCATAGAGAGCGTATGCCTACTCTCAGACTACAGAACTCTTGGAAACAGCTTCTCTCTACATTCAATATACAAATCTCTTGGAAACTGCATCTCTCTAGACCAATGTTACAGAACTCCCATAAGCTGCGTCTCCTACACACAGCAGACAAAAAACCCGCATATAGAGAATGCCTAATTCCAGGCTACAGAAATCCAGTAAACAGCTTCTCCCTACACCCTGATACAGAACTTCGGTAAACTGTGTCTCTCTAATTCTAGGTTACAGAACTCCCATAAGCTGCGTCGGCTGCACTCAGGCTACAGGAATCCCATATACAGCGTATGCCTACACTCAGAATACAGAACTCGTGGAAACAGCTTCTCTCAACATTCAACATACAGAACTATTGGAAACTGCATCTGTATACACAAAGCTTACAGAACTCATGAAAGCTGCATCTGCTACACAGCATACAGAATATCCGCAAATAGCGAATGCCTAATGCCAGGCCACAGAACTCTTGGAAACAGCTTCTCTCTACATTCAATATACAAATCTCTTGGAAACTGCATCTCTCTAGACCAGTGTTACAGAACTCCCGTAAGCTGCGTCTCCTACACACAGCAGACAAAAAACCCGCATATAGCGAATGCCTAATTCCAGGCCACAGAACTCTTGGAAACAGCTTTTCTCTGCATTCAACATACAAAACTCTTGGAAACCGCATCTCTCTAGACCAATGTTACAGAACTCCCATAAGCTGCGTCTGCTGCACTCAGGCTACAGGATTCCCATAGAGAGCATATACCTACTCACAGACTACAGAACTCTTGGAAACAGCTTCTCTCCACATTCAATATACAAATCTCTTGGAAACTGCATCTCTCTAGACCAATGTTACAGAACTCCCATAAGCTGCGTCTCCTACACACAGCAGACAAAAAACCCGCATATAGCGAATGCCTAATTCCAGGCTACAGAAATCCAGTAAACAGCTTCTCCCTACACCCTGATACAGAACTTCGGTAAACTGTGTCTCTCTAATTCTAGGTTACAGAACTCCCATAAGCTGCGTCGGCTGCACTCAGGCTACAGGAATCCCATATACAGCGTATGCCTACACTCAGAATACAGAACTCGTGGAAACAGCTTCTCTCAACATTCAACATACAGAACTATTGGAAACTGCATCTGTATACACAAAGCTTACAGAACTCATGAAAGCTGCATCTGCTACACAGCATACAGAATATCCGCAAATAGCGAATGCCTAATGCCAGGCCACAGAACTCTTGGAAACAGCTTCTCTCTACATTCAATATACAAATCTCTTGGAAACTGCATCTCTCTAGACCAATGTTACAGAACTCCCATAAGCTGCGTCTCCTACACACAGCAGACAAAAAACCCGCATATAGCGAATAACTATGCCCAGGCTACCGAAATCGCAGAAACAGCTTCTCTCTACATTCAGCCTACGGAACTCCTGGATACTGTGTCTCTACCCTTAGGTTGTGCAACTCCCTTAAGCTGGGCCTCCTACACAGAGCATACGGAAAACCCGCATATAGCGAATGCCTAATTCAAGGACACAGAATTCTTGGAAACAGCTTTTCTCTACATTCAACATACAAAACTCTTGGAAACCACATCTCTCTAGACCAATGTTACAGAACTCCCGTAAGCTGCGTCTCCTGCACTCAGGCTACAGGATTCCCATATAGAGCGTATGCCTACTCTCAGACTACAGAACTCTTGGAAACCGCTTCTCTCTACATTCAATATACAAATCTCTTGGAAACTGCATCTCTCTAGACCAATGTTACAGAACTCCCGTAAGCTGTGTCTCCTACACACAGCAGACAAAAAACCCACATATAGCGAATGCCTAATTCCAGGCCACAGAACTCTTGGCAGCATTTTCTCTCTACATTCAATATACAAATCTCTTGGAAACTGCATCTCTCTAGACCAATGTTACAGAACTCCCGTGAGCTGCGTCTCCTACACATAGCATACAGAAAACCCGCGTATAGTGAATACCTGCTCATAGGCTACAGAACTCTTGGAAACAGCTTCTGTCTACATTCAACATACAAAACTCTTGGAAACCGCATCTCTCTAGACCAATGTTATAGAACTCCCATAAGCTGTGTCTGATACACTCAGCATACAGAAAACCCGCGTATAGTGAATACCTGCTCATAGGCTACAGAACTCTTGGAAACAGCTTCTGTCTACATTCAACATACAAAACTCTTGGAAACCGCATCTCTCTAGACCAATGTTATAGAACTCCCATAAGCTGTGTCTGATACACTCAGCATACAGAAAACCCGCGTATAGTGAATACCTGCTCATAGGCTACAGAACTCTTGGAAACAGCTTCTGTCTACATTCAACATACAAAACTCTTGGAAACCGCATCTCTCTAGACCAATGTTACAGAACCCCCATAAGCTGCGTCTGCTGCACTCAGGCTACAGGATTCCCATAGAGAGCATATACCCACTCACAGACTACAGAACTCTTGGAAACAGCTTCTCTCCACATTCAATATACAAATCTCTTGGAAACTGCATCTCTCTAGACCAATGTTACAGAACTCCCATAAGCTGCGTCTCCTACACACAGCAGACAAAAAACCCGCATATAGTGAATGCCTAATTCCAGGCTACAGAAATCCAGTAAACAGCTTCTCCCTACACCCTGATACAGAACTTCGGTAAACTGTGTCTCTCTAATTCTAGGTTACAGAACTCCCATAAGCTGCATCGGCTGTACTCAGGCTACAGGAATCCCATATACAGCGTATGCCTACTCTCAGAATACAGAACTCGTGGAAACAGCTTCTCTCAACATTCAACATACAAAACTATTGGAAACTGCATCTGTATACACAAAGCTTACAGAACTCATGAAAGCTGCATCTGCTACACAGCATACAGAATATCCGCAAATAGCGAATGCCTAATTCCAGGCCACAGAACTCTTGGAAACAGCTTCTCTCTACATTCAATATACAAATCTATTGGAAACTGCATCTCTCTAGACCAGTGTTACAGAACTCCCGTAAGCTGCGTCTCCTACACACAGCAGACATAAAACCCGCATATAGCGAATGCCTAATTCCAGGCCACAGAACTCTTGGAAACAGCTTTTCTCTACATTCAACATACAAAACTCTTGGAAACCGCATCTCTCTAGACCAATGTTACAGAACTCCCATAAGCTGCGTCTGCTGCACTCAGGCTACAGGATTCCCATAGAGAGCGTATGCCTACTCTCAGACTACAGAACTCTTGGAAACCGCTTCTCTCTACATTCAATATACAAATCTCTTGGAAACTGCATCTCTCTAGACCAATGTTACAGAACTCCCATAAGCTGCGTCTCCTACACACAGCAGACAAAAAACCCGCATATAGCGAATGCCTAATTCCAGGCTACAGAAATCCAGTAAACAGCTTCTCCCTACACCCTGATACAGAACTTCGGTAAACTGTGTCTCTCTAATTCTAGGTTACAGAACTCCCATAAGCTGCGTCGGCTGCACTCAGGCTACAGGAATCCCATATACAGCGTATGCCTACACTCAGAATACAGAACTCGTGGAAACAGCTTCTCTCAACATTCAACATACAGAACTATTGGAAACTGCATCTGTATACACAAAGCTTACAGAACTCATGAAAGCTGCATCTGCTACACAGCATACAGAATATCCGCAAATAGCGAATGCCTAATGCCAGGCCACAGAACTCTTGGAAACAGCTTCTCTCTACATTCAATATACAAATCTCTTGGAAACTGCATCTCTCTAGACCAATGTTACAGAACTCCCATAAGCTGCGTCTCCTACACACAGCAGACAAAAAACCCGCATATAGCGAATAACTATGCCCAGGCTACCGAAATCGCAGAAACAGCTTCTCTCTACATTCAGCCTACGGAACTCCTGGATACTGTGTCTCTACCCTTAGGTTGTGCAACTCCCTTAAGCTGGGCCTCCTACACAGAGCATACGGAAAACCCGCATATAGCGAATGCCTAATTCAAGGACACAGAATTCTTGGAAACAGCTTTTCTCTACATTCAACATACAAAACTCTTGGAAACCACATCTCTCTAGACCAATGTTACAGAACTCCCGTAAGCTGCGTCTCCTGCACTCAGGCTACAGGATTCCCATATAGAGCGTATGCCTACTCTCAGACTACAGAACTCTTGGAAACCGCTTCTCTCTACATTCAATATACAAATCTCTTGGAAACTGCATCTCTCTAGACCAATGTTACAGAACTCCCGTAAGCTGTGTCTCCTACACACAGCAGACAAAAAACCCACATATAGCGAATGCCTAATTCCAGGCCACAGAACTCTTGGCAGCATTTTCTCTCTACATTCAATATACAAATCTCTTGGAAACTGCATCTCTCTAGACCAATGTTACAGAACTCCCGTGAGCTGCGTCTCCTACACATAGCATACAGAAAACCCGCGTATAGTGAATACCTGCTCATAGGCTACAGAACTCTTGGAAACAGCTTCTGTCTACATTCAACATACAAAACTCTTGGAAACCGCATCTCTCTAGACCAATGTTATAGAACTCCCATAAGCTGTGTCTGATACACTCAGCATACAGAAAACCCGCGTATAGTGAATACCTGCTCATAGGCTACAGAACTCTTGGAAACAGCTTCTGTCTACATTCAACATACAAAACTCTTGGAAACCGCATCTCTCTAGACCAATGTTATAGAACTCCCATAAGCTGTGTCTGATACACTCAGCATACAGAAAACCCGCGTATAGTGAATACCTGCTCATAGGCTACAGAACTCTTGGAAACAGCTTCTGTCTACATTCAACATACAAAACTCTTGGAAACCGCATCTCTCTAGACCAATGTTACAGAACCCCCATAAGCTGCGTCTGCTGCACTCAGGCTACAGGATTCCCATAGAGAGCATATACCCACTCACAGACTACAGAACTCTTGGAAACAGCTTCTCTCCACATTCAATATACAAATCTCTTGGAAACTGCATCTCTCTAGACCAATGTTACAGAACTCCCATAAGCTGCGTCTCCTACACACAGCAGACAAAAAACCCGCATATAGTGAATGCCTAATTCCAGGCTACAGAAATCCAGTAAACAGCTTCTCCCTACACCCTGATACAGAACTTCGGTAAACTGTGTCTCTCTAATTCTAGGTTACAGAACTCCCATAAGCTGCATCGGCTGTACTCAGGCTACAGGAATCCCATATACAGCGTATGCCTACTCTCAGAATACAGAACTCGTGGAAACAGCTTCTCTCAACATTCAACATACAAAACTATTGGAAACTGCATCTGTATACACAAAGCTTACAGAATTCATGAAAGCTGCATCTGCTACACAGCATACAGAATATCCGCAAATAGCGAATGCCTAATTCCAGGCCACAGAACTCTTGGAAACAGCTTCTCTCTACATTCAATATACAAATCTATTGGAAACTGCATCTCTCTAGACCAGTGTTACAGAACTCCCGTAAGCTGCGTCTCCTACACACAGCAGACATAAAACCCGCATATAGCGAATGCCTAATTCCAGGCCACAGAACTCTTGGAAACAGCTTTTCTCTACATTCAACATACAAAACTCTTGGAAACCGCATCTCTCTAGACCAATGTTACAGAACTCCCATAAGCTGCGTCTGCTGCACTCAGGCTACAGGATTCCCATAGAGAGCGTATGCCTACTCTCAGACTACAGAACTCTTGGAAACAGCTTCTCTCTACATTCAATATACAAATCTCTTGGAAACTGCATCTCTCTAGACCAATGTTACAGAACTCCCATAAGCTGCGTCTCCTACACACAGCAGACAAAAAACCCGCATATAGAGAATGCCTAATTCCAGGCTACAGAAATCCAGTAAACAGCTTCTCCCTACACCCTGATACAGAACTTCGGTAAACTGTGTCTCTCTAATTCTAGGTTACAGAACTCCCATAAGCTGCGTCGGCTGCACTCAGGCTACAGGAATCCCATATACAGCGTATGCCTACACTCAGAATACAGAACTCGTGGAAACAGCTTCTCTCAACATTCAACATACAGAACTATTGGAAACTGCATCTGTATACACAAAGCTTACAGAAATCATGAAAGCTGCATCTGCTACACAGCATACAGAATATACGCAAATAGCGAATGCCTAATTGCAGGCCACAGAACTCTTGGAAACAGCTTCTCTCTACATTCAATATACAAATCTCTTTGAAACTGCATCTCTCTAGACCAGTGTTACAGAACTCCCGTAAGCTGCGTCTCCTACACACAGCAGACAAAAAACCCGCATATAGCGAATGCCTAATTCCAGGCCACAGAACTCTTGGAAACAGCTTTTCTCTGCATTCAACATACAAAACTCTTGGAAACCGCATCTCTCTAGACCAATGTTACAGAACTCCCATAAGCTGCGTCTGCTGCACTCAGGCTACAGGATTCCCATAGAGAGCATATACCTACTCACAGACTACAGAACTCTTGGAAACAGCTTCTCTCCACATTCAATATACAAATCTCTTGGAAACTGCATCTCTCTAGACCAATGTTACAGAACTCCCATAAGCTGCGTCTCCTACACACAGCAGACAAAAAACCCGCATATAGCGAATGCCTAATTCCAGGCTACAGAAATCCAGTAAACAGCTTCTCCCTACACCCTGATACAGAACTTCGGTAAACTGTGTCTCTCTAATTCTAGGTTACAGAACTCCCATAAGCTGCGTCGGCTGCACTCAGGCTACAGGAATCCCATATACAGCGTATGCCTACACTCAGAATACAGAACTCGTGGAAACAGCTTCTCTCAACATTCAACATACAGAACTATTGGAAACTGCATCTGTATACACAAAGCTTACAGAACTCATGAAAGCTGCATCTGCTACACAGCATACAGAATATCCGCAAATAGCGAATGCCTAATTGCAGGCCACAGAACTCTTGGAAACAGCTTCTCTCTACATTCAATATACAAATCTCTTGGAAACTGCATCTCTCTAGACCAATGTTACAGAACTCCCATAAGCTGCGTCTGCTGCACTCAGGCTACAGGATTCCCATAGAGAGCGTATGCCTACTCTCAGACTACAGAACTCTTGGAAACAGCTTCTCTCTACATTCAATATATAAATCTCTTGGAAACTGCATCTCTCTAGACCAATGTTACAGAACTCCCATAAGCTGCGTCTCCTACACACAGCAGACAAAAAACCCGCATATAGCGAATGCCTAATTCCAGGCTACAGAAATCCAGTAAACAGCTTCTCCCTACACCCTGATACAGAACTTCGGTAAACTGTGTCTCTCTAATTCTAGGTTACAGAACTCCCATAAGCTGCGTCGGCTGCACTCAGGCTACAGGAATCCCATATACAGCGTATGCCTACACTCAGAATACAGAACTCGTGGAAACAGCTTCTCTCAACATTCAACATACAGAACTATTGGAAACTGCATCTGTATACACAAAGCTTACAGAACTCATGAAAGCTGCATCTGCTACACAGCATACAGAATATACGCAAATAGCGAATGCCTAATTGCAGGCCACAGAACTCTTGGAAACAGCTTCTCTCTACATTCAATATACAAATCTCTTTGAAACTGCATCTCTCTAGACCAGTGTTACAGAACTCCCGTAAGCTGCGTCTCCTACACACAGCAGACAAAAAACCCGCATATAGCGAATGCCTAATTCCAGGCCACAGAACTCTTGGAAACAGCTTTTCTCTGCATTCAACATACAAAACTCTTGGAAACCGCATCTCTCTAGACCAATGTTACAGAACTCCCATAAGCTGCGTCTGCTGCACTCAGGCTACAGGATTCCCATAGAGAGCATATACCTACTCACAGACTACAGAACTCTTGGAAACAGCTTCTCTCCACATTCAATATACAAATCTCTTGGAAACTGCATCTCTCTAGACCAATGTTACAGAACTCCCATAAGCTGCGTCTCCTACACACAGCAGACAAAAAACCCGCATATAGCGAATGCCTAATTCCAGGCTACAGAAATCCAGTAAACAGCTTCTCCCTACACCCTGATACAGAACTTCGGTAAACTGTGTCTCTCTAATTCTAGGTTACAGAACTCCCATAAGCTGCGTCGGCTGCACTCAGGCTACAGGAATCCCATATACAGCGTATGCCTACACTCAGAATACAGAACTCGTGGAAACAGCTTCTCTCAACATTCAACATACAGAACTATTGGAAACTGCATCTGTATACACAAAGCTTACAGAACTCATGAAAGCTGCATCTGCTACACAGCATACAGAATATCCGCAAATAGCGAATGCCTAATGCCAGGCCACAGAACTCTTGGAAACAGCTTCTCTCTACATTCAATATACAAATCTCTTGGAAACTGCATCTCTCTAGACCAATGTTACAGAACTCCCATAAGCTGCGTCTCCTACACACAGCAGACAAAAAACCCGCATATAGCGAATAACTATGCCCAGGCTACCGAAATCGCAGAAACAGCTTCTCTCTACATTCAGCCTACGGAACTCCTGGATACTGTGTCTCTACCCTTAGGTTGTGCAACTCCCTTAAGCTGGGCCTCCTACACAGAGCATACGGAAAACCCGCATATAGCGAATGCCTAATTCAAGGACACAGAATTCTTGGAAACAGCTTTTCTCTACATTCAATATACAAAACTCTTGGAAACCACATCTCTCTAGACCAATGTTACAGAACTCCCGTAAGCTGCGTCTCCTGCACTCAGGCTACAGGATTCCCATATAGAGCGTATGCCTACTCTCAGACTACAGAACTCTTGGAAACCGCTTCTCTCTACATTCAATATACAAATCTCTTGGAAACTGCATCTCTCTAGACCAATGTTACAGAACTCCCGTAAGCTGTGTCTCCTACACACAGCAGACAAAAAACCCACATATAGCGAATGCCTAATTCCAGGCCACAGAACTCTTGGCAGCATTTTCTCTCTACATTCAATATACAAATCTCTTGGAAACTGCATCTCTCTAGACCAATGTTACAGAACTCCCGTGAGCTGCGTCTCCTACACATAGCATACAGAAAACCCGCGTATAGTGAATACCTGCTCATAGGCTACAGAACTCTTGGAAACAGCTTCTGTCTACATTCAACATACAAAACTCTTGGAAACCGCATCTCTCTAGACCAATGTTATAGAACTCCCATAAGCTGTGTCTGATACACTCAGCATACAGAAAACCCGCGTATAGTGAATACCTGCTCATAGGCTACAGAACTCTTGGAAACAGCTTCTGTCTACATTCAACATACAAAACTCTTGGAAACCGCATCTCTCTAGACCAATGTTATAGAACTCCCATAAGCTGTGTCTGATACACTCAGCATACAGAAAACCCGCGTATAGTGAATACCTGCTCATAGGCTACAGAACTCTTGGAAACAGCTTCTGTCTACATTCAACATACAAAACTCTTGGAAACCGCATCTCTCTAGACCAATGTTACAGAACCCCCATAAGCTGCGTCTGCTGCACTCAGGCTACAGGATTCCCATAGAGAGCATATACCCACTCACAGACTACAGAACTCTTGGAAACAGCTTCTCTCCACATTCAATATACAAATCTCTTGGAAACTGCATCTCTCTAGACCAATGTTACAGAACTCCCATAAGCTGCGTCTCCTACACACAGCAGACAAAAAACCCGCATATAGTGAATGCCTAATTCCAGGCTACAGAAATCCAGTAAACAGCTTCTCCCTACACCCTGATACAGAACTTCGGTAAACTGTGTCTCTCTAATTCTAGGTTACAGAACTCCCATAAGCTGCATCGGCTGTACTCAGGCTACAGGAATCCCATATACAGCGTATGCCTACTCTCAGAATACAGAACTCGTGGAAACAGCTTCTCTCAACATTCAACATACAAAACTATTGGAAACTGCATCTGTATACACAAAGCTTACAGAACTCATGAAAGCTGCATCTGCTACACAGCATACAGAATATCCGCAAATAGCGAATGCCTAATTCCAGGCCACAGAACTCTTGGAAACAGCTTCTCTCTACATTCAATATACAAATCTATTGGAAACTGCATCTCTCTAGACCAGTGTTACAGAACTCCCGTAAGCTGCGTCTCCTACACACAGCAGACATAAAACCCGCATATAGCGAATGCCTAATTCCAGGCCACAGAACTCTTGGAAACAGCTTTTCTCTACATTCAACATACAAAACTCTTGGAAACCGCATCTCTCTAGACCAATGTTACAGAACTCCCATAAGCTGCGTCTGCTGCACTCAGGCTACAGGATTCCCATAGAGAGCGTATGCCTACTCTCAGACTACAGAACTCTTGGAAACAGCTTCTCTCTACATTCAATATACAAATCTCTTGGAAACTGCATCTCTCTAGACCAATGTTACAGAACTCCCATAAGCTGCGTCTCCTACACACAGCAGACAAAAAACCCGCATATAGCGAATGCCTAATTCCAGGCTACAGAAATCCAGTAAACAGCTTCTCCCTACACCCTGATACAGAACTTCGGTAAACTGTGTCTCTCTAATTCTAGGTTACAGAACTCCCATAAGCTGCGTCGGCTGCACTCAGGCTACAGGAATCCCATATACAGCGTATGCCTACACTCAGAATACAGAACTCGTGGAAACAGCTTCTCTCAACATTCAACATACAGAACTATTGGAAACTGCATCTGTATACACAAAGCTTACAGAACTCATGAAAGCTGCATCTGCTACACAGCATACAGAATATACGCAAATAGCGAATGCCTAATTGCAGGCCACAGAACTCTTGGAAACAGCTTCTCTCTACATTCAATATACAAATCTCTTTGAAACTGCATCTCTCTAGACCAGTGTTACAGAACTCCCGTAAGCTGCGTCTCCTACACACAGCAGACAAAAAACCCGCATATAGCGAATGCCTAATTCCAGGCCACAGAACTCTTGGAAACAGCTTTTCTCTGCATTCAACATACAAAACTCTTGGAAACCGCATCTCTCTAGACCAATGTTACAGAACTCCCATAAGCTGCGTCTGCTGCACTCAGGCTACAGGATTCCCATAGAGAGCATATACCTACTCACAGACTACAGAACTCTTGGAAACAGCTTCTCTCCACATTCAATATACAAATCTCTTGGAAACTGCATCTCTCTAGACCAATGTTACAGAACTCCCATAAGCTGCGTCTCCTACACACAGCAGACAAAAAACCCGCATATAGCGAATGCCTAATTCCAGGCTACAGAAATCCAGTAAACAGCTTCTCCCTACACCCTGATACAGAACTTCGGTAAACTGTGTCTCTCTAATTCTAGGTTACAGAACTCCCATAAGCTGCGTCGGCTGCACTCAGGCTACAGGAATCCCATATACAGCGTATGCCTACACTCAGAATACAGAACTCGTGGAAACAGCTTCTCTCAACATTCAACATACAGAACTATTGGAAACTGCATCTGTATACACAAAGCTTACAGAACTCATGAAAGCTGCATCTGCTACACAGCATACAGAATATCCGCAAATAGCGAATGCCTAATGCCAGGCCACAGAACTCTTGGAAACAGCTTCTCTCTACATTCAATATACAAATCTCTTGGAAACTGCATCTCTCTAGACCAATGTTACAGAACTCCCATAAGCTGCGTCTGCTGCACTCAGGCTACAGGATTCCCATAGAGAGCGTATGCCTACTCTCAGACTACAGAACTCTTGGAAACAGCTTCTCTCTACATTCAATATACAAATCTCTTGGAAACTGCATCTCTCTAGACCAATGTTACAGAACTCCCATAAGCTGCGTCTCCTACACACAGCAGACAAAAAACCCGCATATAGCGAATGCCTAATTCCAGGCTACAGAAATCCAGTAAACAGCTTCTCCCTACACCCTGATACAGAACTTCGGTAAACTGTGTCTCTCTAATTCTAGGTTACAGAACTCCCATAAGCTGCGTCGGCTGCACTCAGGCTACAGGAATCCCATATACAGCGTATGCCTACACTCAGAATACAGAACTCGTGGAAACAGCTTCTCTCAACATTCAACATACAGAACTATTGGAAACTGCATCTGTATACACAAAGCTTACAGAACTCATGAAAGCTGCATCTGCTACACAGCATACAGAATATCCGCAAATAGCGAATGCCTAATTGCAGGCCACAGAACTCTTGGAAACAGCTTCTCTCTACATTCAATATACAAATCTCTTGGAAACTGCATCTCTCTAGACCAATGTTACAGAACTCCCATAAGCTGCGTCTGCTGCACTCAGGCTACAGGATTCCCATAGAGAGCGTATGCCTACTCTCAGACTACAGAACTCTTGGAAACAGCTTCTCTCTACATTCAATATACAAATCTCTTGGAAACTGCATCTCTCTAGACCAATGTTACAGAACTCCCATAAGCTGCGTCTCCTACACACAGCAGACAAAAAACCCGCATATAGCGAATGCCTAATTCCAGGCTACAGAAATCCAGTAAACAGCTTCTCCCTACACCCTGATACAGAACTTCGGTAAACTGTGTCTCTCTAATTCTAGGTTACAGAACTCCCATAAGCTGCGTCGGCTGCACTCAGGCTACAGGAATCCCATATACAGCGTATGCCTACACTCAGAATACAGAACTTGTGGAAACAGCTTCTCTCAACATTCAACATACAGAACTATTGGAAACTGCATCTGTATACACAAAGCTTACAGAACTCATGAAAGCTGCATCTGCTACACAGCATACAGAATATACGCAAATAGCGAATGCCTAATTGCAGGCCACAGAACTCTTGGAAACAGCTTCTCTCTACATTCAATATACAAATCTCTTTGAAACTGCATCTCTCTAGACCAGTGTTACAGAACTCCCGTAAGCTGCGTCTCCTACACACAGCAGACAAAAAACCCGCATATAGCGAATGCCTAATTCCAGGCCACAGAACTCTTGGAAACAGCTTTTCTCTGCATTCAACATACAAAACTCTTGGAAACCGCATCTCTCTAGACCAATGTTACAGAACTCCCATAAGCTGCGTCTGCTGCACTCAGGCTACAGGATTCCCATAGAGAGCATATAACTACTCACAGACTACAGAACTCTTGGAAACAGCTTCTCTCCACATTCAATATACAAATCTCTTGGAAACTGCATCTCTCTAGACCAATGTTACAGAACTCCCATAAGCTGCGTCTCCTACACACAGCAGACAAAAAACCCGCATATAGCGAATGCCTAATTCCAGGCTACAGAAATCCAGTAAACAGCTTCTCCCTACACCCTGATACAGAACTTCGGTAAACTGTGTCTCTCTAATTCTAGGTTACAGAACTCCCATAAGCTGCGTCGGCTGCACTCAGGCTACAGGAATCCCATATACAGCGTATGCCTACACTCAGAATACAGAACTCGTGGAAACAGCTTCTCTCAACATTCAACATACAGAACTATTGGAAACTGCATCTGTATACACAAAGCTTACAGAACTCATGAAAGCTGCATCTGCTACACAGCATACAGAATATCCGCAAATAGCGAATGCCTAATGCCAGGCCACAGAACTCTTGGAAACAGCTTCTCTCTACATTCAATATACAAATCTCTTGGAAACTGCATCTCTCTAGACCAATGTTACAGAACTCCCATAAGCTGCGTCTCCTACACACAGCAGACAAAAAACCCGCATATAGCGAATAACTATGCCCAGGCTACCGAAATCGCAGAAACAGCTTCTCTCTACATTCAGCCTACGGAACTCCTGGATACTGTGTCTCTACCCTTAGGTTGTGCAACTCCCTTAAGCTGGGCCTCCTACACAGAGCATACGGAAAACCCGCATATAGCGAATGCCTAATTCAAGGACACAGAATTCTTGGAAACAGCTTTTCTCTACATTCAACATACAAAACTCTTGGAAACCACATCTCTCTAGACCAATGTTACAGAACTCCCGTAAGCTGCGTCTCCTGCACTCAGGCTACAGGATTCCCATATAGAGCGTATGCCTACTCTCAGACTACAGAACTCTTGGAAACCGCTTCTCTCTACATTCAATATACAAATCTCTTGGAAACTGCATCTCTCTAGACCAATGTTACAGAACTCCCGTAAGCTGTGTCTCCTACACACAGCAGACAAAAAACCCACATATAGCGAATGCCTAATTCCAGGCCACAGAACTCTTGGCAGCATTTTCTCTCTACATTCAATATACAAATCTCTTGGAAACTGCATCTCTCTAGACCAATGTTACAGAACTCCCGTGAGCTGCGTCTCCTACACATAGCATACAGAAAACCCGCGTATAGTGAATACCTGCTCATAGGCTACAGAACTCTTGGAAACAGCTTCTGTCTACATTCAACATACAAAACTCTTGGAAACCGCATCTCTCTAGACCAATGTTATAGAACTCCCATAAGCTGTGTCTGATACACTCAGCATACAGAAAACCCGCGTATAGTGAATACCTGCTCATAGGCTACAGAACTCTTGGAAACAGCTTCTGTCTACATTCAACATACAAAACTCTTGGAAACCGCATCTCTCTAGACCAATGTTATAGAACTCCCATAAGCTGTGTCTGATACACTCAGCATACAGAAAACCCGCGTATAGTGAATACCTGCTCATAGGCTACAGAACTCTTGGAAACAGCTTCTGTCTACATTCAACATACAAAACTCTTGGAAACCGCATCTCTCTAGACCAATGTTACAGAACCCCCATAAGCTGCGTCTGCTGCACTCAGGCTACAGGATTCCCATAGAGAGCATATACCCACTCACAGACTACAGAACTCTTGGAAACAGCTTCTCTCCACATTCAATATACAAATCTCTTGGAAACTGCATCTCTCTAGACCAATGTTACAGAACTCCCATAAGCTGCGTCTCCTACACACAGCAGACAAAAAACCCGCATATAGTGAATGCCTAATTCCAGGCTACAGAAATCCAGTAAACAGCTTCTCCCTACACCCTGATACAGAACTTCGGTAAACTGTGTCTCTCTAATTCTAGGTTACAGAACTCCCATAAGCTGCATCGGCTGTACTTAGGCTACAGGAATCCCATATACAGCGTATGCCTACTCTCAGAATACAGAACTCGTGGAAACAGCTTCTCTCAACATTCAACATACAAAACTATTGGAAACTGCATCTGTATACACAAAGCTTACAGAACTCATGAAAGCTGCATCTGCTACACAGCATACAGAATATCCGCAAATAGCGAATGCCTAATTCCAGGCCACAGAACTCTTGGAAACAGCTTCTCTCTACATTCAATATACAAATCTATTGGAAACTGCATCTCTCTAGACCAGTGTTACAGAACTCCCGTAAGCTGCGTCTCCTACACACAGCAGACATAAAACCCGCATATAGCGAATGCCTAATTCCAGGCCACAGAACTCTTGGAAACAGCTTTTCTCTACATTCAACATACAAAACTCTTGGAAACCGCATCTCTCTAGACCAATGTTACAGAACTCCCATAAGCTGCGTCTGCTGCACTCAGGCTACAGGATTCCCATAGAGAGCGTATGCCTACTCTCAGACTACAGAACTCTTGGAAACAGCTTCTCTCTACATTCAATATACAAATCTCTTGGAAACTGCATCTCTCTAGACCAATGTTACAGAACTCCCATAAGCTGCGTCTCCTACACACAGCAGACAAAAAACCCGCATATAGCGAATGCCTAATTCCAGGCTACAGAAATCCAGTAAACAGCTTCTCCCTACACCCTGATACAGAACTTCGGTAAACTGTGTCTCTCTAATTCTAGGTTACAGAACTCCCATAAGCTGCGTCGGCTGCACTCAGGCTACAGGAATCCCATATACAGCGTATGCCTACACTCAGAATACAGAACTCGTGGAAACAGCTTCTCTCAACATTCAACATACAGAACTATTGGAAACTGCATCTGTATACACAAAGCTTACAGAACTCATGAAAGCTGCATCTGCTACACAGCATACAGAATATACGCAAATAGCGAATGCCTAATTGCAGGCCACAGAACTCTTGGAAACAGCTTCTCTCTACATTCAATATACAAATCTCTTTGAAACTGCATCTCTCTAGACCAGTGTTACAGAACTCCCGTAAGCTGCGTCTCCTACACACAGCAGACAAAAAACCCGCATATAGCGAATGCCTAATTCCAGGCCACAGAACTCTTGGAAACAGCTTTTCTCTGCATTCAACATACAAAACTCTTGGAAACCGCATCTCTCTAGACCAATGTTACAGAACTCCCATAAGCTGCGTCTGCTGCACTCAGGCTACAGGATTCCCATAGAGAGCATATACCTACTCACAGACTACAGAACTCTTGGAAACAGCTTCTCTCCACATTCAATATACAAATCTCTTGGAAACTGCATCTCTCTAGACCAATGTTACAGAACTCCCATAAGCTGCGTCTCCTACACACAGCAGACAAAAAACCCGCATATAGCGAATGCCTAATTCCAGGCTACAGAAATCCAGTAAACAGCTTCTCCCTACACCCTGATACAGAACTTCGGTAAACTGTGTCTCTCTAATTCTAGGTTACAGAACTCCCATAAGCTGCGTCGGCTGCACTCAGGCTACAGGAATCCCATATACAGCGTATGCCTACACTCAGAATACAGAACTCGTGGAAACAGCTTCTCTCAACATTCAACATACAGAACTATTGGAAACTGCATCTGTATACACAAAGCTTACAGAACTCATGAAAGCTGCATCTGCTACACAGCATACAGAATATCCGCAAATAGCGAATGCCTAATGCCAGGCCACAGAACTCTTGGAAACAGCTTCTCTCTACATTCAATATACAAATCTCTTGGAAACTGCATCTCTCTAGACCAATGTTACAGAACTCCCATAAGCTGCGTCTGCTGCACTCAGGCTACAGGATTCCCATAGAGAGCGTATGCCTACTCTCAGACTACAGAACTCTTGGAAACAGCTTCTCTCTACATTCAATATACAAATCTCTTGGAAACTGCATCTCTCTAGACCAATGTTACAGAACTCCCATAAGCTGCGTCTCCTACACACAGCAGACAAAAAACCCGCATATAGCGAATGCCTAATTCCAGGCTACAGAAATCCAGTAAACAGCTTCTCCCTACACCCTGATACAGAACTTCGGTAAACTGTGTCTCTCTAATTCTAGGTTACAGAACTCCCATAAGCTGCGTCGGCTGCACTCAGGCTACAGGAATCCCATATACAGCGTATGCCTACACTCAGAATACAGAACTCGTGGAAACAGCTTCTCTCAACATTCAACATACAGAACTATTGGAAACTGCATCTGTATACACAAAGCTTACAGAACTCATGAAAGCTGCATCTGCTACACAGCATACAGAATATACGCAAATAGCGAATGCCTAATTGCAGGCCACAGAACTCTTGGAAACAGCTTCTCTCTACATTCAATATACAAATCTCTTTGAAACTGCATCTCTCTAGACCAGTGTTACAGAACTCCCGTAAGCTGCGTCTCCTACACACAGCAGACAAAAAACCCGCATATAGCGAATGCCTAATTCCAGGCCACAGAACTCTTGGAAACAGCTTTTCTCTGCATTCAACATACAAAACTCTTGGAAACCGCATCTCTCTAGACCAATGTTACAGAACTCCCATAAGCTGCGTCTGCTGCACTCAGGCTACAGGATTCCCATAGAGAGCATATACCTACTCACAGACTACAGAACTCTTGGAAACAGCTTCTCTCCACATTCAATATACAAATCTCTTGGAAACTGCATCTCTCTAGACCAATGTTACAGAACTCCCATAAGCTGCGTCTCCTACACACAGCAGACAAAAAACCCGCATATAGCGAATGCCTAATTCCAGGCTACAGAAATCCAGTAAACAGCTTCTCCCTACACCCTGATACAGAACTTCGGTAAACTGTGTCTCTCTAATTCTAGGTTACAGAACTCCCATAAGCTGCGTCGGCTGCACTCAGGCTACAGGAATCCCATATACAGCGTATGCCTACACTCAGAATACAGAACTCGTGGAAACAGCTTCTCTCAACATTCAACATACAGAACTATTGGAAACTGCATCTGTATACACAAAGCTTACAGAACTCATGAAAGCTGCATCTGCTACACAGCATACAGAATATCCGCAAATAGCGAATGCCTAATGCCAGGCCACAGAACTCTTGGAAACAGCTTCTCTCTACATTCAATATACAAATCTCTTGGAAACTGCATCTCTCTAGACCAATGTTACAGAACTCCCATAAGCTGCGTCTCCTACACACAGCAGACAAAAAACCCGCATATAGCGAATAACTATGCCCAGGCTACCGAAATCGCAGAAACAGCTTCTCTCTACATTCAGCCTACGGAACTCCTGGATACTGTGTCTCTACCCTTAGGTTGTGCAACTCCCTTAAGCTGGGCCTCCTACACAGAGCATACGGAAAACCCGCATATAGCGAATGCCTAATTCAAGGACACAGAATTCTTGGAAACAGCTTTTCTCTACATTCAACATACAAAACTCTTGGAAACCACATCTCTCTAGACCAATGTTACAGAACTCCTGTAAGCTGCGTCTCCTGCACTCAGGCTACAGGATTCCCATATAGAGCGTATGCCTACTCTCAGACTACAGAACTCTTGGAAACCGCTTCTCTCTACATTCAATATACAAATCTCTTGGAAACTGCATCTCTCTAGACCAATGTTACAGAACTCCCGTGAGCTGCGTCTCCTACACATAGCATACAGAAAACCCGCGTATAGTGAATACCTGCTCATAGGCTACAGAACTCTTGGAAACAGCTTCTGTCTACATTCAACATACAAAACTCTTGGAAACCGCATCTCTCTAGACCAATGTTATAGAACTCCCATAAGCTGTGTCTGATACACTCAGCATACAGAAAACCCGCGTATAGTGAATACCTGCTCATAGGCTACAGAACTCTTGGAAACAGCTTCTGTCTACATTCAACATACAAAACTCTTGGAAACCGCATCTCTCTAGACCAATGTTATAGAACTCCCATAAGCTGTGTCTGATACACTCAGCATACAGAAAACCCGCGTATAGTGAATACCTGCTCATAGGCTACAGAACTCTTGGAAACAGCTTCTGTCTACATTCAACATACAAAACTCTTGGAAACCGCATCTCTCTAGACCAATGTTACAGAACCCCCATAAGCTGCGTCTGCTGCACTCAGGCTACAGGATTCCCATAGAGAGCATATACCCACTCACAGACTACAGAACTCTTGGAAACAGCTTCTCTCCACATTCAATATACAAATCTCTTGGAAACTGCATCTCTCTAGACCAATGTTACAGAACTCCCATAAGCTGCGTCTCCTACACACAGCAGACAAAAAACCCGCATATAGCGAATGCCTAATTCCAGGCTACAGAAATCCAGTAAACAGCTTCTCCCTACACCCTGATACAGAACTTCGGTAAACTGTGTCTCTCTAATTCTAGGTTACAGAACTCCCATAAGCTGCATCGGCTGTACTTAGGCTACAGGAATCCCATATACAGCGTATGCCTACTCTCAGAATACAGAACTCGTGGAAACAGCTTCTCTCAACATTCAACATACAAAACTATTGGAAACTGCATCTGTATACACAAAGCTTACAGAACTCATGAAAGCTGCATCTGCTACACAGCATACAGAATATCCGCAAATAGCGAATGCCTAATTCCAGGCCACAGAACTCTTGGAAACAGCTTCTCTCTACATTCAATATACAAATCTATTGGAAACTGCATCTCTCTAGACCAGTGTTACAGAACTCCCGTAAGCTGCGTCTCCTACACACAGCAGACATAAAACCCGCATATAGCGAATGCCTAATTCCAGGCCACAGAACTCTTGGAAACAGCTTTTCTCTACATTCAACATACAAAACTCTTGGAAACCGCATCTCTCTAGACCAATGTTACAGAACTCCCATAAGCTGCGTCTGCTGCACTCAGGCTACAGGATTCCCATAGAGAGCGTATGCCTACTCTCAGACTACAGAACTCTTGGAAACAGCTTCTCTCTACATTCAATATACAAATCTCTTGGAAACTGCATCTCTCTAGACCAATGTTACAGAACTCCCATAAGCTGCGTCTCCTACACACAGCAGACAAAAAACCCGCATATAGAGAATGCCTAATTCCAGGCTACAGAAATCCAGTAAACAGCTTCTCCCTACACCCTGATACAGAACTTCGGTAAACTGTGTCTCTCTAATTCTAGGTTACAGAACTCCCATAAGCTGCGTCGGCTGCACTCAGGCTACAGGAATCCCATATACAGCGTATGCCTACACTCAGAATACAGAACTCGTGGAAACAGCTTCTCTCAACATTCAACATACAGAACTATTGGAAACTGCATCTGTATACACAAAGCTTACAGAACTCATGAAAGCTGCATCTGCTACACAGCATACAGAATATACGCAAATAGCGAATGCCTAATTGCAGGCCACAGAACTCTTGGAAACAGCTTCTCTCTACATTCAATATACAAATCTCTTTGAAACTGCATCTCTCTAGACCAGTGTTACAGAACTCCCGTAAGCTGCGTCTCCTACACACAGCAGACAAAAAACCCGCATATAGCGAATGCCTAATTCCAGGCCACAGAACTCTTGGAAACAGCTTTTCTCTGCATTCAACATACAAAACTCTTGGAAACCGCATCTCTCTAGACCAATGTTACAGAACTCCCATAAGCTGCGTCTGCTGCACTCAGGCTACAGGATTCCCATAGAGAGCATATACCTACTCACAGACTACAGAACTCTTGGAAACAGCTTCTCTCCACATTCAATATACAAATCTCTTGGAAACTGCATCTCTCTAGACCAATGTTACAGAACTCCCATAAGCTGCGTCTCCTACACACAGCAGACAAAAATCCCGCATATAGCGAATAACTATGCCCAGGCTACCGAAATCGCAGAAACAGCTTCTCTCTACATTCAGCCTACGGAACTCCTGGATACTGTGTCTCTACCCTTAGGTTGTGCAACTCCCTTAAGCTGGGCCTCCTACACAGAGCATACGGAAAACCCGCATATAGCGAATGCCTAATTCAAGGACACAGAATTCTTGGAAACAGCTTTTCTCTACATTCAACATACAAAACTCTTGGAAACCACATCTCTCTAGACCAATGTTACAGAACTCCCGTAAGCTGCGTCTCCTGCACTCAGGCTACAGGATTCCCATATAGAGCGTATGCCTACTCTCAGACTACAGAACTCTTGGAAACCGCTTCTCTCTACATTCAATATACAAATCTCTTGGAAACTGCATCTCTCTAGACCAATGTTACAGAACTCCCGTAAGCTGTGTCTCCTACACACAGCAGACAAAAAACCCACATATAGCGAATGCCTAATTCCAGGCCACAGAACTCTTGGCAGCATTTTCTCTCTACATTCAATATACAAATCTCTTGGAAACTGCATCTCTCTAGACCAATGTTACAGAACTCCCGTGAGCTGCGTCTCCTACACATAGCATACAGAAAACCCACGTATAGTGAATACCTGCTCATAGGCTACAGAACTCTTGGAAACAGCTTCTGTCTACATTCAACATACAAAACTCTTGGAAACCGCATCTCTCTAGACCAAAGTTATAGAACTCCCATAAGCTGTGTCTGATACACTCAGCATACAGAAAACCCGCGTATAGTGAATACCTGCTCATAGGCTACAGAACTCTTGGAAACAGCTTCTGTCTACATTCAACATACAAAACTCTTGGAAACCGCATCTCTCTAGACCAATGTTATAGAACTCCCATAAGCTGTGTCTGATACACTCAGCATACAGAAAACCCGCGTATAGTGAATACCTGCTCATAGGCTACAGAACTCTTGGAAACAGCTTCTGTCTACATTCAACATACAAAACTCTTGGAAACCGCATCTCTCTAGACCAATGTTACAGAACCCCCATAAGCTGCGTCTGCTGCACTCAGGCTACAGGATTCCCATAGAGAGCATATACCCACTCACAGACTACAGAACTCTTGGAAACAGCTTCTCTCCACATTCAATATACAAATCTCTTGGAAACTGCATCTCTCTAGACCAATGTTACAGAACTCCCATAAGCTGCGTCTCCTACACACAGCAGACAAAAAACCCGCATATAGTGAATGCCTAATTCCAGGCTACAGAAATCCAGTAAACAGCTTCTCCCTACACCCTGATACAGAACTTCGGTAAACTGTGTCTCTCTAATTCTAGGTTACAGAACTCCCATAAGCTGCATCGGCTGTACTCAGGCTACAGGAATCCCATATACAGCGTATGCCTACTCTCAGAATACAGAACTCGTGGAAACAGCTTCTCTCAACATTCAACATACAAAACTATTGGAAACTGCATCTGTATACACAAAGCTTACAGAACTCATGAAAGCTGCATCTGCTACACAGCATACAGAATATCCGCAAATAGTGAATGCCTAATTCCAGGCCACAGAACTCTTGGAAACAGCTTCTCTCTACATTCAATATACAAATCTATTGGAAACTGCATCTCTCTAGACCAGTGTTACAGAACTCCCGTAAGCTGCGTCTCCTACACACAGCAGACATAAAACCCGCATATAGCGAATGCCTAATTCCAGGCCACAGAACTCTTGGAAACAGCTTTTCTCTACATTCAACATACAAAACTCTTGGAAACCGCATCTCTCTAGACCAATGTTACAGAACTCCCATAAGCTGCGTCTGCTGCACTCAGGCTACAGGATTCCCATAGAGAGCGTATGCCTACTCTCAGACTACAGAACTCTTGGAAACAGCTTCTCTCTACATTCAATATACAAATCTCTTGGAAACTGCATCTCTCTAGACCAATGTTACAGAACTCCCATAAGCTGCGTCTCCTACACACAGCAGACAAAAAACCCGCATATAGCGAATGCCTAATTCCAGGCTACAGAAATCCAGTAAACAGCTTCTCCCTACACCCTGATACAGAACTTCGGTAAACTGTGTCTCTCTAATTCTAGGTTACAGAACTCCCATAAGCTGCGTCGGCTGCACTCAGGCTACAGGAATCCCATATACAGCGTATGCCTACACTCAGAATACAGAACTCGTGGAAACAGCTTCTCTCAACATTCAACATACAGAACTATTGGAAACTGCATCTGTATACACAAAGCTTACAGAAATCATGAAAGCTGCATCTGCTACACAGCATACAGAATATACGCAAATAGCGAATGCCTAATTGCAGGCCACAGAACTCTTGGAAACAGCTTCTCTCTACATTCAATATACAAATCTCTTTGAAACTGCATCTCTCTAGACCAGTGTTACAGAACTCCCGTAAGCTGCGTCTCCTACACACAGCAGACAAAAAACCCGCATATAGCGAATGCCTAATTCCAGGCCACAGAACTCTTGGAAACAGCTTTTCTCTGCATTCAACATACAAAACTCTTGGAAACCGCATCTCTCTAGACCAATGTTACAGAACTCCCATAAGCTGCGTCTGCTGCACTCAGGCTACAGGATTCCCATAGAGAGCATATACCTACTCACAGACTACAGAACTCTTGGAAACAGCTTCTCTCCACATTCAATATACAAATCTCTTGGAAACTGCATCTCTCTAGACCAATGTTACAGAACTCCCATAAGCTGCGTCTCCTACACACAGCAGACAAAAAACCCGCATATAGCGAATGCCTAATTCCAGGCTACAGAAATCCAGTAAACAGCTTCTCCCTACACCCTGATACAGAACTTCGGTAAACTGTGTCTCTCTAATTCTAGGTTACAGAACTCCCATAAGCTGCGTCGGCTGCACTCAGGCTACAGGAATCCCATATACAGCGTATGCCTACACTCAGAATACAGAACTCGTGGAAACAGCTTCTCTCAACATTCAACATACAGAACTATTGGAAACTGCATCTGTATACACAAAGCTTACAGAACTCATGAAAGCTGCATCTGCTACACAGCATACAGAATATCCGCAAATAGCGAATGCCTAATTCCAGGCCACAGAACTCTTGGAAACAGCTTCTCTCTACATTCAATATACAAATCTCTTGGAAACTGCATCTCTCTAGACCAATGTTACAGAACTCCCATAAGCTGCGTCTGCTGCACTCAGGCTACAGGATTCCCATAGAGAGCGTATGCCTACTCTCAGACTACAGAACTCTTGGAAACAGCTTCTCTCTACATTCAATATACAAATCTCTTGGAAACTGCATCTCTCTAGACCAATGTTACAGAACTCCCATAAGCTGCGTCTCCTACACACAGCAGACAAAAAACCCGCATATAGCGAATGCCTAATTCCAGGCTACAGAAATCCAGTAAACAGCTTCTCCCTACACCCTGATACAGAACTTCGGTAAACTGTGTCTCTCTAATTCTAGGTTACAGAACTCCCATAAGCTGCGTCGGCTGCACTCAGGCTACAGGAATCCCATATACAGCGTATGCCTACTCTCAGAATACAGAACTCGTGGAAACAGCTTCTCTCAACATTCAACATACAGAACTATTGGAAACTGCATCTGTATACACAAAGCTTACAGAACTCATGAAAGCTGCATCTGCTACACAGCATACAGAATATCCGCAAATAGCGAATGCCTAATTCCAGGCCACAGAACTCTTGGAAACAGCTTCTCTCTACATTCAATATACAAATCTCTTGGAAACTGCATCTCTCTAGACCAATGTTACAGAACTCCCATAAGCTGCGTCTGCTGCACTCAGGCTACAGGATTCCCATAGAGAGCGTATGCCTACTCTCAGACTACAGAACTCTTGGAAACAGCTTCTCTCTACATTCAATATACAAATCTCTTGGAAACTGCATCTCTCTAGACCAATGTTACAGAACTCCCATAAGCTGCGTCTCCTACACACAGCAGACAAAAAACCCGCATATAGCGAATGCCTAATTCCAGGCTACAGAAATCCAGTAAACAGCTTCTCCCTACACCCTGATACAGAACTTCGGTAAACTGTGTCTCTCTAATTCTAGGTTACAGAACTCCCATAAGCTGCGTCGGCTGCACTCAGGCTACAGGAATCCCATATACAGCGTATGCCTACACTCAGAATACAGAACTCGTGGAAACAGCTTCTCTCAACATTCAACATACAGAACTATTGGAAACTGCATCTGTATACACAAAGCTTACAGAACTCATGAAAGCTGCATCTGCTACACAGTATACAGAATATACGCAAATAGCGAATGCCTAATTGCAGGCCACAGAACTCTTGGAAACAGCTTCTCTCTACATTCAATATACAAATCTCTTTGAAACTGCATCTCTCTAGACCAGTGTTACAGAACTCCCGTAAGCTGCATCTCCTACACACAGCAGACAAAAAACCCGCATATAGCGAATGCCTAATTCCAGGCCACAGAACTCTTGGAAACAGCTTTTCTCTGCATTCAACATACAAAACTCTTGGAAACCGCATCTCTCTAGACCAATGTTACAGAACTCCCATAAGCTGCGTCTGCTGCACTCAGGCTACAGGATTCCCATAGAGAGCATATACCTACTCACAGACTACAGAACTCTTGGAAACAGCTTCTCTCCACATTCAATATACAAATCTCTTGGAAACTGCATCTCTCTAGACCAATGTTACAGAACTCCCATAAGCTGCGTCTCCTACACACAGCAGACAAAAAACCCGCATATAGCGAATGCCTAATTCCAGGCTACAGAAATCCAGTAAACAGCTTCTCCCTACACCCTGATACAGAACTTCGGTAAACTGTGTCTCTCTAATTCTAGGTTACAGAACTCCCATAAGCTGCGTCGGCTGCACTCAGGCTACAGGAATCCCATATACAGCGTATGCCTACACTCAGAATACAGAACTCGTGGAAACAGCTTCTCTCAACATTCAACATACAGAACTATTGGAAACTGCATCTGTATACACAAAGCTTACAGAACTCATGAAAGCTGCATCTGCTACACAGCATACAGAATATCCGCAAATAGCGAATGCCTAATGCCAGGCCACAGAACTCTTGGAAACAGCTTCTCTCTACATTCAATATACAAATCTCTTGGAAACTGCATCTCTCTAGACCAATGTTACAGAACTCCCATAAGCTGCGTCTGCTGCACTCAGGCTACAGGATTCCCATAGAGAGCGTATGCCTACTCTCAGACTACAGAACTCTTGGAAACAGCTTCTCTCTACATTCAATATACAAATCTCTTGGAAACTGCATCTCTCTAGACCAATGTTACAGAACTCCCATAAGCTGCGTCTCCTACACACAGCAGACAAAAAACCCGCATATAGCGAATGCCTAATTCCAGGCTACAGAAATCCAGTAAACAGCTTCTCCCTACACCCTGATACAGAACTTCGGTAAACTGTGTCTCTCTAATTCTAGGTTACAGAACTCCCATAAGCTGCGTCGGCTGCACTCAGGCTACAGGAATCCCATATACAGCGTATGCCTACTCTCAGAATACAGAACTCGTGGAAACAGCTTCTCTCAACATTCAACATACAGAACTATTGGAAACTGCATCTGTATACACAAAGCTTACAGAACTCATGAAAGCTGCATCTGCTACACAGCATACAGAATATCCGCAAATAGCGAATGCCTAATTCCAGGCCACAGAACTCTTGGAAACAGCTTCTCTCTACATTCAATATACAAATCTCTTGGAAACTGCATCTCTCTAGACCAATGTTACAGAACTCCCATAAGCTGCGTCTGCTGCACTCAGGCTACAGGATTCCCATAGAGAGCGTATGCCTACTCTCAGACTACAGAACTCTTGGAAACAGCTTCTCTCTACATTCAATATACAAATCTCTTGGAAACTGCATCTCTCTAGACCAATGTTACAGAACTCCCATAAGCTGCGTCTCCTACACACAGCAGACAAAAAACCCGCATATAGAGAATGCCTAATTCCAGGCTACAGAAATCCAGTAAACAGCTTCTCCCTACACCCTGATACAGAACTTCGGTAAACTGTGTCTCTCTAATTCTAGGTTACAGAACTCCCATAAGCTGCGTCGGCTGCACTCAGGCTACAGGAATCCCATATACAGCGTATGCCTACACTCAGAATACAGAACTCGTGGAAACAGCTTCTCTCAACATTCAACATACAGAACTATTGGAAACTGCATCTGTATACACAAAGCTTACAGAAATCATGAAAGCTGCATCTGCTACACAGCATACAGAATATACGCAAATAGCGAATGCCTAATTGCAGGCCACAGAACTCTTGGAAACAGCTTCTCTCTACATTCAATATACAAATCTCTTTGAAACTGCATCTCTCTAGACCAGTGTTACAGAACTCCCGTAAGCTGCGTCTCCTACACACAGCAGACAAAAAACCCGCATATAGCGAATGCCTAATTCCAGGCCACAGAACTCTTGGAAACAGCTTTTCTCTGCATTCAACATACAAAACTCTTGGAAACCGCATCTCTCTAGACCAATGTTACAGAACTCCCATAAGCTGCGTCTGCTGCACTCAGGCTACAGGATTCCCATAGAGAGCATATACCTACTCACAGACTACAGAACTCTTGGAAACAGCTTCTCTCCACATTCAATATACAAATCTCTTGGAAACTGCATCTCTCTAGACCAATGTTACAGAACTCCCATAAGCTGCGTCTCCTACACACAGCAGACAAAAAACCCGCATATAGCGAATGCCTAATTCCAGGCTACAGAAATCCAGTAAACAGCTTCTCCCTACACCCTGATACAGAACTTCGGTAAACTGTGTCTCTCTAATTCTAGGTTACAGAACTCCCATAAGCTGCGTCGGCTGCACTCAGGCTACAGGAATCCCATATACAGCGTATGCCTACACTCAGAATACAGAACTCGTGGAAACAGCTTCTCTCAACATTCAACATACAGAACTATTGAAACTGCATCTGTATACACAAAGCTTACAGAACTCATGAAAGCTGCATCTGCTACACAACATACAGAATATCCGCAAATAGCGAATGCCTAATTCCAGGCCACAGAACTCTTGGAAACAGCTTCTCTCTACATTCAATATACAAATCTCTTGGAAACTGCATCTCTCTAGACCAATGTTACAGAACTCCCATAAGCTGCGTCTGCTGCACTCAGGCTACAGGATTCCCATAGAGAGCGTATGCCTACTCTCAGACTACAGAACTCTTGGAAACAGCTTCTCTCTACATTCAATATACAAATCTCTTGGAAACTGCATCTCTCTAGACCAATGTTACAGAACTCCCATAAGCTGCGTCTCCTACACACAGCAGACAAAAAACCCGCATATAGCGAATGCCTAATTCCAGGCTACAGAAATCCAGTAAACAGCTTCTCCCTACACCCTGATACAGAACTTCGGTAAACTGTGTCTCTCTAATTCTAGGTTACAGAACTCCCATAAGCTGCGTCGGCTGCACTCAGGCTACAGGAATCCCATATACAGCGTATGCCTACACTCAGAATACAGAACTCGTGGAAACAGCTTCTCTCAACATTCAACATACAGAACTATTGGAAACTGCATCTGTATACACAAAGCTTACAGAACTCATGAAAGCTGCATCTGCTACACAGCATACAGAATATACGCAAATAGCGAATGCCTAATTGCAGGCCACAGAACTCTTGGAAACAGCTTCTCTCTACATTCAATATACAAATCTCTTTGAAACTGCATCTCTCTAGACCAGTGTTACAGAACTCCCGTAAGCTGCGTCTCCTACACACAGCAGACAAAAAACCCGCATATAGCGAATGCCTAATTCCAGGCCACAGAACTCTTGGAAACAGCTTTTCTCTGCATTCAACATACAAAACTCTTGGAAACCGCATCTCTCTAGACCAATGTTACAGAACTCCCATAAGCTGCGTCTGCTGCACTCAGGCTACAGGATTCCGATAGAGAGCATATACCTACTCACAGACTACAGAACTCTTGGAAACAGCTTCTCTCCACATTCAATATACAAATCTCTTGGAAACTGCATCTCTCTAGACCAATGTTACAGAACTCCCATAAGCTGCGTCTCCTACACACAGCAGACAAAAATCCCGCATATAGCGAATAACTATGCCCAGGCTACCGAAATCGCAGAAACAGCTTCTCTCTACATTCAGCCTACGGAACTCCTGGATACTGTGTCTCTACCCTTAGGTTGTGCAACTCCCTTAAGCTGGGCCTCCTACACAGAGCATACGGAAAACCCGCATATAGCGAATGCCTAATTCAAGGACACAGAATTCTTGGAAACAGCTTTTCTCTACATTCAACATACAAAACTCTTGGAAACCACATCTCTCTAGACCAATGTTACAGAACTCCCGTAAGCTGCGTCTCCTGCACTCAGGCTACAGGATTCCCATATAGAGCGTATGCCTACTCTCAGACTACAGAACTCTTGGAAACCGCTTCTCTCTACATTCAATATACAAATCTCTTGGAAACTGCATCTCTCTAGACCAATGTTACAGAACTCCCGTAAGCTGTGTCTCCTACACACAGCAGACAAAAAACCCACATATAGCGAATGCCTAATTCCAGGCCACAGAACTCTTGGCAGCATTTTCTCTCTACATTCAATATACAAATCTCTTGGAAACTGCATCTCTCTAGACCAATGTTACAGAACTCCCGTGAGCTGCGTCTCCTACACATAGCATACAGAAAACCCACGTATAGTGAATACCTGCTCATAGGCTACAGAACTCTTGGAAACAGCTTCTGTCTACATTCAACATACAAAACTCTTGGAAACCGCATCTCTCTAGACCAAAGTTATAGAACTCCCATAAGCTGTGTCTGATACACTCAGCATACAGAAAACCCGCGTATAGTGAATACCTGCTCATAGGCTACAGAACTCTTGGAAACAGCTTCTGTCTACATTCAACATACAAAACTCTTGGAAACCGCATCTCTCTAGACCAATGTTATAGAACTCCCATAAGCTGTGTCTGATACACTCAGCATACAGAAAACCCGCGTATAGTGAATACCTGCTCATAGGCTACAGAACTCTTGGAAACAGCTTCTGTCTACATTCAACATACAAAACTCTTGGAAACCGCATCTCTCTAGACCAATGTTACAGAACCCCCATAAGCTGCGTCTGCTGCACTCAGGCTACAGGATTCCCATAGAGAGCATATACCCACTCACAGACTACAGAACTCTTGGAAACAGCTTCTCTCCACATTCAATATACAAATCTCTTGGAAACTGCATCTCTCTAGACCAATGTTACAGAACTCCCATAAGCTGCGTCTCCTACACACAGCAGACAAAAAACCCGCATATAGTGAATGCCTAATTCCAGGCTACAGAAATCCAGTAAACAGCTTCTCCCTACACCCTGATACAGAACTTCGGTAAACTGTGTCTCTCTAATTCTAGGTTACAGAACTCCCATAAGCTGCATCGGCTGTACTCAGGCTACAGGAATCCCATATACAGCGTATGCCTACTCTCAGAATACAGAACTCGTGGAAACAGCTTCTCTCAACATTCAACATACAAAACTATTGGAAACTGCATCTGTATACACAAAGCTTACAGAACTCATGAAAGCTGCATCTGCTACACAGCATACAGAATATCCGCAAATAGTGAATGCCTAATTCCAGGCCACAGAACTCTTGGAAACAGCTTCTCTCTACATTCAATATACAAATCTATTGGAAACTGCATCTCTCTAGACCAGTGTTACAGAACTCCCGTAAGCTGCGTCTCCTACACACAGCAGACATAAAACCCGCATATAGCGAATGCCTAATTCCAGGCCACAGAACTCTTGGAAACAGCTTTTCTCTACATTCAACATACAAAACTCTTGGAAACCGCATCTCTCTAGACCAATGTTACAGAACTCCCATAAGCTGCGTCTGCTGCACTCAGGCTACAGGATTCCCATAGAGAGCGTATGCCTACTCTCAGACTACAGAACTCTTGGAAACAGCTTCTCTCTACATTCAATATACAAATCTCTTGGAAACTGCATCTCTCTAGACCAATGTTACAGAACTCCCATAAGCTGCGTCTCCTACACACAGCAGACAAAAAACCCGCATATAGCGAATGCCTAATTCCAGGCTACAGAAATCCAGTAAACAGCTTCTCCCTACACCCTGATACAGAACTTCGGTAAACTGTGTCTCTCTAATTCTAGGTTACAGAACTCCCATAAGCTGCGTCGGCTGCACTCAGGCTACAGGAATCCCATATACAGCGTATGCCTACACTCAGAATACAGAACTCGTGGAAACAGCTTCTCTCAACATTCAACATACAGAACTATTGGAAACTGCATCTGTATACACAAAGCTTACAGAAATCATGAAAGCTGCATCTGCTACACAGCATACAGAATATACGCAAATAGCGAATGCCTAATTGCAGGCCACAGAACTCTTGGAAACAGCTTCTCTCTACATTCAATATACAAATCTCTTTGAAACTGCATCTCTCTAGACCAGTGTTACAGAACTCCCGTAAGCTGCGTCTCCTACACACAGCAGACAAAAAACCCGCATATAGCGAATGCCTAATTCCAGGCCACAGAACTCTTGGAAACAGCTTTTCTCTGCATTCAACATACAAAACTCTTGGAAACCGCATCTCTCTAGACCAATGTTACAGAACTCCCATAAGCTGCGTCTGCTGCACTCAGGCTACAGGATTCCCATAGAGAGCATATACCTACTCACAGACTACAGAACTCTTGGAAACAGCTTCTCTCCACATTCAATATACAAATCTCTTGGAAACTGCATCTCTCTAGACCAATGTTACAGAACTCCCATAAGCTGCGTCTCCTACACACAGCAGACAAAAAACCCGCATATAGCGAATGCCTAATTCCAGGCTACAGAAATCCAGTAAACAGCTTCTCCCTACACCCTGATACAGAACTTCGGTAAACTGTGTCTCTCTAATTCTAGGTTACAGAACTCCCATAAGCTGCGTCGGCTGCACTCAGGCTACAGGAATCCCATATACAGCGTATGCCTACACTCAGAATACAGAACTCGTGGAAACAGCTTCTCTCAACATTCAACATACAGAACTATTGGAAACTGCATCTGTATACACAAAGCTTACAGAACTCATGAAAGCTGCATCTGCTACACAGCATACAGAATATCCGCAAATAGCGAATGCCTAATTCCAGGCCACAGAACTCTTGGAAACAGCTTCTCTCTACATTCAATATACAAATCTCTTGGAAACTGCATCTCTCTAGACCAATGTTACAGAACTCCCATAAGCTGCGTCTGCTGCACTCAGGCTACAGGATTCCCATAGAGAGCGTATGCCTACTCTCAGACTACAGAACTCTTGGAAACAGCTTCTCTCTACATTCAATATACAAATCTCTTGGAAACTGCATCTCTCTAGACCAATGTTACAGAACTCCCATAAGCTGCGTCTCCTACACACAGCAGACAAAAAACCCGCATATAGCGAATGCCTAATTCCAGGCTACAGAAATCCAGTAAACAGCTTCTCCCTACACCCTGATACAGAACTTCGGTAAACTGTGTCTCTCTAATTCTAGGTTACAGAACTCCCATAAGCTGCGTCGGCTGCACTCAGGCTACAGGAATCCCATATACAGCGTATGCCTACTCTCAGAATACAGAACTCGTGGAAACAGCTTCTCTCAACATTCAACATACAGAACTATTGGAAACTGCATCTGTATACACAAAGCTTACAGAACTCATGAAAGCTGCATCTGCTACACAGCATACAGAATATCCGCAAATAGCGAATGCCTAATTCCAGGCCACAGAACTCTTGGAAACAGCTTCTCTCTACATTCAATATACAAATCTCTTGGAAACTGCATCTCTCTAGACCAATGTTACAGAACTCCCATAAGCTGCGTCTGCTGCACTCAGGCTACAGGATTCCCATAGAGAGCGTATGCCTACTCTCAGACTACAGAACTCTTGGAAACAGCTTCTCTCTACATTCAATATACAAATCTCTTGGAAACTGCATCTCTCTAGACCAATGTTACAGAACTCCCATAAGCTGCGTCTCCTACACACAGCAGACAAAAAACCCGCATATAGCGAATGCCTAATTCCAGGCTACAGAAATCCAGTAAACAGCTTCTCCCTACACCCTGATACAGAACTTCGGTAAACTGTGTCTCTCTAATTCTAGGTTACAGAACTCCCATAAGCTGCGTCGGCTGCACTCAGGCTACAGGAATCCCATATACAGCGTATGCCTACACTCAGAATACAGAACTCGTGGAAACAGCTTCTCTCAACATTCAACATACAGAACTATTGGAAACTGCATCTGTATACACAAAGCTTACAGAACTCATGAAAGCTGCATCTGCTACACAGTATACAGAATATACGCAAATAGCGAATGCCTAATTGCAGGCCACAGAACTCTTGGAAACAGCTTCTCTCTACATTCAATATACAAATCTCTTTGAAACTGCATCTCTCTAGACCAGTGTTACAGAACTCCCGTAAGCTGCATCTCCTACACACAGCAGACAAAAAACCCGCATATAGCGAATGCCTAATTCCAGGCCACAGAACTCTTGGAAACAGCTTTTCTCTGCATTCAACATACAAAACTCTTGGAAACCGCATCTCTCTAGACCAATGTTACAGAACTCCCATAAGCTGCGTCTGCTGCACTCAGGCTACAGGATTCCCATAGAGAGCATATACCTACTCACAGACTACAGAACTCTTGGAAACAGCTTCTCTCCACATTCAATATACAAATCTCTTGGAAACTGCATCTCTCTAGACCAATGTTACAGAACTCCCATAAGCTGCGTCTCCTACACACAGCAGACAAAAAACCCGCATATAGCGAATGCCTAATTCCAGGCTACAGAAATCCAGTAAACAGCTTCTCCCTACACCCTGATACAGAACTTCGGTAAACTGTGTCTCTCTAATTCTAGGTTACAGAACTCCCATAAGCTGCGTCGGCTGCACTCAGGCTACAGGAATCCCATATACAGCGTATGCCTACACTCAGAATACAGAACTCGTGGAAACAGCTTCTCTCAACATTCAACATACAGAACTATTGGAAACTGCATCTGTATACACAAAGCTTACAGAACTCATGAAAGCTGCATCTGCTACACAGCATACAGAATATCCGCAAATAGCGAATGCCTAATTCCAGGCCACAGAACTCTTGGAAACAGCTTCTCTCTACATTCAATATACAAATCTCTTGGAAACTGCATCTCTCTAGACCAATGTTACAGAACTCCCATAAGCTGCGTCTGCTGCACTCAGGCTACAGGATTCCCATAGAGAGCGTATGCCTACTCTCAGACTACAGAACTCTTGGAAACAGCTTCTCTCTACATTCAATATACAAATCTCTTGGAAACTGCATCTCTCTAGACCAATGTTACAGAACTCCCATAAGCTGCGTCTCCTACACACAGCAGACAAAAAACCCGCATATAGCGAATGCCTAATTCCAGGCTACAGAAATCCAGTAAACAGCTTCTCCCTACACCCTGATACAGAACTTCGGTAAACTGTGTCTCTCTAATTCTAGGTTACAGAACTCCCATAAGCTGCGTCGGCTGCACTCAGGCTACAGGAATCCCATATACAGCGTATGCCTACTCTCAGAATACAGAACTCGTGGAAACAGCTTCTCTCAACATTCAACATACAGAACTATTGGAAACTGCATCTGTATACACAAAGCTTACAGAACTCATGAAAGCTGCATCTGCTACACAGCATACAGAATATCCGCAAATAGCGAATGCCTAATTCCAGGCCACAGAACTCTTGGAAACAGCTTCTCTCTACATTCAATATACAAATCTCTTGGAAACTGCATCTCTCTAGACCAATGTTACAGAACTCCCATAAGCTGCGTCTGCTGCACTCAGGCTACAGGATTCCCATAGAGAGCGTATGCCTACTCTCAGACTACAGAACTCTTGGAAACAGCTTCTCTCTACATTCAATATACAAATCTCTTGGAAACTGCATCTCTCTAGACCAATGTTACAGAACTCCCATAAGCTGCGTCTCCTACACACAGCAGACAAAAAACCCGCATATAGCGAATGCCTAATTCCAGGCTACAGAAATCCAGTAAACAGCTTCTCCCTACACCCTGATACAGAACTTCGGTAAACTGTGTCTCTCTAATTCTAGGTTACAGAACTCCCATAAGCTGCGTCGGCTGCACTCAGGCTACAGGAATCCCATATACAGCGTATGCCTACACTCAGAATACAGAACTCGTGGAAACAGCTTCTCTCAACATTCAACATACAGAACTATTGGAAACTGCATCTGTATACACAAAGCTTACAGAACTCATGAAAGCTGCATCTGCTACACAGCATACAGAATATACGCAAATAGCGAATGCCTAATTGCAGGCCACAGAACTCTTGGAAACAGCTTCTCTCTACATTCAATATACAAATCTCTTTGAAACTGCATCTCTCTAGACCAGTGTTACAGAACTCCCGTAAGCTGCGTCTCCTACACACAGCAGACAAAAAACCCGCATATAGCGAATGCCTAATTCCAGGCCACAGAACTCTTGGAAACAGCTTTTCTCTGCATTCAACATACAAAACTCTTGGAAACCGCATCTCTCTAGACCAATGTTACAGAACTCCCATAAGCTGCGTCTGCTGCACTCAGGCTACAGGATTCCCATAGAGAGCATATACCTACTCACAGACTACAGAACTCTTGGAAACAGCTTCTCTCCACATTCAATATACAAATCTCTTGGAAACTGCATCTCTCTAGACCAATGTTACAGAACTCCCATAAGCTGCGTCTCCTACACACAGCAGACAAAAAACCCGCATATAGCGAATGCCTAATTCCAGGCTACAGAAATCCAGTAAACAGCTTCTCCCTACACCCTGATACAGAACTTCGGTAAACTGTGTCTCTCTAATTCTAGGTTACAGAACTCCCATAAGCTGCGTCGGCTGCACTCAGGCTACAGGAATCCCATATACAGCGTATGCCTACACTCAGAATACAGAACTCGTGGAAACAGCTTCTCTCAACATTCAACATACAGAACTATTGGAAACTGCATCTGTATACACAAAGCTTACAGAACTCATGAAAGCTGCATCTGCTACACAGCATACAGAATATCCGCAAATAGCGAATGCCTAATGCCAGGCCACAGAACTCTTGGAAACAGCTTCTCTCTACATTCAATATACAAATCTCTTGGAAACTGCATCTCTCTAGACCAATGTTACAGAACTCCCATAAGCTGCGTCTCCTACACACAGCAGACAAAAAACCCGCATATAGCGAATAACTATGCCCAGGCTACCGAAATCGCAGAAACAGCTTCTCTCTACATTCAGCCTACGGAACTCCTGGATACTGTGTCTCTACCCTTAGGTTGTGCAACTCCCTTAAGCTGGGCCTCCTACACAGAGCATACGGAAAACCCGCATATAGCGAATGCCTAATTCAAGGACACAGAATTCTTGGAAACAGCTTTTCTCTACATTCAACATACAAAACTCTTGGAAACCACATCTCTCTAGACCAATGTTACAGAACTCCCGTAAGCTGCGTCTCCTGCACTCAGGCTACAGGATTCCCATATAGAGCGTATGCCTACTCTCAGACTACAGAACTCTTGGAAACCGCTTCTCTCTACATTCAATATACAAATCTCTTGGAAACTGCATCTCTCTAGACCAATGTTACAGAACTCCCGTAAGCTGTGTCTCCTACACACAGCAGACAAAAAACCCGCATATAGCGAATGCCTAATTCCAGGCTACAGAAATCCAGTAAACAGCTTCTCCCTACACCCTGATACAGAACTTCGGTAAACTGTGTCTCTCTAATTCTAGGTTACAGAACTCCCATAAGCTGCGTCGGCTGCACTCAGGCTACAGGAATCCCATATACAGCGTATGCCTACACTCAGAATACAGAACTCGTGGAAACAGCTTCTCTCAACATTCAACATACAGAACTATTGGAAACTGCATCTGTATACACAAAGCTTACAGAACTCATGAAAGCTGCATCTGCTACACAGCATACAGAATATCCGCAAATAGCGAATGCCTAATTCCAGGCCACAGAACTCTTGGAAACAGCTTCTCTCTACATTCAATATACAAATCTCTTGGAAACTGCATCTCTCTAGACCAATGTTACAGAACTCCCATAAGCTGCGTCTGCTGCACTCAGGCTACAGGATTCCCATAGAGAGCGTATGCCTACTCTCAGACTACAGAACTCTTGGAAACAGCTTCTCTCTACATTCAATATACAAATCTCTTGGAAACTGCATCTCTCTAGACCAATGTTACAGAACTCCCATAAGCTGCGTCTCCTACACACAGCAGACAAAAAACCCGCATATAGCGAATGCCTAATTCCAGGCTACAGAAATCCAGTAAACAGCTTCTCCCTACACCCTGATACTGAACTTCGGTAAACTGTGTCTCTCTAATTCTAGGTTACAGAACTCCCATAAGCTGCGTCGGCTGCACTCAGGCTACAGGAATCCCATATACAGCGTATGCCTACACTCAGAATACAGAACTCGTGGAAACAGCTTCTCTCAACATTCAACATACAAAACTATTGGAAACTGCATCTGTATACACAAAGCTTACAGAACTCATGAAAGCTGCATCTGCTACACAGCATACAGAATATCCGCAAATAGTGAATGCCTAATTCCAGGCCACAGAACTCTTGGAAACAGCTTCTCTCTACATTCAATATACAAATCTATTGGAAACTGCATCTCTCTAGACCAGTGTTACAGAACTCCCGTAAGCTGCGTCTCCTACACACAGCAGACATAAAACCCGCATATAGCGAATGCCTAATTCCAGGCCACAGAACTCTTGGAAACAGCTTTTCTCTACATTCAACATACAAAACTCTTGGAAACCGCATCTCTCTAGACCAATGTTACAGAACTCCCATAAGCTGCGTCTGCTGCACTCAGGCTACAGGATTCCCATAGAGAGCGTATGCCTACTCTCAGACTACAGAACTCTTGGAAACAGCTTCTCTCTACATTCAATATACAAATCTCTTGGAAACTGCATCTCTCTAGACCAATGTTACAGAACTCCCATAAGCTGCGTCTCCTACACACAGCAGACAAAAAACCCGCATATAGCGAATGCCTAATTCCAGGCTACAGAAATCCAGTAAACAGCTTCTCCCTACACCCTGATACAGAACTTCGGTAAACTGTGTCTCTCTAATTCTAGGTTACAGAACTCCCATAAGCTGCGTCGGCTGCACTCAGGCTACAGGAATCCCATATACAGCGTATGCCTACACTCAGAATACAGAACTCGTGGAAACAGCTTCTCTCAACATTCAACATACAGAACTATTGGAAACTGCATCTGTATACACAAAGCTTACAGAAATCATGAAAGCTGCATCTGCTACACAGCATACAGAATATACGCAAATAGCGAATGCCTAATTGCAGGCCACAGAACTCTTGGAAACAGCTTCTCTCTACATTCAATATACAAATCTCTTTGAAACTGCATCTCTCTAGACCAGTGTTACAGAACTCCCGTAAGCTGCGTCTCCTACACACAGCAGACAAAAAACCCGCATATAGCGAATGCCTAATTCCAGGCCACAGAACTCTTGGAAACAGCTTTTCTCTGCATTCAACATACAAAACTCTTGGAAACCGCATCTCTCTAGACCAATGTTACAGAACTCCCATAAGCTGCGTCTGCTGCACTCAGGCTACAGGATTCCCATAGAGAGCATATACCTACTCACAGACTACAGAACTCTTGGAAACAGCTTCTCTCCACATTCAATATACAAATCTCTTGGAAACTGCATCTCTCTAGACCAATGTTACAGAACTCCCATAAGCTGCGTCTCCTACACACAGCAGACAAAAAACCCGCATATAGCGAATGCCTAATTCCAGGCTACAGAAATCCAGTAAACAGCTTCTCCCTACACCCTGATACAGAACTTCGGTAAACTGTGTCTCTCTAATTCTAGGTTACAGAACTCCCATAAGCTGCGTCGGCTGCACTCAGGCTACAGGAATCCCATATACAGCGTATGCCTACACTCAGAATACAGAACTCGTGGAAACAGCTTCTCTCAACATTCAACATACAGAACTATTGGAAACTGCATCTGTATACACAAAGCTTACAGAACTCATGAAAGCTGCATCTGCTACACAGCATACAGAATATCCGCAAATAGCGAATGCCTAATTCCAGGCCACAGAACTCTTGGAAACAGCTTCTCTCTACATTCAATATACAAATCTCTTGGAAACTGCATCTCTCTAGACCAATGTTACAGAACTCCCATAAGCTGCGTCTGCTGCACTCAGGCTACAGGATTCCCATAGAGAGCGTATGCCTACTCTCAGACTACAGAACTCTTGGAAACAGCTTCTCTCTACATTCAATATACAAATCTCTTGGAAACTGCATCTCTCTAGACCAATGTTACAGAACTCCCATAAGCTGCGTCTCCTACACACAGCAGACAAAAACCCCGCATATAGCGAATGCCTAATTCCAGGCTACAGAAATCCAGTAAACAGCTTCTCCCTACACCCTGATACAGAACTTCGGTAAACTGTGTCTCTCTAATTCTAGGTTACAGAACTCCCATAAGCTGCGTCGGCTGCACTCAGGCTACAGGAATCCCATATACAGCGTATGCCTACTCTCAGAATACAGAACTCGTGGAAACAGCTTCTCTCAACATTCAACATACAGAACTATTGGAAACTGCATCTGTATACACAAAGCTTACAGAACTCATGAAAGCTGCATCTGCTACACAGCATACAGAATATCCGCAAATAGCGAATGCCTAATTCCAGGCCACAGAACTCTTGGAAACAGCTTCTCTCTACATTCAATATACAAATCTCTTGGAAACTGCATCTCTCTAGACCAATGTTACAGAACTCCCATAAGCTGCGTCTGCTGCACTCAGGCTACAGGATTCCCATAGAGAGCGTATGCCTACTCTCAGACTACAGAACTCTTGGAAACAGCTTCTCTCTACATTCAATATACAAATCTCTTGGAAACTGCATCTCTCTAGACCAATGTTACAGAACTCCCATAAGCTGCGTCTCCTACACACAGCAGACAAAAAACCCGCATATAGCGAATGCCTAATTCCAGGCTACAGAAATCCAGTAAACAGCTTCTCCCTACACCCTGATACAGAACTTCGGTAAACTGTGTCTCTCTAATTCTAGGTTACAGAACTCCCATAAGCTGCGTCGGCTGCACTCAGGCTACAGGAATCCCATATACAGCGTATGCCTACACTCAGAATACAGAACTCGTGGAAACAGCTTCTCTCAACATTCAACATACAGAACTATTGGAAACTGCATCTGTATACACAAAGCTTACAGAACTCATGAAAGCTGCATCTGCTACACAGTATACAGAATATACGCAAATAGCGAATGCCTAATTGCAGGCCACAGAACTCTTGGAAACAGCTTCTCTCTACATTCAATATACAAATCTCTTTGAAACTGCATCTCTCTAGACCAGTGTTACAGAACTCCCGTAAGCTGCATCTCCTACACACAGCAGACAAAAAACCCGCATATAGCGAATGCCTAATTCCAGGCCACAGAACTCTTGGAAACAGCTTTTCTCTGCATTCAACATACAAAACTCTTGGAAACCGCATCTCTCTAGACCAATGTTACAGAACTCCCATAAGCTGCGTCTGCTGCACTCAGGCTACAGGATTCCCATAGAGAGCATATACCTACTCACAGACTACAGAACTCTTGGAAACAGCTTCTCTCCACATTCAATATACAAATCTCTTGGAAACTGCATCTCTCTAGACCAATGTTACAGAACTCCCATAAGCTGCGTCTCCTACACACAGCAGACAAAAAACCCGCATATAGCGAATGCCTAATTCCAGGCTACAGAAATCCAGTAAACAGCTTCTCCCTACACCCTGATACAGAACTTCGGTAAACTGTGTCTCTCTAATTCTAGGTTACAGAACTCCCATAAGCTGCGTCGGCTGCACTCAGGCTACAGGAATCCCATATACAGCGTATGCCTACACTCAGAATACAGAACTCGTGGAAACAGCTTCTCTCAACATTCAACATACAGAACTATTGGAAACTGCATCTGTATACACAAAGCTTACAGAACTCATGAAAGCTGCATCTGCTACACAGCATACAGAATATCCGCAAATAGCGAATGCCTAATTCCAGGCCACAGAACTCTTGGAAACAGCTTCTCTCTACATTCAATATACAAATCTCTTGGAAACTGCATCTCTCTAGACCAATGTTACAGAACTCCCATAAGCTGCGTCTGCTGCACTCAGGCTACAGGATTCCCATAGAGAGCGTATGCCTACTCTCAGACTACAGAACTCTTGGAAACAGCTTCTCTCTACATTCAATATACAAATCTCTTGGAAACTGCATCTCTCTAGACCAATGTTACAGAACTCCCATAAGCTGCGTCTCCTACACACAGCAGACAAAAAACCCGCATATAGCGAATGCCTAATTCCAGGCTACAGAAATCCAGTAAACAGCTTCTCCCTACACCCTGATACAGAACTTCGGTAAACTGTGTCTCTCTAATTCTAGGTTACAGAACTCCCATAAGCTGCGTCGGCTGCACTCAGGCTACAGGAATCCCATATACAGCGTATGCCTACTCTCAGAATACAGAACTCGTGGAAACAGCTTCTCTCAACATTCAACATACAGAACTATTGGAAACTGCATCTGTATACACAAAGCTTACAGAACTCATGAAAGCTGCATCTGCTACACAGCATACAGAATATCCGCAAATAGCGAATGCCTAATTCCAGGCCACAGAACTCTTGGAAACAGCTTCTCTCTACATTCAATATACAAATCTCTTGGAAACTGCATCTCTCTAGACCAATGTTACAGAACTCCCATAAGCTGCGTCTGCTGCACTCAGGCTACAGGATTCCCATAGAGAGCGTATGCCTACTCTCAGACTACAGAACTCTTGGAAACAGCTTCTCTCTACATTCAATATACAAATCTCTTGGAAACTGCATCTCTCTAGACCAATGTTACAGAACTCCCATAAGCTGCGTCTCCTACACACAGCAGACAAAAAACCCGCATATAGCGAATGCCTAATTCCAGGCTACAGAAATCCAGTAAACAGCTTCTCCCTACACCCTGATACAGAACTTCGGTAAACTGTGTCTCTCTAATTCTAGGTTACAGAACTCCCATAAGCTGCGTCGGCTGCACTCAGGCTACAGGAATCCCATATACAGCGTATGCCTACACTCAGAATACAGAACTCGTGGAAACAGCTTCTCTCAACATTCAACATACAGAACTATTGGAAACTGCATCTGTATACACAAAGCTTACAGAACTCATGAAAGCTGCATCTGCTACACAGCATACAGAATATACGCAAATAGCGAATGCCTAATTGCAGGCCACAGAACTCTTGGAAACAGCTTCTCTCTACATTCAATATACAAATCTCTTTGAAACTGCATCTCTCTAGACCAGTGTTACAGAACTCCCGTAAGCTGCGTCTCCTACACACAGCAGACAAAAAACCCGCATATAGCGAATGCCTAATTCCAGGCCACAGAACTCTTGGAAACAGCTTTTCTCTGCATTCAACATACAAAACTCTTGGAAACCGCATCTCTCTAGACCAATGTTACAGAACTCCCATAAGCTGCGTCTGCTGCACTCAGGCTACAGGATTCCCATAGAGAGCATATACCTACTCACAGACTACAGAACTCTTGGAAACAGCTTCTCTCCACATTCAATATACAAATCTCTTGGAAACTGCATCTCTCTAGACCAATGTTACAGAACTCCCATAAGCTGCGTCTCCTACACACAGCAGACAAAAAACCCGCATATAGCGAATGCCTAATTCCAGGCTACAGAAATCCAGTAAACAGCTTCTCCCTACACCCTGATACAGAACTTCGGTAAACTGTGTCTCTCTAATTCTAGGTTACAGAACTCCCATAAGCTGCGTCGGCTGCACTCAGGCTACAGGAATCCCATATACAGCGTATGCCTACACTCAGAATACAGAACTCGTGGAAACAGCTTCTCTCAACATTCAACATACAGAACTATTGGAAACTGCATCTGTATACACAAAGCTTACAGAACTCATGAAAGCTGCATCTGCTACACAGCATACAGAATATCCGCAAATAGCGAATGCCTAATGCCAGGCCACAGAACTCTTGGAAACAGCTTCTCTCTACATTCAATATACAAATCTCTTGGAAACTGCATCTCTCTAGACCAATGTTACAGAACTCCCATAAGCTGCGTCTCCTACACACAGCAGACAAAAAACCCGCATATAGCGAATAACTATGCCCAGGCTACCGAAATCGCAGAAACAGCTTCTCTCTACATTCAGCCTACGGAACTCCTGGATACTGTGTCTCTACCCTTAGGTTGTGCAACTCCCTTAAGCTGGGCCTCCTACACAGAGCATACGGAAAACCCGCATATAGCGAATGCCTAATTCAAGGACACAGAATTCTTGGAAACAGCTTTTCTCTACATTCAACATACAAAACTCTTGGAAACCACATCTCTCTAGACCAATGTTACAGAACTCCCGTAAGCTGCGTCTCCTGCACTCAGGCTACAGGATTCCCATATAGAGCGTATGCCTACTCTCAGACTACAGAACTCTTGGAAACCGCTTCTCTCTACATTCAATATACAAATCTCTTGGAAACTGCATCTCTCTAGACCAATGTTACAGAACTCCCGTAAGCTGTGTCTCCTACACACAGCAGACAAAAAACCCGCATATAGCGAATGCCTAATTCCAGGCTACAGAAATCCAGTAAACAGCTTCTCCCTACACCCTGATACAGAACTTCGGTAAACTGTGTCTCTCTAATTCTAGGTTACAGAACTCCCATAAGCTGCGTCGGCTGCACTCAGGCTACAGGAATCCCATATACAGCGTATGCCTACACTCAGAATACAGAACTCGTGGAAACAGCTTCTCTCAACATTCAACATACAGAACTATTGGAAACTGCATCTGTATACACAAAGCTTACAGAACTCATGAAAGCTGCATCTGCTACACAGCATACAGAATATCCGCAAATAGCGAATGCCTAATTCCAGGCCACAGAACTCTTGGAAACAGCTTCTCTCTACATTCAATATACAAATCTCTTGGAAACTGCATCTCTCTAGACCAATGTTACAGAACTCCCATAAGCTGCGTCTGCTGCACTCAGGCTACAGGATTCCCATAGAGAGCGTATGCCTACTCTCAGACTACAGAACTCTTGGAAACAGCTTCTCTCTACATTCAATATACAAATCTCTTGGAAACTGCATCTCTCTAGACCAATGTTACAGAACTCCCATAAGCTGCGTCTCCTACACACAGCAGACAAAAAACCCGCATATAGCGAATGCCTAATTCCAGGCTACAGAAATCCAGTAAACAGCTTCTCCCTACACCCTGATACTGAACTTCGGTAAACTGTGTCTCTCTAATTCTAGGTTACAGAACTCCCATAAGCTGCGTCGGCTGCACTCAGGCTACAGGAATCCCATATACAGCGTATGCCTACACTCAGAATACAGAACTCGTGGAAACAGCTTCTCTCAACATTCAACATACAAAACTATTGGAAACTGCATCTGTATACACAAAGCTTACAGAACTCATGAAAGCTGCATCTGCTACACAGCATACAGAATATCCGCAAATAGTGAATGCCTAATTCCAGGCCACAGAACTCTTGGAAACAGCTTCTCTCTACATTCAATATACAAATCTATTGGAAACTGCATCTCTCTAGACCAGTGTTACAGAACTCCCGTAAGCTGCGTCTCCTACACACAGCAGACATAAAACCCGCATATAGCGAATGCCTAATTCCAGGCCACAGAACTCTTGGAAACAGCTTTTCTCTACATTCAACATACAAAACTCTTGGAAACCGCATCTCTCTAGACCAATGTTACAGAACTCCCATAAGCTGCGTCTGCTGCACTCAGGCTACAGGATTCCCATAGAGAGCGTATGCCTACTCTCAGACTACAGAACTCTTGGAAACAGCTTCTCTCTACATTCAATATACAAATCTCTTGGAAACTGCATCTCTCTAGACCAATGTTACAGAACTCCCATAAGCTGCGTCTCCTACACACAGCAGACAAAAAACCCGCATATAGCGAATGCCTAATTCCAGGCTACAGAAATCCAGTAAACAGCTTCTCCCTACACCCTGATACAGAACTTCGGTAAACTGTGTCTCTCTAATTCTAGGTTACAGAACTCCCATAAGCTGCGTCGGCTGCACTCAGGCTACAGGAATCCCATATACAGCGTATGCCTACACTCAGAATACAGAACTCGTGGAAACAGCTTCTCTCAACATTCAACATACAGAACTATTGGAAACTGCATCTGTATACACAAAGCTTACAGAAATCATGAAAGCTGCATCTGCTACACAGCATACAGAATATACGCAAATAGCGAATGCCTAATTGCAGGCCACAGAACTCTTGGAAACAGCTTCTCTCTACATTCAATATACAAATCTCTTTGAAACTGCATCTCTCTAGACCAGTGTTACAGAACTCCCGTAAGCTGCGTCTCCTACACACAGCAGACAAAAAACCCGCATATAGCGAATGCCTAATTCCAGGCCACAGAACTCTTGGAAACAGCTTTTCTCTGCATTCAACATACAAAACTCTTGGAAACCGCATCTCTCTAGACCAATGTTACAGAACTCCCATAAGCTGCGTCTGCTGCACTCAGGCTACAGGATTCCCATAGAGAGCATATACCTACTCACAGACTACAGAACTCTTGGAAACAGCTTCTCTCCACATTCAATATACAAATCTCTTGGAAACTGCATCTCTCTAGACCAATGTTACAGAACTCCCATAAGCTGCGTCTCCTACACACAGCAGACAAAAAACCCGCATATAGCGAATGCCTAATTCCAGGCTACAGAAATCCAGTAAACAGCTTCTCCCTACACCCTGATACAGAACTTCGGTAAACTGTGTCTCTCTAATTCTAGGTTACAGAACTCCCATAAGCTGCGTCGGCTGCACTCAGGCTACAGGAATCCCATATACAGCGTATGCCTACACTCAGAATACAGAACTCGTGGAAACAGCTTCTCTCAACATTCAACATACAGAACTATTGGAAACTGCATCTGTATACACAAAGCTTACAGAACTCATGAAAGCTGCATCTGCTACACAGCATACAGAATATCCGCAAATAGCGAATGCCTAATTCCAGGCCACAGAACTCTTGGAAACAGCTTCTCTCTACATTCAATATACAAATCTCTTGGAAACTGCATCTCTCTAGACCAATGTTACAGAACTCCCATAAGCTGCGTCTGCTGCACTCAGGCTACAGGATTCCCATAGAGAGCGTATGCCTACTCTCAGACTACAGAACTCTTGGAAACAGCTTCTCTCTACATTCAATATACAAATCTCTTGGAAACTGCATCTCTCTAGACCAATGTTACAGAACTCCCATAAGCTGCGTCTCCTACACACAGCAGACAAAAACCCCGCATATAGCGAATGCCTAATTCCAGGCTACAGAAATCCAGTAAACAGCTTCTCCCTACACCCTGATACAGAACTTCGGTAAACTGTGTCTCTCTAATTCTAGGTTACAGAACTCCCATAAGCTGCGTCGGCTGCACTCAGGCTACAGGAATCCCATATACAGCGTATGCCTACTCTCAGAATACAGAACTCGTGGAAACAGCTTCTCTCAACATTCAACATACAGAACTATTGGAAACTGCATCTGTATACACAAAGCTTACAGAACTCATGAAAGCTGCATCTGCTACACAGCATACAGAATATCCGCAAATAGCGAATGCCTAATTCCAGGCCACAGAACTCTTGGAAACAGCTTCTCTCTACATTCAATATACAAATCTCTTGGAAACTGCATCTCTCTAGACCAATGTTACAGAACTCCCATAAGCTGCGTCTGCTGCACTCAGGCTACAGGATTCCCATAGAGAGCGTATGCCTACTCTCAGACTACAGAACTCTTGGAAACAGCTTCTCTCTACATTCAATATACAAATCTCTTGGAAACTGCATCTCTCTAGACCAATGTTACAGAACTCCCATAAGCTGCGTCTCCTACACACAGCAGACAAAAAACCCGCATATAGCGAATGCCTAATTCCAGGCTACAGAAATCCAGTAAACAGCTTCTCCCTACACCCTGATACAGAACTTCGGTAAACTGTGTCTCTCTAATTCTAGGTTACAGAACTCCCATAAGCTGCGTCGGCTGCACTCAGGCTACAGGAATCCCATATACAGCGTATGCCTACACTCAGAATACAGAACTCGTGGAAACAGCTTCTCTCAACATTCAACATACAGAACTATTGGAAACTGCATCTGTATACACAAAGCTTACAGAACTCATGAAAGCTGCATCTGCTACACAGTATACAGAATATACGCAAATAGCGAATGCCTAATTGCAGGCCACAGAACTCTTGGAAACAGCTTCTCTCTACATTCAATATACAAATCTCTTTGAAACTGCATCTCTCTAGACCAGTGTTACAGAACTCCCGTAAGCTGCATCTCCTACACACAGCAGACAAAAAACCCGCATATAGCGAATGCCTAATTCCAGGCCACAGAACTCTTGGAAACAGCTTTTCTCTGCATTCAACATACAAAACTCTTGGAAACCGCATCTCTCTAGACCAATGTTACAGAACTCCCATAAGCTGCGTCTGCTGCACTCAGGCTACAGGATTCCCATAGAGAGCATATACCTACTCACAGACTACAGAACTCTTGGAAACAGCTTCTCTCCACATTCAATATACAAATCTCTTGGAAACTGCATCTCTCTAGACCAATGTTACAGAACTCCCATAAGCTGCGTCTCCTACACACAGCAGACAAAAAACCCGCATATAGCGAATGCCTAATTCCAGGCTACAGAAATCCAGTAAACAGCTTCTCCCTACACCCTGATACAGAACTTCGGTAAACTGTGTCTCTCTAATTCTAGGTTACAGAACTCCCATAAGCTGCGTCGGCTGCACTCAGGCTACAGGAATCCCATATACAGCGTATGCCTACACTCAGAATACAGAACTCGTGGAAACAGCTTCTCTCAACATTCAACATACAGAACTATTGGAAACTGCATCTGTATACACAAAGCTTACAGAACTCATGAAAGCTGCATCTGCTACACAGCATACAGAATATCCGCAAATAGCGAATGCCTAATTCCAGGCCACAGAACTCTTGGAAACAGCTTCTCTCTACATTCAATATACAAATCTCTTGGAAACTGCATCTCTCTAGACCAATGTTACAGAACTCCCATAAGCTGCGTCTGCTGCACTCAGGCTACAGGATTCCCATAGAGAGCGTATGCCTACTCTCAGACTACAGAACTCTTGGAAACAGCTTCTCTCTACATTCAATATACAAATCTCTTGGAAACTGCATCTCTCTAGACCAATGTTACAGAACTCCCATAAGCTGCGTCTCCTACACACAGCAGACAAAAAACCCGCATATAGCGAATGCCTAATTCCAGGCTACAGAAATCCAGTAAACAGCTTCTCCCTACACCCTGATACAGAACTTCGGTAAACTGTGTCTCTCTAATTCTAGGTTACAGAACTCCCATAAGCTGCGTCGGCTGCACTCAGGCTACAGGAATCCCATATACAGCGTATGCCTACTCTCAGAATACAGAACTCGTGGAAACAGCTTCTCTCAACATTCAACATACAGAACTATTGGAAACTGCATCTGTATACACAAAGCTTACAGAACTCATGAAAGCTGCATCTGCTACACAGCATACAGAATATCCGCAAATAGCGAATGCCTAATTCCAGGCCACAGAACTCTTGGAAACAGCTTCTCTCTACATTCAATATACAAATCTCTTGGAAACTGCATCTCTCTAGACCAATGTTACAGAACTCCCATAAGCTGCGTCTGCTGCACTCAGGCTACAGGATTCCCATAGAGAGCGTATGCCTACTCTCAGACTACAGAACTCTTGGAAACAGCTTCTCTCTACATTCAATATACAAATCTCTTGGAAACTGCATCTCTCTAGACCAATGTTACAGAACTCCCATAAGCTGCGTCTCCTACACACAGCAGACAAAAAACCCGCATATAGCGAATGCCTAATTCCAGGCTACAGAAATCCAGTAAACAGCTTCTCCCTACACCCTGATACAGAACTTCGGTAAACTGTGTCTCTCTAATTCTAGGTTACAGAACTCCCATAAGCTGCGTCGGCTGCACTCAGGCTACAGGAATCCCATATACAGCGTATGCCTACACTCAGAATACAGAACTCGTGGAAACAGCTTCTCTCAACATTCAACATACAGAACTATTGGAAACTGCATCTGTATACACAAAGCTTACAGAACTCATGAAAGCTGCATCTGCTACACAGTATACAGAATATACGCAAATAGCGAATGCCTAATTGCAGGCCACAGAACTCTTGGAAACAGCTTCTCTCTACATTCAATATACAAATCTCTTTGAAACTGCATCTCTCTAGACCAGTGTTACAGAACTCCCGTAAGCTGCGTCTCCTACACACAGCAGACAAAAAACCCGCATATAGCGAATGCCTAATTCCAGGCCACAGAACTCTTGGAAACAGCTTTTCTCTGCATTCAACATACAAAACTCTTGGAAACCGCATCTCTCTAGACCAATGTTACAGAACTCCCATAAGCTGCGTCTGCTGCACTCAGGCTACAGGATTCCCATAGAGAGCATATACCTACTCACAGACTACAGAACTCTTGGAAACAGCTTCTCTCCACATTCAATATACAAATCTCTTGGAAACTGCATCTCTCTAGACCAATGTTACAGAACTCCCATAAGCTGCGTCTCCTACACACAGCAGACAAAAAACCCGCATATAGCGAATGCCTAATTCCAGGCTACAGAAATCCAGTAAACAGCTTCTCCCTACACCCTGATACAGAACTTCGGTAAACTGTGTCTCTCTAATTCTAGGTTACAGAACTCCCATAAGCTGCGTCGGCTGCACTCAGGCTACAGGAATCCCATATACAGCGTATGCCTACACTCAGAATACAGAACTCGTGGAAACAGCTTCTCTCAACATTCAACATACAGAACTATTGGAAACTGCATCTGTATACACAAAGCTTACAGAACTCATGAAAGCTGCATCTGCTACACAGCATACAGAATATCCGCAAATAGCGAATGCCTAATGCCAGGCCACAGAACTCTTGGAAACAGCTTCTCTCTACATTCAATATACAAATCTCTTGGAAACTGCATCTCTCTAGACCAATGTTACAGAACTCCCATAAGCTGCGTCTGCTGCACTCAGGCTACAGGATTCCCATAGAGAGCGTATGCCTACTCTCAGACTACAGAACTCTTGGAAACAGCTTCTCTCTACATTCAATATACAAATCTCTTGGAAACTGCATCTCTCTAGACCAATGTTACAGAACTCCCATAAGCTGCGTCTCCTACACACAGCAGACAAAAAAACCCGCATATAGCGAATGCCTAATTCCAGGCTACAGAAATCCAGTAAACAGCTTCTCCCTACACCCTGATACAGAACTTCGGTAAACTGTGTCTCTCTAATTCTAGGTTACAGAACTCCCATAAGCTGCGTCGGCTGCACTCAGGCTACAGGAATCCCATATACAGCGTATGCCTACACTCAGAATACAGAACTCGTGGAAACAGCTTCTCTCAACATTCAACATACAGAACTATTGGAAACTGCATCTGTATACACAAAGCTTACAGAACTCATGAAAGCTGCATCTGCTACACAGCATACAGAATATACGCAAATAGCGAATGCCTAATTGCAGGCCACAGAACTCTTGGAAACAGCTTCTCTCTACATTCAATATACAAATCTCTTTGAAACTGCATCTCTCTAGACCAGTGTTACAGAACTCCCGTAAGCTGCGTCTCCTACACACAGCAGACAAAAAACCCGCATATAGCGAATGCCTAATTCCAGGCCACAGAACTCTTGGAAACAGCTTTTCTCTGCATTCAACATACAAAACTCTTGGAAACCGCATCTCTCTAGACCAATGTTACAGAACTCCCATAAGCTGCGTCTGCTGCACTCAGGCTACAGGATTCCCATAGAGAGCATATACCTACTCACAGACTACAGAACTCTTGGAAACAGCTTCTCTCCACATTCAATATACAAATCTCTTGGAAACTGCATCTCTCTAGACCAATGTTACAGAACTCCCATAAGCTGCGTCTCCTACACACAGCAGACAAAAAACCCGCATATAGCAAATGCCTAATTCCAGGCTACAGAAATCCAGTAAACAGCTTCTCCCTACACCCTGATACAGAACTTCGGTAAACTGTGTCTCTCTAATTCTAGGTTACAGAACTCCCATAAGCTGCGTCGGCTGCACTCAGGCTACAGGAATCCCATATACAGCGTATGCCTACACTCAGAATACAGAACTCGTGGAAACAGCTTCTCTCAACATTCAACATACAGAACTATTGGAAACTGCATCTGTATACACAAAGCTTACAGAACTCATGAAAGCTGCATCTGCTACACAGCATACAGAATATCCGCAAATAGCGAATGCCTAATGCCAGGCCACAGAACTCTTGGAAACAGCTTCTCTCTACATTCAATATACAAATCTCTTGGAAACTGCATCTCTCTAGACCAATGTTACAGAACTCCCATAAGCTGCGTCTCCTACACACAGCAGACAAAAAACCCGCATATAGCGAATAACTATGCCCAGGCTACCGAAATCGCAGAAACAGCTTCTCTCTACATTCAGCCTACGGAACTCCTGGATACTGTGTCTCTACCCTTAGGTTGTGCAACTCCCTTAAGCTGGGCCTCCTACACAGAGCATACGGAAAACCCGCATATAGCGAATGCCTAATTCAAGGACACAGAATTCTTGGAAACAGCTTTTCTCTACATTCAACATACAAAACTCTTGGAAACCACATCTCTCTAGACCAATGTTACAGAACTCCCGTAAGCTGCGTCTCCTGCACTCAGGCTACAGGATTCCCATATAGAGCGTATGCCTACTCTCAGACTACAGAACTCTTGGAAACCGCTTCTCTCTACATTCAATATACAAATCTCTTGGAAACTGCATCTCTCTAGACCAATGTTACAGAACTCCCGTAAGCTGTGTCTCCTACACACAGCAGACAAAAAACCCGCATATAGCGAATGCCTAATTCCAGGCTACAGAAATCCAGTAAACAGCTTCTCCCTACACCCTGATACAGAACTTCGGTAAACTGTGTCTCTCTAATTCTAGGTTACAGAACTCCCATAAGCTGCGTCGGCTGCACTCAGGCTACAGGAATCCCATATACAGCGTATGCCTACACTCAGAATACAGAACTCGTGGAAACAGCTTCTCTCAACATTCAACATACAGAACTATTGGAAACTGCATCTGTATACACAAAGCTTACAGAACTCATGAAAGCTGCATCTGCTACACAGCATACAGAATATCCGCAAATAGCGAATGCCTAATTCCAGGCCACAGAACTCTTGGAAACAGCTTCTCTCTACATTCAATATACAAATCTCTTGGAAACTGCATCTCTCTAGACCAATGTTACAGAACTCCCATAAGCTGCGTCTGCTGCACTCAGGCTACAGGATTCCCATAGAGAGCGTATGCCTACTCTCAGACTACAGAACTCTTGGAAACAGCTTCTCTCTACATTCAATATACAAATCTCTTGGAAACTGCATCTCTCTAGACCAATGTTACAGAACTCCCATAAGCTGCGTCTCCTACACACAGCAGACAAAAAACCCGCATATAGCGAATGCCTAATTCCAGGCTACAGAAATCCAGTAAACAGCTTCTCCCTACACCCTGATACTGAACTTCGGTAAACTGTGTCTCTCTAATTCTAGGTTACAGAACTCCCATAAGCTGCGTCGGCTGCACTCAGGCTACAGGAATCCCATATACAGCGTATGCCTACTCTCAGAATACAGAACTCGTGGAAACAGCTTCTCTCAACATTCAACATACAGAACTATTGGAAACTGCATCTGTATACACAAAGCTTACAGAACTCATGAAAGCTGCATCTGCTACACAGCATACAGAATATCCGCAAATAGCGAATGCCTAATTCCAGGCCACAGAACTCTTGGAAACAGCTTCTCTCTACATTCAATATACAAATCTCTTGGAAACTGCATCTCTCTAGACCAATGTTACAGAACTCCCATAAGCTGCGTCTGCTGCACTCAGGCTACAGGATTCCCATAGAGAGCGTATGCCTACTCTCAGACTACAGAACTCTTGGAAACAGCTTCTCTCTACATTCAATATACAAATCTCTTGGAAACTGCATCTCTCTAGACCAATGTTACAGAACTCCCATAAGCTGCGTCTCCTACACACAGCAGACAAAAAACCCGCATATAGCGAATGCCTAATTCCAGGCTACAGAAATCCAGTAAACAGCTTCTCCCTACACCCTGATACAGAACTTCGGTAAACTGTGTCTCTCTAATTCTAGGTTACAGAACTCCCATAAGCTGCGTCGGCTGCACTCAGGCTACAGGAATCCCATATACAGCGTATGCCTACACTCAGAATACAGAACTCGTGGAAACAGCTTCTCTCAACATTCAACATACAGAACTATTGGAAACTGCATCTGTATACACAAAGCTTACAGAACTCATGAAAGCTGCATCTGCTACACAGCATACAGAATATACGCAAATAGCGAATGCCTAATTGCAGGCCACAGAACTCTTGGAAACAGCTTCTCTCTACATTCAATATACAAATCTCTTTGAAACTGCATCTCTCTAGACCAGTGTTACAGAACTCCCGTAAGCTGCGTCTCCTACACACAGCAGACAAAAAACCCGCATATAGCGAATGCCTAATTCCAGGCCACAGAACTCTTGGAAACAGCTTTTCTCTGCATTCAACATACAAAACTCTTGGAAACCGCATCTCTCTAGACCAATGTTACAGAACTCCCATAAGCTGCGTCTGCTGCACTCAGGCTACAGGATTCCCATAGAGAGCATATACCTACTCACAGACTACAGAACTCTTGGAAACAGCTTCTCTCCACATTCAATATACAAATCTCTTGGAAACTGCATCTCTCTAGACCAATGTTACAGAACTCCCATAAGCTGCGTCTCCTACACACAGCAGACAAAAAACCCGCATATAGCGAATGCCTAATTCCAGGCTACAGAAATCCAGTAAACAGCTTCTCCCTACACCCTGATACAGAACTTCGGTAAACTGTGTCTCTCTAATTCTAGGTTACAGAACTCCCATAAGCTGCGTCGGCTGCACTCAGGCTACAGGAATCCCATATACAGCGTATGCCTACACTCAGAATACAGAACTCGTGGAAACAGCTTCTCTCAACATTCAACATACAGAACTATTGGAAACTGCATCTGTATACACAAAGCTTACAGAACTCATGAAAGCTGCATCTGCTACACAGCATACAGAATATCCGCAAATAGCGAATGCCTAATTCCAGGCCACAGAACTCTTGGAAACAGCTTCTCTCTACATTCAATATACAAATCTCTTGGAAACTGCATCTCTCTAGACCAATGTTACAGAACTCCCATAAGCTGCGTCTGCTGCACTCAGGCTACAGGATTCCCATAGAGAGCGTATGCCTACTCTCAGACTACAGAACTCTTGGAAACAGCTTCTCTCTACATTCAATATACAAATCTCTTGGAAACTGCATCTCTCTAGACCAATGTTACAGAACTCCCATAAGCTGCGTCTCCTACACACAGCAGACAAAAAAACCCGCATATAGCGAATGCCTAATTCCAGGCTACAGAAATCCAGTAAACAGCTTCTCCCTACACCCTGATACAGAACTTCGGTAAACTGTGTCTCTCTAATTCTAGGTTACAGAACTCCCATAAGCTGCGTCGGCTGCACTCAGGCTACAGGAATCCCATATACAGCGTATGCCTACACTCAGAATACAGAACTCGTGGAAACAGCTTCTCTCAACATTCAACATACAGAACTATTGGAAACTGCATCTGTATACACAAAGCTTACAGAACTCATGAAAGCTGCATCTGCTACACAGCATACAGAATATACGCAAATAGCGAATGCCTAATTGCAGGCCACAGAACTCTTGGAAACAGCTTCTCTCTACATTCAATATACAAATCTCTTTGAAACTGCATCTCTCTAGACCAGTGTTACAGAACTCCCGTAAGCTGCGTCTCCTACACACAGCAGACAAAAAACCCGCATATAGCGAATGCCTAATTCCAGGCCACAGAACTCTTGGAAACAGCTTTTCTCTGCATTCAACATACAAAACTCTTGGAAACCGCATCTCTCTAGACCAATGTTACAGAACTCCCATAAGCTGCGTCTGCTGCACTCAGGCTACAGGATTCCCATAGAGAGCATATACCTACTCACAGACTACAGAACTCTTGGAAACAGCTTCTCTCCACATTCAATATACAAATCTCTTGGAAACTGCATCTCTCTAGACCAATGTTACAGAACTCCCATAAGCTGCGTCTCCTACACACAGCAGACAAAAAACCCGCATATAGCGAATGCCTAATTCCAGGCTACAGAAATCCAGTAAACAGCTTCTCCCTACACCCTGATACAGAACTTCGGTAAACTGTGTCTCTCTAATTCTAGGTTACAGAACTCCCATAAGCTGCGTCGGCTGCACTCAGGCTACAGGAATCCCATATACAGCGTATGCCTACACTCAGAATACAGAACTCGTGGAAACAGCTTCTCTCAACATTCAACATACAGAACTATTGGAAACTGCATCTGTATACACAAAGCTTACAGAACTCATGAAAGCTGCATCTGCTACACAGCATACAGAATATCCGCAAATAGCGAATGCCTAATTCCAGGCCACAGAACTCTTGGAAACAGCTTCTCTCTACATTCAATATACAAATCTCTTGGAAACTGCATCTCTCTAGACCAATGTTACAGAACTCCCATAAGCTGCGTCTCCTACACACAGCAGACAAAAAACCCGCATATAGCGAATAACTATGCCCAGGCTACCGAAATCGCAGAAACAGCTTCTCTCTACATTCAGCCTACGGAACTCCTGGATACTGTGTCTCTACCCTTAGGTTGTGCAACTCCCTTAAGCTGGGCCTCCTACACAGAGCATACGGAAAACCCGCATATAGCGAATGCCTAATTCAAGGACACAGAATTCTTGGAAACAGCTTTTCTCTACATTCAACATACAAAACTCTTGGAAACCACATCTCTCTAGACCAATGTTACAGAACTCCCGTAAGCTGCGTCTCCTGCACTCAGGCTACAGGATTCCCATATAGAGCGTATGCCTACTCTCAGACTACAGAACTCTTGGAAACCGCTTCTCTCTACATTCAATATACAAATCTCTTGGAAACTGCATCTCTCTAGACCAATGTTACAGAACTCCCGTAAGCTGTGTCTCCTACACACAGCAGACAAAAAACCCACATATAGCGAATGCCTAATTCCAGGCCACAGAACTCTTGGCAGCATTTTCTCTCTACATTCAATATACAAATCTCTTGGAAACTGCATCTCTCTAGACCAATGTTACAGAACTCCCGTGAGCTGCGTCTCCTACACATAGCATACAGAAAACCCGCGTATAGTGAATACCTGCTCATAGGCTACAGAACTCTTGGAAACAGCTTCTGTCTACATTCAACATACAAAACTCTTGGAAACCGCATCTCTCTAGACCAATGTTATAGAACTCCCATAAGCTGTGTCTGATACATTCAGCATACAGAAAACCCGCGTATAGTGAATACCTGCTCATAGGCTACAGAACTCTTGGAAACAGCTTCTGTCTACATTCAACATACAAAACTCTTGGAAACCGCATCTCTCTAGACCAATGTTATAGAACTCCCATAAGCTGTGTCTGATACACTCAGCATACAGAAAACCCGCGTATAGTGAATACCTGCTCATAGGCTACAGAACTCTTGGAAACAGCTTCTGTCTACATTCAACATACAAAACTCTTGGAAACCGCATCTCTCTAGACCAATGTTACAGAACCCCCATAAGCTGCGTCTGCTGCACTCAGGCTACAGGATTCCCATAGAGAGCATATACCCACTCACAGACTACAGAACTCTTGGAAACAGCTTCTCTCCACATTCAATATACAAATCTCTTGGAAACTGCATCTCTCTAGACCAATGTTACAGAACTCCCATAAGCTGCGTCTCCTACACACAGCAGACAAAAAACCCGCATATAGCGAATGCCTAATTCCAGGCTACAGAAATCCAGTAAACAGCTTCTCCCTACACCCTGATACAGAACTTCGGTAAACTGTGTCTCTCTAATTCTAGGTTACAGAACTCCCATAAGCTGCATCGGCTGTACTCAGGCTACAGGAATCCCATATACAGCGTATGCCTACTCTCAGAATACAGAACTCGTGGAAACAGCTTCTCTCAACATTCAACATACAAAACTATTGGAAACTGCATCTGTATACACAAAGCTTACAGAACTCATGAAAGCTGCATCTGCTACACAGCATACAGAATATCCGCAAATAGCGAATGCCTAATTCCAGGCCACAGAACTCTTGGAAACAGCTTCTCTCTACATTCAATATACAAATCTATTGGAAACTGCATCTCTCTAGACCAGTGTTACAGAACTCCCGTAAGCTGCGTCTCCTACACAAGGCAGACATAAAACCCGCATATAGCGAATGCCTAATTCCAGGCCACAGAACTCTTGGAAACAGCTTTTCTCTACATTCAACATACAAAACTCTTGGAAACCGCATCTCTCTAGACCAATGTTACAGAACTCCCATAAGCTGCGTCTGTTGCATTCAGGCTACAGGATTCCCATAGAGAGCGTATGCCTACTCTCAGACTACAGAACTCTTGGAAACAGCTTCTCTCTACATTCAATATACAAATCTCTTGGAAACTGCATCTCTCTAGACCAATGTTACAGAACTCCCATAAGCTGCGTCTCCTACACACAGCAGACAAAAACCCGCATATAGCGAATGCCTAATTCCAGGCTACAGAAATCCAGTAAACAGCTTCTCCCTACACCCTGATACAGAACTTCGGTAAACTGTGTCTCTCTAATTCTAGGTTACAGAACTCCCATAAGCTGCGTCGGCTGCACTCAGGCTACAGGAATCCCATATACAGCGTATGCCTACACTCAGAATACAGAACTCGTGGAAACAGCTTCTCTCAACATTCAACATACAGAACTATTGGAAACTGCATCTGTATACACAAAGCTTACAGAACTCATGAAAGCTGCATCTGCTACACAGCATACAGAATATACGCAAATAGCGAATGCCTAATTGCAGGCCACAGAACTCTTGGAAACAGCTTCTCTCTACATTCAATATACAAATCTCTTTGAAACTGCATCTCTCTAGACCAGTGTTACAGAACTCCCGTAAGCTGCGTCTCCTACACACAGCAGACAAAAAACCCGCATATAGCGAATGCCTAATTCCAGGCCACAGAACTCTTGGAAACAGCTTTTCTCTGCATTCAACATACAAAACTCTTGGAAACCGCATCTCTCTAGACCAATGTTACAGAACTCCCATAAGCTGCGTCTGCTGCACTCAGGCTACAGGATTCCCATAGAGAGCATATACCTACTCACAGACTACAGAACTCTTGGAAACAGCTTCTCTCCACATTCAATATACAAATCTCTTGGAAACTGCATCTCTCTAGACCAATGTTACAGAACTCCCATAAGCTGCGTCTCCTACACACAGCAGACAAAAAACCCGCATATAGCGAATGCCTAATTCCAGGCTACAGAAATCCAGTAAACAGCTTCTCCCTACACCCTGATACAGAACTTCGGTAAACTGTGTCTCTCTAATTCTAGGTTACAGAACTCCCATAAGCTGCGTCGGCTGCACTCAGGCTACAGGAATCCCATATACAGCGTATGCCTACACTCAGAATACAGAACTCGTGGAAACAGCTTCTCTCAACATTCAACATACAGAACTATTGGAAACTGCATCTGTATACACAAAGCTTACAGAACTCATGAAAGCTGCATCTGCTACACAGCATACAGAATATCCGCAAATAGCGAATGCCTAATTCCAGGCCACAGAACTCTTGGAAACAGCTTCTCTCTACATTCAATATACAAATCTCTTGGAAACTGCATCTCTCTAGACCAATGTTACAGAACTCCCATAAGCTGCGTCTGCTGCACTCAGGCTACAGGATTCCCATAGAGAGCGTATGCCTACTCTCAGACTACAGAACTCTTGGAAACAGCTTCTCTCTACATTCAATATACAAATCTCTTGGAAACTGCATCTCTCTAGACCAATGTTACAGAACTCCCATAAGCTGCGTCTCCTACACACAGCAGACAAAAAAACCCGCATATAGCGAATGCCTAATTCCAGGCTACAGAAATCCAGTAAACAGCTTCTCCCTACACCCTGATACAGAACTTCGGTAAACTGTGTCTCTCTAATTCTAGGTTACAGAACTCCCATAAGCTGCGTCGGCTGCACTCAGGCTACAGGAATCCCATATACAGCGTATGCCTACACTCAGAATACAGAACTCGTGGAAACAGCTTCTCTCAACATTCAACATACAGAACTATTGGAAACTGCATCTGTATACACAAAGCTTACAGAACTCATGAAAGCTGCATCTGCTACACAGCATACAGAATATACGCAAATAGCGAATGCCTAATTGCAGGCCACAGAACTCTTGGAAACAGCTTCTCTCTACATTCAATATACAAATCTCTTTGAAACTGCATCTCTCTAGACCAGTGTTACAGAACTCCCGTAAGCTGCGTCTCCTACACACAGCAGACAAAAAACCCGCATATAGCGAATGCCTAATTCCAGGCCACAGAACTCTTGGAAACAGCTTTTCTCTGCATTCAACATACAAAACTCTTGGAAACCGCATCTCTCTAGACCAATGTTACAGAACTCCCATAAGCTGCGTCTGCTGCACTCAGGCTACAGGATTCCCATAGAGAGCATATACCTACTCACAGACTACAGAACTCTTGGAAACAGCTTCTCTCCACATTCAATATACAAATCTCTTGGAAACTGCATCTCTCTAGACCAATGTTACAGAACTCCCATAAGCTGCGTCTCCTACACACAGCAGACAAAAAACCCGCATATAGCGAATGCCTAATTCCAGGCTACAGAAATCCAGTAAACAGCTTCTCCCTACACCCTGATACAGAACTTCGGTAAACTGTGTCTCTCTAATTCTAGGTTACAGAACTCCCATAAGCTGCGTCGGCTGCACTCAGGCTACAGGAATCCCATATACAGCGTATGCCTACACTCAGAATACAGAACTCGTGGAAACAGCTTCTCTCAACATTCAACATACAGAACTATTGGAAACTGCATCTGTATACACAAAGCTTACAGAACTCATGAAAGCTGCATCTGCTACACAGCATACAGAATATCCGCAAATAGCGAATGCCTAATGCCAGGCCACAGAACTCTTGGAAACAGCTTCTCTCTACATTCAATATACAAATCTCTTGGAAACTGCATCTCTCTAGACCAATGTTACAGAACTCCCATAAGCTGCGTCTCCTACACACAGCAGACAAAAAACCCGCATATAGCGAATAACTATGCCCAGGCTACCGAAATCGCAGAAACAGCTTCTCTCTACATTCAGCCTACGGAACTCCTGGATACTGTGTCTCTACCCTTAGGTTGTGCAACTCCCTTAAGCTGGGCCTCCTACACAGAGCATACGGAAAACCCGCATATAGCGAATGCCTAATTCAAGGACACAGAATTCTTGGAAACAGCTTTTCTCTACATTCAACATACAAAACTCTTGGAAACCACATCTCTCTAGACCAATGTTACAGAACTCCCGTAAGCTGCGTCTCCTGCACTCAGGCTACAGGATTCCCATATAGAGCGTATGCCTACTCTCAGACTACAGAACTCTTGGAAACCGCTTCTCTCTACATTCAATATACAAATCTCTTGGAAACTGCATCTCTCTAGACCAATGTTACAGAACTCCCGTAAGCTGTGTCTCCTACACACAGCAGACAAAAAACCCACATATAGCGAATGCCTAATTCCAGGCCACAGAACTCTTGGCAGCATTTTCTCTCTACATTCAATATACAAATCTCTTGGAAACTGCATCTCTCTAGACCAATGTTACAGAACTCCCGTGAGCTGCGTCTCCTACACATAGCATACAGAAAACCCGCGTATAGTGAATACCTGCTCATAGGCTACAGAACTCTTGGAAACAGCTTCTGTCTACATTCAACATACAAAACTCTTGGAAACCGCATCTCTCTAGACCAATGTTATAGAACTCCCATAAGCTGTGTCTGATACATTCAGCATACAGAAAACCCGCGTATAGTGAATACCTGCTCATAGGCTACAGAACTCTTGGAAACAGCTTCTGTCTACATTCAACATACAAAACTCTTGGAAACCGCATCTCTCTAGACCAATGTTATAGAACTCCCATAAGCTGTGTCTGATACACTCAGCATACAGAAAACCCGCGTATAGTGAATACCTGCTCATAGGCTACAGAACTCTTGGAAACAGCTTCTGTCTACATTCAACATACAAAACTCTTGGAAACCGCATCTCTCTAGACCAATGTTACAGAACCCCCATAAGCTGCGTCTGCTGCACTCAGGCTACAGGATTCCCATAGAGAGCATATACCCACTCACAGACTACAGAACTCTTGGAAACAGCTTCTCTCCACATTCAATATACAAATCTCTTGGAAACTGCATCTCTCTAGACCAATGTTACAGAACTCCCATAAGCTGCGTCTCCTACACACAGCAGACAAAAAACCCGCATATAGCGAATGCCTAATTCCAGGCTACAGAAATCCAGTAAACAGCTTCTCCCTACACCCTGATACAGAACTTCGGTAAACTGTGTCTCTCTAATTCTAGGTTACAGAACTCCCATAAGCTGCATCGGCTGTACTCAGGCTACAGGAATCCCATATACAGCGTATGCCTACTCTCAGAATACAGAACTCGTGGAAACAGCTTCTCTCAACATTCAACATACAAAACTATTGGAAACTGCATCTGTATACACAAAGCTTACAGAACTCATGAAAGCTGCATCTGCTACACAGCATACAGAATATCCGCAAATAGCGAATGCCTAATTCCAGGCCACAGAACTCTTGGAAACAGCTTCTCTCTACATTCAATATACAAATCTATTGGAAACTGCATCTCTCTAGACCAGTGTTACAGAACTCCCGTAAGCTGCGTCTCCTACACAAGGCAGACATAAAACCCGCATATAGCGAATGCCTAATTCCAGGCCACAGAACTCTTGGAAACAGCTTTTCTCTACATTCAACATACAAAACTCTTGGAAACCGCATCTCTCTAGACCAATGTTACAGAACTCCCATAAGCTGCGTCTGTTGCATTCAGGCTACAGGATTCCCATAGAGAGCGTATGCCTACTCTCAGACTACAGAACTCTTGGAAACAGCTTCTCTCTACATTCAATATACAAATCTCTTGGAAACTGCATCTCTCTAGACCAATGTTACAGAACTCCCATAAGCTGCGTCTCCTACACACAACAGACAAAAAACCCGCATATAGCGAATGCCTAATTCCAGGCTACAGAAATCCAGTAAACAGCTTCTCCCTACACCCTGATACAGAACTTCGGTAAACTGTGTCTCTCTAATTCTAGGTTACAGAACTCCCATAAGCTGCGTCGGCTGCACTCAGGCTACAGGAATCCCATATACAGCGTATGCCTACACTCAGAATACAGAACTCGTGGAAACAGCTTCTCTCAACATTCAACATACAGAACTATTGGAAACTGCATCTGTATACACAAAGCTTACAGAAATCATGAAAGCTGCATCTGCTACACAGCATACAGAATATACGCAAATAGCGAATGCCTAATTGCAGGCCACAGAACTCTTGGAAACAGCTTCTCTCTACATTCAATATACAAATCTCTTTGAAACTGCATCTCTCTAGACCAGTGTTACAGAACTCCCGTAAGCTGCGTCTCCTACACACAGCAGACAAAAAACCCACATATAGCGAATGCCTAATTCCAGGCCACAGAACTCTTGGCAGCATTTTCTCTCTACATTCAATATACAAATCTCTTGGAAACTGCATCTCTCTAGACTAATGTTACAGAACTCCCGTGAGCTGCGTCTCCTACACATAGCATACAGAAAACCCGCGTATAGTGAATACCTGCTCATAGGCTACAGAACTCTTGGAAACAGCTTCTGTCTACATTCAACATACAAAACTCTTGGAAACCGCATCTCTCTAGACCAATGTTATAGAACTCCCATAAGCTGTGTCTGATACACTCAGCATACAGAAAACCCGCGTATAGTGAATACCTGCTCATAGGCTACAGAACTCTTGGAAACAGCTTCTGTCTACATTCAACATACAAAACTCTTGGAAACCGCATCTCTCTAGACCAATGTTACAGAACCCCCATAAGCTGCGTCTGCTGCACTCAGGCTACAGGATTCCCATAGAGAGCATATACCCACTCACAGACTACAGAACTCTTGGAAACAGCTTCTCTCCACATTCAATATACAAATCTCTTGGAAACTGCATCTCTCTAGACCAATGTTACAGAACTCCCATAAGCTGCGTCTCCTACACACAGCAGACAAAAAACCCGCATATAGTGAATGCCTAATTCCAGGCTACAGAAATCCAGTAAACAGCTTCTCCCTACACCCTGATACAGAACTTCGGTAAACTGTGTCTCTCTAATTCTAGGTTACAGAACTCCCATAAGCTGCATCGGCTGTACTCAGGCTACAGGAATCCCATATACAGCGTATGCCTACTCTCAGAATACAGAACTCGTGGAAACAGCTTCTCTCAACATTCAACATACAAAACTATTGGAAACTGCATCTGTATACACAAAGCTTACAGAACTCATGAAAGCTGCATCTGCTACACAGCATACAGAATATCCGCAAATAGCGAATGCCTAATTCCAGGCCACAGAACTCTTGGAAACAGCTTCTCTCTACATTCAATATACAAATCTATTGGAAACTGCATCTCTCTAGACCAGTGTTACAGAACTCCCGTAAGCTGCGTCTCCTACACAAGGCAGACATAAAACCCGCATATAGCGAATGCCTAATCCCAGGCCACAGAACTCTTGGAAACAGCTTTTCTCTACATTCAACATACAAAACTCTTGGAAACCGCATCTCTCTAGACCAATGTTACAGAACTCCCATAAGCTGCGTCTGCTGCACTCAGGCTACAGGATTCCCATAGAGAGCGTATGCCTACTCTCAGACTACAGAACTCTTGGAAACAGCTTCTCTCTACATTCAATATACAAATCTCTTGGAAACTGCATCTCTCTAGACCAATGTTACAGAACTCCCATAAGCTGCGTCTCCTACACACAGCAGACAAAAAACCCGCATATAGCGAATGCCTAATTCCAGGCTACAGAAATCCAGTAAACAGCTTCTCCCTACACCCTGATACAGAACTTCGGTAAACTGTGTCTCTCTAATTCTAGGTTACAGAACTCCCATAAGCTGCATCGGCTGCACTCAGGCTACAGGAATCCCATATACAGCGTATGCCTACACTCAGAATACAGAACTCGTGGAAACAGCTTCTCTCAACATTCAACATACAGAACTATTGGAAACTGCATCTGTATACACAAAGCTTACAGAAATCATGAAAGCTGCATCTGCTACACAGCATACAGAATATACCCAAATAGCGAATGCCTAATTGCAGGCCACAGAACTCTTGGAAACAGCTTCTCTCTACATTCAATATACAAATCTCTTTGAAACTGCATCTCTCTAGACCAGTGTTACAGAACTCCCGTAAGCTGCATCTCCTACACACAGCAGACAAAAAACCCGCATATAGCGAATGCCTAATTCCAGGCCACAGAACTCTTGGAAACAGCTTTTCTCTGCATTCAACATACAAAACTCTTGGAAACCGCATCTCTCTAGACCAATGTTACAGAACTCCCATAAGCTGCGTCTGCTGCACTCAGGCTACAGGATTCCCATAGAGAGCATATACCTACTCACAGATTACAGAACTCTTGGAAACAGCTTCTCTCCACATTCAATATACAAATCTCTTGGAAACTGCATCTCTCTAGACCAATGTTACAGAACTCCCATAAGCTGCGTCTCCTACACACAGCAGACAAAAAAGCCGCATATAGCGAATGCCTAATTCCAGGCTACAGAAATCCAGTAAACAGCTTCTCCCTACACCCTGATACAGAACTTCGGTAAACTGTGTCTCTCTAATTCTAGGTTACAGAACTCCCATAAGCTGCGTCGGCTGCACTCAGGCTACAGGAATCCCATATACAGCGTATGCCTACACTCAGAATACAGAACTCGTGGAAACAGCTTCTCTCAACATTCAACATACAGAACTATTGGAAACTGCATCTGTATACACAAAGCTTACAGAAATCATGAAAGCTGCATCTGCTACACAGCATACAGAATATACGCAAATAGCGAATGCCTAATTGCAGGCCACAGAACTCTTGGAAACAGCTTCTCTCTACATTCAATATACAAATCTCTTTGAAACTGCATCTCTCTAGACCAGTGTTACAGAACTCCCGTAAGCTGCGTCTCCTACACACAGCAGACAAAAAACCCACATATAGCGAATGCCTAATTCCAGGCCACAGAACTCTTGGCAGCATTTTCTCTCTACATTCAATATACAAATCTCTTGGAAACTGCATCTCTCTAGACTAATGTTACAGAACTCCCGTGAGCTGCGTCTCCTACACATAGCATACAGAAAACCCGCGTATAGTGAATACCTGCTCATAGGCTACAGAACTCTTGGAAACAGCTTCTGTCTACATTCAACATACAAAACTCTTGGAAACCGCATCTCTCTAGACCAATGTTACAGAACTCCCATAAGCTGCGTCTGCTGCACTCAGGCTACAGGATTCCCATAGAGAGCATATACCCACTCACAGAATACAGAACTCTTGGAAACAGCTTCTCTCCACATTCAATATACAAATCTCTTGGAAACTGCATCTCTCTAGACCAATGTTACAGAACTCCCATAAGCTGCGTCTCCTACACACAGCAGACAAAAAACCCGCATATAGCGAATGCCTAATTCCAGGCTACAGAAATCCAGTAAACAGCTTCTCCCTACACCCTGATACAGAACTTTGGTAAACTGTGTCTCTCTAATTCTAGGTTACAGAACTCCCATAAGCTGCATCGGCTGTACTCAGGCTACAGGAATCCCATATACAGCGTATGCCTACTCTCAGAATACAGAACTCGTGGAAACAGCTTCTCTCAACATTCAACATACAAAACTATTGGAAACTGCATCTGTATACACAAAGCTTACAGAACTCATGAAAGCTGCATCTGCTACACAGCATACAGAATATCCGCAAATAGCGAATGCCTAATTCCAGGCCACAGAACTCTTGGAAACAGCTTTTCTCTACATTCAACATACAAAACTCTTGGAAACCGCATCTCTCTAGACCAATGTTACAGAACTCCCATAAGCTGCGTCTGCTGCACTCAGGCTACAGGATTCCCATAGAGAGCGTATGCCTACTCTCAGACTACAGAACTCTTGGAAACAGCTTCTCTCTACATTCAATATACAAATCTCTTGGAAACTGCATCTCTCTAGACCAATGTTACAGAACTCCCATAAGCTGCGTCACCTACACACAGCAGACAAAAAACCCGCATATAGCGAATGCCTAATTCCAGGCTACAGAAATCCAGTAAACAGCTTCTCCCTACACCCTGATACAGAACTTCGGTAAACTGTGTCTCTCTAATTCTAGGTTACAGAACTCCCATAAGCAGCGTCGGCTGCACTCAGGCTACAGGAATCCCATATACAGCGTATGCCTACACTCAGAATACAGAACTCGTGGAAACAGCTTCTCTCAACATTCAACATACAGAACTATTGGAAACTGCATCTGTATACACAAAGCTTACAGAAATCATGAAAGCTGCATCTGCTACACAGCATACAGAATATACGCAAATAGCGAATGCCTAATTGCAGGCCACAGAACTCTTGGAAACAGCTTCTCTCTACATTCAATATACAAATCTCTTGGAAACTGCATCTCTCTAGACCAATGTTACAGAACTCCGATAAGCTGCGTCTGCTGCACTCAGGCTACAGGATTCCCATAGAGAGCGTATGCCTACTCTCAGACTACAGAACTCTTGGAAACAGCTTCTCTCTACATTCAATATACAAATCTCTTGGAAACTGCATCTCTCTAGACCAATGTTACAGAACTCCCATAAGCTGCGTCTCCTACACACAGCAGACAAAAAACCCGCATATAGCGAATGCCTAATTCCAGGCTACAGAAATCCAGTAAACAGCTTCTCCCTACACCCTGATACAGAACTTCGGTAAACTGTGTCTCTCTAATTCTAGGTTACAGAACTCCCATAAGCTGCGTCGGCTGCACTCAGGCTACAGGAATCCCATATACAGCGTATGCCTACACTCAGAATACAGAACTCGTGGAAACAGCTTCTCTCAACATTCAACATACAGAACTATTGGAAACTGCATCTGTATACACAAAGCTTACAGAAATCATTAAAGCTGCATCTGCTACACAGCATACAGAATATCCGCAAATAGCGAATGCCTAATTCCAGGCCACAGAACTCTTGGAAACAGCTTCTCTCTACATTCAATATACAAATCTCTTGGAAACTGCATCTCTCTAGACCAATGTTACAGAACTCCCGTAAGCTGCGTCTCCTACACACAGCAGACAAAAAACCCGCATATAGCGAATGCCTAATTCCAGGCCACAGAACTCTTGGAAACAGCTTTTCTCTGCATTCAACATACAAAACTCTTGGAAACCGCATCTCTCTAGACCAATGTTACAGAACTCCCATAAGCTGCGTCTGCTGCACTCAGGCTACAGGATTCCCATAGAGAGCATATACCTACTCACAGACTACAGAACTCTTGGAAACAGCTTCTCTCCACATTCAATATACAAATCTCTTGGAAACTGCATCTCTCTAGACCAATGTTACAGAACTCCCATAAGCTGCGTCTCCTACACACAGCAGACAAAAAACCCGCATATAGCGAATGCCTAATTCCAGGCTACAGAAATCCAGTAAACAGCTTCTCCCTACACCCTGATACAGAACTTTGGTAAACTGTGTCTCTCTAATTCTAGGTTACAGAACTCCCATAAGCTGCGTCGGCTGCACTCAGGCTACAGGAATCCCATATACAGCGTATGCCTAAACTCAGAATACAGAACTCGTGGAAACAGCTTCTCTCAACATTCAACATACAGAACTATTGGAAACTGCATCTGTATACACAAAGCTTACAGAACTCATGAAAGCTGCATCTGCTACACAGCATACAGAATATCCGCAAATAGCGAATGCCTAATTCCAGGCCACAGAACTCTTGGAAACAGCTTCTCTCTACATTCAATATACAAATCTCTTGGAAACTGCATCTCTCTAGACCAATGTTACAGAACTCCCATAAGCTGCGTCTCCTACACACAGCAGACAAAAAACCCGCATATAGCGAATGCCTAATTCCAGGCTACAGAAATCCAGTAAACAGCTTCTCCCTACACCCTGATACAGAACTTCGGTAAACTGTGTCTCTCTAATTCTAGGTTACAGAACTCCCATAAGCTGCGTCGGCTGCACTCAGGCTACAGGAATCCCATATACAGCGTATGCCTACACTCAGAATACAGAACTCGTGGAAACAGCTTCTCTCAACATTCAACATACAGAACTATTGGAAACTGCATCTGTATACACAAAGCTTACAGAACTCATGAAAGCTGCATCTGCTACACAGCATACAGAATATCCGCAAATAGCGAATGCCTAATTCCAGGCCACAGAACTCTTGGAAACAGCTTCTCTCTACATTCAATATACAAATCTCTTGGAAACTGCATCTCTCTAGACCAATGTTACAGAACTCCCGTAAGCTGCGTCTCCTACACACAGCAGACAAAAAACCCGCATATAGCGAATGCCTAATTCCAGGCCACAGAACTCTTGGAAACAGCTTTTCTCTGCATTCAACATACAAAACTCTTGGAAACCGCATCTCTCTAGACCAATGTTACAGAACTCCCATAAGCTGCGTCTGCTGCACTCAGGCTACAGGATTCCCATAGAGAGCATATACCTACTCACAGACTACAGAACTCTTGGAAACAGCTTCTCTCCACATTCAATATACAAATCTCTTGGAAACTGCATCTCTCTAGACCAATGTTACAGAACTCCCATAAGCTGCGTCTCCTACACACAGCAGACAAAAAACCCGCATATAGCGAATGCCTAATTCCAGGCTACAGAAATCCAGTAAACAGCTTCTCCCTACACCCTGATACAGAACTTTGGTAAACTGTGTCTCTCTAATTCTAGGTTACAGAACTCCCATAAGCTGCGTCGGCTGCACTCAGGCTACAGGAATCCCATATACAGCGTATGCCTACACTCAGAATACAGAACTCGTGGAAACAGCTTCTCTCAACATTCAACATACAGAACTATTGGAAACTGCATCTGTATACACAAAGCTTACAGAACTCATGAAAGCTGCATCTGCTACACAGCATACAGAATATCCGCAAATAGCGAATGCCTAATTGCAGGCCACAGAACTCTTGGAAACAGCTTCTCTCTACATTCAATATACAAATCTCTTGGAAACTGCATCTCTCTAGACCAATGTTACAGAACTCCGATAAGCTGCGTCTGCTGCACTCAGGCTACAGGATTCCCATAGAGAGCGTATGCCTACTCTCAGACTACAGAACTCTTGGAAACAGCTTCTCTCTACATTCAATATACAAATCTCTTGGAAACTGCATCTCTCTAGACCAATGTTACAGAACTCCCATAAGCTGCGTCTCCTACACACAGCAGACAAAAAACCCGCATATAGCGAATGCCTAATTCCAGGCTACAGAAATCCAGTAAACAGCTTCTCCCTACACCCTGATACAGAACTTCGGTAAACTGTGTCTCTCTAATTCTAGGTTACAGAACTCCCATAAGCTGCGTCGGCTGCACTCAGGCTACAGGAATCCCATATACAGCGTATGCCTAAACTCAGAATACAGAACTCGTGGAAACAGCTTCTCTCAACATTCAACATACAGAACTATTGGAAACTGCATCTGTATACACAAAGCTTACAGAACTCATGAAAGCTGCATCTGCTACACAGCATACAGAATATCCGCAAATAGCGAATGCCTAATTCCAGGCCACAGAACTCTTGGAAACAGCTTCTCTCTACATTCAATATACAAATCTCTTGGAAACTGCATCTCTCTAGACCAATGTTACAGAACTCCCATAAGCTGCGTCTCCTACACACAGCAGACAAAAAACCCGCATATAGCGAATGCCTAATTCCAGGCTACAGAAATCCAGTAAACAGCTTCTCCCTACACCCTGATACAGAACTTCGGTAAACTGTGTCTCTCTAATTCTAGGTTACAGAACTCCCATAAGCTGCTTCGGCTGCACTCAGGCTACAGGAATCCCATATACAGCGTATGCCTACACTCAGAATACAGAACTCGTGGAAACAGCTTCTCTCAACATTCAACATACAGAACTATTGGAAACTGCATCTGTATACACAAAGCTTACAGAAATCATGAAAGCTGCATCTGCTACACAGCATACAGAATATCCGCAAATAGCGAATGCCTAATTCCAGGCCACAGAACTCTTGGAAACAGCTTCTCTCTACATTCAATATACAAATCTCTTGGAAACTGCATCTCTCTAGACCAATGTTACAGAACTCCCGTAAGCTGCGTCTCCTACACACAGCAGACAAAAAACCCGCATATAGCGAATGCCTAATTCCAGGCCACAGAACTCTTGGAAACAGCTTTTCTCTGCATTCAACATACAAAACTCTTGGAAACCGCATCTCTCTAGACCAATGTTACAGAACTCCCATAAGCTGCGTCTGCTGCACTCAGGCTACAGGATTCCCATAGAGAGCATATACCTACTCACAGACTACAGAACTCTTGGAAACAGCTTCTCTCCACATTCAATATACAAATCTCTTGGAAACTGCATCTCTCTAGACCAATGTTACAGAACTCCCATAAGCTGCGTCTCCTACACACAGCAGACAAAAAACCCGCATATAGCGAATGCCTAATTCCAGGCTACAGAAATCCAGTAAACAGCTTCTCCCTACACCCTGATACAGAACTTTGGTAAACTGTGTCTCTCTAATTCTAGGTTACAGAACTCCCATAAGCTGCGTCGGCTGCACTCAGGCTACAGGAATCCCATATACAGCGTATGCCTACACTCAGAATACAGAACTCGTGGAAACAGCTTCTCTCAACATTCAACATACAGAACTATTGGAAACTGCATCTGTATACACAAAGCTTACAGAACTCATGAAAGCTGCATCTGCTACACAGCATACAGAATATCCGCAAATAGCGAATGCCTAATTCCAGGCCACAGAACTCTTGGAAACAGCTTCTCTCTACATTCAATATACAAATCTCTTGGAAACTGCATCTCTCTAGACCAATGTTACAGAACTCCCGTAAGCTGCGTCTCCTACACACAGCAGACAAAAAACCCGCATATAGCGAATAACTATGCCCAGGCTACCGAAATCGCAGAAACAGCTTCTCTCTACATTCAGCCTACGGAACTCCTGGATACTGTTTTTCTACCCTTAGGTTGTGCAACTCCCTTAAGCTGGGCCTCCTACACAGAGCATACCGAAAACCCGCATATAGCGAATGCCTAATTCAAGGACACAGAATTCTTGGAAACAGCTTTTCTCTACATTCAACATACAAAACTCTTGGAAACCATATCTCTCTAGACCAATGTTACAGAACTCCCGTAAGCTGCGTCTCCTGCACTCAGGCTACAGGATTCCCATATAGAGCGTATGCCTACTCTCAGACTACAGAACTCTTGGAAACAGCTTCTCTCTACATTCAATATACAAATCTCTTGGAAACTGCATCTCTCTAGACCAATGTTACAGAACTCCCGTAAGCTGTGTCTCCTACACACAGCAGACAAAAAACCCACATATAGCGAATGCCTAATTCTAGGCCACAGAACTCTTGGCAGCAGTTTCTCTCTACATTCAATATACAAATCTCTTGGAAACTGCATCTCTCTAGACCAATGTTACAGAACTCCCGTGAGCTGCGTCTCCTACACATAGCATACAGAAAACCCGCGTATAGTGAATACCTGCTCATAGGCTACAGAACTCTTGGAAACAGCTTCTGTCTACATTCAACATACAAAACTCTTGGAAACCACATCTCTCTAGACCAATGTTATAGAACTCCCATAAGCTGCGATTGATACACTCAGCATACAGAAAACCCGCGTATAGTGAATACCTGCTCATAGGCTACAGAACTCTTGGAAACAGCTTCTGTCTACATTCAACATACAAAACTCTTGGAAACCGCATCTCTCTAGACCAATGTTACAGAACTCCCATAAGCTGCGTCTGCTGCACTCAGGCTACAGGCTTCCCATAGAGAGCATATACCCACTCACAGACTACAGAACTCTTGGAAACAGCTTCTCTCCACATTCAATATACAAATCTCTTGGAAACTGCATCTCTCTAGACCAATGTTACAGAACTCCCATAAGCTGCGTCTCCTACACACAGCAGACAAAAAACCCGCATATAGCGAATGCCTAATTCCAGGCTACAGAAATCCAGTAAACAGCTTCTCCCTACACCCTGATACAGAACTTCGGTAAACTGTGTCTCTCTAATTCTAGGTTACAGAACTCCCATAAGCTGCATCGGCTGTACTCAGGCTACAGGAATCCCATATACAGCGTATGCCTACTCTCAGAATACAGAACTCGTGGAAACAGCTTCTCTCAACATTCAACATACAAAACTATTGGAAACTGCATCTGTATACACAAAGCTTACAGAACTCATGAAAGCTGCATCTGCTACACAGCATACAGAATATCCGCAAATAGCGAATGCCTAATTCCAGGCCACAGAACTCTTGGAAACAGCTTCTCTCTACATTCAATATACAAATCTATTGGAAACTGCATCTCTCTAGACCAGTGTTACAGAACTCCCGTAAGCTGCGTCTCCTACACACAGCAGACATAAAACCCGCATATAGCGAATGCCTAATTCCAGGCCACAGAACTCTTGGAAACAGCTTTTCTCTACATTCAACATACAAAACTCTTGGAAACCGGATCTCTCTAGACCAATGTTACAGAACTCCCATAAGCTGCGTCTGTTGCATTCAGGCTACAGGATTCCCATAGAGAGCGTATGCCTACTCTCAGACTACAGAACTCTTGGAAACAGCTTCTCTCTACATTCAATATACAAATCTCTTGGAAACTGCATCTCTCTAGACCAGTGTTACAGAACTCCCGTAAGCTGCGTCTCCTACACACAGCAGACAAAAAACCCACATATAGCGAATGCCTAATTCCAGGCCACAGAACTCTTGGCAGCATTTTCTCTCTACATTCAATATACAAATCTCTTGGAAACTGCATCTCTCTAGACTAATGTTACAGAACTCCCGTGAGCTGCGTCTCCTACACATAGCATACAGAAAACCCGCGTATAGTGAATACCTGCTCATAGGCTACAGAACTCTTGGAAACAGCTTCTGTGTACATTCAACATACAAAACTCTTGGAAACCGCATCTCTCTAGACCAATGTTATAGAACTCCCATAAGCTGTGTCTGATACACTCAGCATACAGAAAACCCGCGTATAGTGAATACCTGCTCATAGGCTACAGAACTCTTGGAAACAGCTTCTGTCTACATTCAACATACAAAACTCTTGGAAACCGCATCTCTCTAGACCAATGTTACAGAACCCCCATAAGCTGCGTCTGCTGCACTCAGGCTACAGGATTCCCATAGAGAGCATATACCCACTCACAGACTACAGAACTCTTGGAAACAGCTTCTCTCCACATTCAATATACAAATCTCTTGGAAACTGCATCTCTCTAGACCAATGTTACAGAACTCCCATAAGCTGCGTCTCCTACACACAGCAGACAAAAAACCCGCATATAGTGAATGCCTAATTCCAGGCTACAGAAATCCAGTAAACAGCTTCTCCCTACACCCTGATACAGAACTTCGGTAAACTGTGTCTCTCTAATTCTAGGTTACAGAACTCCCATAAGCTGCATCGGCTGTACTCAGGCTACAGGAATCCCATATACAGCGTATGCCTACTCTCAGAATACAGAACTCGTGGAAACAGCTTCTCTCAACATTCAACATACAAAACTATTGGAAACTGCATCTGTATACACAAAGCTTACAGAACTCATGAAAGCTGCATCTGCTACACAGCATACAGAATATCCGCAAATAGCGAATGCCTAATTCCAGGCCACAGAACTCTTGGAAACAGCTTCTCTCTACATTCAATATACAAATCTATTGGAAACTGCATCTCTCTAGACCAGTGTTACAGAACTCCCGTAAGCTGCGTCTCCTACACACAGCAGACATAAAACCCGCATATAGCGAATGCCTAATTCCAGGCCACAGAACTCTTGGAAACAGCTTTTCTCTACATTCAACATACAAAACTCTTGGAAACCGCATCTCTCTAGACCAATGTTACAGAACTCCCATAAGCTGCGTCTGCTGCACTCAGGCTACAGGATTCCCATAGAGAGCGTATGCCTACTCTCAGACTACAGAACTCTTGGAAACAGCTTCTCTCTACATTCAATATACAAATCTCTTGGAAACTGCATCTCTCTAGACCAATGTTACAGAACTCCCATAAGCTGCGTCTCCTACACACAGCAGACAAAAAACCCGCATATAGCGAATGCCTAATTCCAGGCTACAGAAATCCAGTAAACAGCTTCTCCCTACACCCTGATACAGAACTTCGGTAAACTGTGTCTCTCTAATTCTAGGTTACAGAACTCCCATAAGCTGCGTCGGCTGCACTCAGGCTACAGGAATCCCATATACAGCGTATGCCTACTCTCAGAATACAGAACTCGTGGAAACAGCTTCTCTCAACATTCAACATACAGAACTATTGGAAACTGCATCTGTATACACAAAGCTTACAGAAATCATGAAAGCTGCATCTGCTACACAGCATACAGTATATACGCAAATAGCGAATGCCTAATTCCAGGCCACAGAACTCTTGGAAACAGCTTCTCTCTACATTCAATATACAAATCTCTTGGAAACTGCATCTCTCTAGACCAATGTTACAGAACTCCCGTAAGCTGCGTCTCCTACACACAGCAGACAAAAAACCCGCATATAGCGAATGCCTAATTCCAGGCCACAGAACTCTTGGAAACAGCTTTTCTCTGCATTCAACATACAAAACTCTTGGAAACCGCATCTCTCTAGACCAATGTTACAGAACTCCCATAAGCTGCGTCTGCTGCACTCAGGCTACAGGATTCCCATATAGAGCATATACCTACACTCAGAATACAGAACTCTTGGAAACAGCTTCTCTCCACATTCAACATACAAATCTCTTTGAAACTGCATCTCTCTAGGCCAATGTTACAGAACTCCCATAAGCTGCGTCTCTTGCACTCAGGGTACAGGATTCCCATATAGAGCATATACCTACTCACAGACTACAGAACTCTTGGAAACAGCTTCTCTCCACATTCAATATACAAATCTCTTGGAAACTGCATCTCTCTAGACCAATGTTACAGAACTCCCATAAGCTGCGTCTCCTACACACAGCAGACAAAAAACCCGCATATAGCGAATGCCTAATTCCAGGCTACAGAAATCCAGTAAACAGCTTCTCCCTACACCCTGATACAGAACTTTGGTAAACTGTGTCTCTCTAATTCTAGGTTACAGAACTCCCATAAGCTGCGTCGGCTGCACTCAGGCTACAGGAATCCCATATACAGCGTATGCCTAAACTCAGAATACAGAACTCGTGGAAACAGCTTCTCTCAACATTCAACATACAGAACTATTGGAAACTGCATCTGTATACACAAAGCTTACAGAACTCATGAAAGCTGCATCTGCTACACAGCATACAGAATATCCGCAAATAGCGAATGCCTAATTCCAGGCCACAGAACTCTTGGAAACAGCTTCTCTCTACATTCAATATACAAATCTCTTGGAAACTGCATCTCTCTAGACCAATGTTACAGAACTCCCATAAGCTGCGTCTCCTACACACAGCAGACAAAAAACCCGCATATAGCGAATGCCTAATTCCAGGCTACAGAAATCCAGTAAACAGCTTCTCCCTACACCCTGATACAGAACTTCGGTAAACTGTGTCTCTCTAATTCTAGGTTACAGAACTCCCATAAGCTGCGTCGGCTGCACTCAGGCTACAGGAATCCCATATACAGCGTATGCCTACACTCAGAATACAGAACTCGTGGAAACAGCTTCTCTCAACATTCAACATACAGAACTATTGGAAACTGCATCTGTATACACAAAGCTTACAGAAATCATGAAAGCTGCATCTGCTACACAGCATACAGAATATCCGCAAATAGCGAATGCCTAATTCCAGGCCACAGAACTCTTGGAAACAGCTTCTCTCTACATTCAATATACAAATCTCTTGGAAACTGCATCTCTCTAGACCAATGTTACAGAACTCCCGTAAGCTGCGTCTCCTACACACAGCAGACAAAAAACCCGCATATAGCGAATGCCTAATTCCAGGCCACAGAACTCTTGGAAACAGCTTTTCTCTGCATTCAACATACAAAACTCTTGGAAACCGCATCTCTCTAGACCAATGTTACAGAACTCCCATAAGCTGCGTCTGCTGCACTCAGGCTACAGGATTCCCATAGAGAGCATATACCTACTCACAGACTACAGAACTCTTGGAAACAGCTTCTCTCCACATTCAATATACAAATCTCTTGGAAACTGCATCTCTCTAGACCAATGTTACAGAACTCCCATAAGCTGCGTCTCCTACACACAGCAGACAAAAAACCCGCATATAGCGAATGCCTAATTCCAGGCTACAGAAATCCAGTAAACAGCTTCTCCCTACACCCTGATACAGAACTTTGGTAAACTGTGTCTCTCTAATTCTAGGTTACAGAACTCCCATAAGCTGCGTCGGCTGCACTCAGGCTACAGGAATCCCATATACAGCGTATGCCTACACTCAGAATACAGAACTCGTGGAAACAGCTTCTCTCAACATTCAACATACAGAACTATTGGAAACTGCATCTGTATACACAAAGCTTACAGAACTCATGAAAGCTGCATCTGCTACACAGCATACAGAATATCCGCAAATAGCGAATGCCTAATTCCAGGCCACAGAACTCTTGGAAACAGCTTCTCTCTACATTCAATATACAAATCTCTTTGAAACTGCATCTCTCTAGACCAGTGTTACAGAACTCCCGTAAGCTGCGTCTCCTACACACAGCAGACATAAAACCCGCATATAGCGAATGCCTAATTCCAGGCCACAGAACTCTTGGAAACAGCTTTTCTCTACATTCAACATACAAAACTCTTGGAAACCGCATCTCTCTAGACCAATGTTACAGAACTCCCATAAGCTGCGTCTGCTGCACTCAGGCTACAGGATTCCCATAGAGAGCGTATGCCTACTCTCAGACTACAGAACTCTTGGAAACAGCTTCTCTCTACATTCAATATACAAATCTCTTGGAAACTGCATCTCTCTAGACCAATGTTACAGAACTCCCATAAGCTGCGTCTCCTACACACAGCAGACAAAAAACCCGCATATAGCGAATGCCTAATTCCAGGCTACAGAAATCCAGTAAAGATTCTCCCTACACCCTGATACAGAACTTCGGTAAACTGTGTCTCTCTAATTCTAGGTTACAGAACTCCCATAAGCTGCGTCGGCTGCACTCAGGCTACAGGAATCCCATATACAGTGTATGCCTACTCTCAGAATACAGAACTCGTGGAAACAGCTTCTCTCAACATTCAACATACAGAACTATTGGAAACTGCATCTGTATACACAAAGCTTACAGAACTCATGAAAGCTGCATCTGCTACACAGCATACAGAATATCCGCAAATAGCGAATGCCTAATTCCAGGCCACAGAACTCTTGGAAACAGCTTCTCTCTACATTCAATATACAAATCTCTTGGAAACTGCATCTCTCTAGACCAATGTTACAGAACTCCCGTAAGCTGCGTCTCCTACACACAGCAGACAAAAAACCCGCATATAGCGAATGCCTAATTCCAGGCCACAGAACTCTTGGAAACAGCTTTTCTCTGCATTCAACATACAAAACTCTTGGAAACCGCATCTCTCTAGACCAATGTTACAGAACTCCCATAAGCTGCGTCTGCTGCACTCAGGCTACAGGATTCCAATAGAGAGCATATACCTACTCACAGACTACAGAACTCTTGGAAACAGCTTCTCTCCACATTCAATATACAAATCTCTTGGAAACTGCATCTCTCTAGACCAATGTTACAGAACTCCCATAAGCTGCGTCTCCTACACACAGCAGACAAAAAACCCGCATATAGCGAATGCCTAATTCCAGGCTACAGAAATCCAGTAAACAGCTTCTCCCTACACCCTGATACAGAACTTCGGTAAACTGTGTCTCTCTAATTCTAGGTTACAGAACTCCCATAAGCTGCGTCGGCTGCACTCAGGCTACAGGAATCCCATATACAGCGTATGCCTACACTCAGAATACAGAACTCGTGGAAACAGCTTCTCTCAACATTCAACATACAGAACTATTGGAAACTGCATCTGTATACACAAAGCTTACAGAAATCATGAAAGCTGCATCTGCTACACAGCATACAGAATATCCGCAAATAGCGAATGCCTAATTCCAGGCCACAGAACTCTTGGAAACAGCTTCTCTCTACATTCAATATACAAATCTCTTGGAAACTGCATCTCTCTAGACCAATGTTACAGAACTCCCGTAAGCTGCGTCTCCTACACACAGCAGACAAAAAACCCGCATATAGCGAATGCCTAATTCCAGGCCACAGAACTCTTGGAAACAGCTTCTCTCTACATTCAATATACAAATCTCTTGGAAACTGCATCTCTCTAGACCAATGTTACAGAACTCCCATAAGCTGCGTCTCCTACACACAGCAGACAAAAAACCCGCATATAGCGAATGCCTAATTCCAGGCTACAGAAATCCAGTAAACAGCTTCTCCCTACACCCTGATACAGAACTTCGGTAAACTGTGTCTCTCTAATTCTAGGTTACAGAACTCCCATAAGCTGCGTCGGCTGCACTCAGGCTACAGGAATCCCATATACAGCGTATGCCTACACTCAGAATACAGAACTCGTGGAAACAGCTTCTCTCAACATTCAACATACAGAACTATTGGAAACTGCATCTGTATACACAAAGCTTACAGAAATCATGAAAGCTGCATCTGCTACACAGCATACAGAATATCCGCAAATAGCGAATGCCTAATTCCAGGCCACAGAACTCTTGGAAACAGCTTCTCTCTACATTCAATATACAAATCTCTTGGAAACTGCATCTCTCTAGACCAATGTTACAGAACTCCCGTAAGCTGCGTCTCCTACACACAGCAGACAAAAAACCCGCATATAGCGAATGCCTAATTCCAGGCCACAGAACTCTTGGAAACAGCTTTTCTCTGCATTCAACATACAAAACTCTTGGAAACCGCATCTCTCTAGACCAATGTTACAGAACTCCCATAAGCTGCGTCTGCTGCACTCAGGCTACAGGATTCCCATAGAGAGCATATACCTACTCACAGACTACAGAACTCTTGGAAACAGCTTCTCTCCACATTCAATATACAAATCTCTTGGAAACTGCATCTCTCTAGACCAATGTTACAGAACTCCCATAAGCTGCGTCTCCTACACACAGCAGACAAAAAACCCGCATATAGCGAATGCCTAATTCCAGGCTACAGAAATCCAGTAAACAGCTTCTCCCTACACCCTGATACAGAACTTTGGTAAACTGTGTCTCTCTAATTCTAGGTTACAGAACTCCCATAAGCTGCGTCGGCTGCACTCAGGCTACAGGAATCCCATATACAGCGTATGCCTACACTCAGAATACAGAACTCGTGGAAACAGCTTCTCTCAACATTCAACATACAGAACTATTGGAAACTGCATCTGTATACACAAAGCTTACAGAACTCATGAAAGCTGCATCTGCTACACAGCATACAGAATATCCGCAAATAGCGAATGCCTAATTCCAGGCCACAGAACTCTTGGAAACAGCTTCTCTCTACATTCAATATACAAATCTCTTTGAAACTGCATCTCTCTAGACCAGTGTTACAGAACTCCCGTAAGCTGCGTCTCCTACACACAGCAGACATAAAACCCGCATATAGCGAATGCCTAATTCCAGGCCACAGAACTCTTGGAAACAGCTTTTCTCTACATTCAACATACAAAACTCTTGGAAACCGCATCTCTCTAGACCAATGTTACAGAACTCCCATAAGCTGCGTCTGCTGCACTCAGGCTACAGGATTCCCATAGAGAGCGTATGCCTACTCTCAGACTACAGAACTCTTGGAAACAGCTTCTCTCTACATTCAATATACAAATCTCTTGGAAACTGCATCTCTCTAGACCAATGTTACAGAACTCCCATAAGCTGCGTCTCCTACACACAGCAGACAAAAAACCCGCATATAGCGAATGCCTAATTCCAGGCTACAGAAATCCAGTAAACAGCTTCTCCCTACACCCTGATACAGAACTTCGGTAAACTGTGTCTCTCTAATTCTAGGTTACAGAACTCCCATAAGCTGCGTCGGCTGCACTCAGGCTACAGGAATCCCATATACAGTGTATGCCTACTCTCAGAATACAGAACTCGTGGAAACAGCTTCTCTCAACATTCAACATACAGAACTATTGGAAACTGCATCTGTATACACAAAGCTTACAGAACTCATGAAAGCTGCATCTGCTACACAGCATACAGAATATCCGCAAATAGCGAATGCCTAATTCCAGGCCACAGAACTCTTGGAAACAGCTTCTCTCTACATTCAATATACAAATCTCTTGGAAACTGCATCTCTCTAGACCAATGTTACAGAACTCCCGTAAGCTGCGTCTCCTACACACAGCAGACAAAAAACCCGCATATAGCGAATGCCTAATTCCAGGCCACAGAACTCTTGGAAACAGCTTTTCTCTGCATTCAACATACAAAACTCTTGGAAACCGCATCTCTCTAGACCAATGTTACAGAACTCCCATAAGCTGCGTCTGCTGCACTCAGGCTACAGGATTCCAATAGAGAGCATATACCTACTCACAGACTACAGAACTCTTGGAAACAGCTTCTCTCCACATTCAATATACAAATCTCTTGGAAACTGCATCTCTCTAGACCAATGTTACAGAACTCCCATAAGCTGCGTCTCCTACACACAGCAGACAAAAAACCCGCATATAGCGAATGCCTAATTCCAGGCTACAGAAATCCAGTAAACAGCTTCTCCCTACACCCTGATACAGAACTTCGGTAAACTGTGTCTCTCTAATTCTAGGTTACAGAACTCCCATAAGCTGCGTCGGCTGCACTCAGGCTACAGGAATCCCATATACAGCGTATGCCTACACTCAGAATACAGAACTCGTGGAAACAGCTTCTCTCAACATTCAACATACAGAACTATTGGAAACTGCATCTGTATACACAAAGCTTACAGAAATCATGAAAGCTGCATCTGCTACACAGCATACAGAATATCCGCAAATAGCGAATGCCTAATTCCAGGCCACAGAACTCTTGGAAACAGCTTCTCTCTACATTCAATATACAAATCTCTTGGAAACTGCATCTCTCTAGACCAATGTTACAGAACTCCCGTAAGCTGCGTCTCCTACACACAGCAGACAAAAAACCCGCATATAGCGAATGCCTAATTCCAGGCCACAGAACTCTTGGAAACAGCTTTTCTCTGCATTCAACATACAAAACTCTTGGAAACCGCATCTCTCTAGACCAATGTTACAGAACTCCCATAAGCTGCGTCTGCTGCACTCAGGCTACAGGATTCCCATAGAGAGCATATACCTACTCACAGACTACAGAACTCTTGGAAACAGCTTCTCTCCACATTCAATATACAAATCTCTTGGAAACTGCATCTCTCTAGACCAATGTTACAGAACTCCCATAAGCTGCGTCTCCTACACACAGCAGACAAAAAACCCGCATATAGCGAATGCCTAATTCCAGGCTACAGAAATCCAGTAAACAGCTTCTCCCTACACCCTGATACAGAACTTTGGTAAACTGTGTCTCTCTAATTCTAGGTTACAGAACTCCCATAAGCTGCGTCGGCTGCACTCAGGCTACAGGAATCCCATATACAGCGTATGCCTACACTCAGAATACAGAACTCGTGGAAACAGCTTCTCTCAACATTCAACATACAGAACTATTGGAAACTGCATCTGTATACACAAAGCTTACAGAACTCATGAAAGCTGCATCTGCTACACAGCATACAGAATATCCGCAAATAGCGAATGCCTAATTCCAGGCCACAGAACTCTTGGAAACAGCTTCTCTCTACATTCAATATACAAATCTCTTGGAAACTGCATCTCTCTAGACCAGTGTTACAGAACTCCCGTAAGCTGCGTCTCCTACACACAGCAGACAAAAAACCCGCATATAGCGAATGCCTAATTCCAGGCCACAGAACTCTTGGAAACAGCTTTTCTCTGCATTCAACATACAAAACTCTTGGAAACCGCATCTCTCTAGACCAATGTTACAGAACTCCCATAAGCTGCGTCTGCTGCACTCAGGCTACAGGATTCCCATAGAGAGCATATACCTACTCACAGACTACAGAACTCTTGGAAACAGCTTCTCTCCACATTCAATATACAAATCTCTTGGAAACTGCATCTCTCTAGACCAATGTTACAGAACTCCCATAAGCTGCGTCTCCTACACACAGCAGACAAAAAACCCGCATATAGCGAATGCCTAATTCCAGGCTACAGAAATCCAGTAAACAGCTTCTCCCTACACCCTGATACAGAACTTTGGTAAACTGTGTCTCTCTAATTCTAGGTTACAGAACTCCCATAAGCTGCGTCGGCTGCACTCAGGCTACAGGAATCCCATATACAGCGTATGCCTACACTCAGAATACAGAACTCGTGGAAACAGCTTCTCTCAACATTCAACATACAGAACTATTGGAAACTGCATCTGTATACACAAAGCTTACAGAACTCATGAAAGCTGCATCTGCTACACAGCATACAGAATATCCGCAAATAGCGAATGCCTAATTCCAGGCCACAGAACTCTTGGAAACAGCTTCTCTCTACATTCAATATACAAATCTCTTGGAAACTGCATCTCTCTAGACCAATGTTACAGAACTCCCGTAAGCTGCGTCTCCTACAAACAGCAGACAAAAAACCCGCATATAGCGAATAACTATGCCCAGGCTACCGAAATCGCAGAAACAGCTTCTCTCTACATTCAGCCTACGGAACTCCTGGATACTGTTTCTCTACCCTTAGGTTGTGCAACTCCCTTAAGCTGGGCCTCCTACACAGAGCATACCGAAAACCCGCATATAGCGAATGCCTAATTCAAGGACACAGAATTCTTGGAAACAGCTTTTCTCTACATTCAACATACAAAACTCTTGGAAACCATATCTCTCTAGACCAATGTTACAGAACTCCCGTAAGCTGCGTCTCCTGCACTCAGGCTACAGGATTCCCATATAGAGCGTATGCCTACGCTCAGACTACAGAACTCTTGGAAACAGCTTCTCTCTACATTCAATATACAAATCTCTTGGAAACTGCATCTCTCTAGACCAATGTTACAGAACTCCCGTAAGCTGTGTCTCCTACACACAGCAGACAAAAAACCCACATATAGCGAATGCCTAATTCTAGGCCACAGAACTCTTGGCAGCAGTTTCTCTCTACATTCAATATACAAATCTCTTGGAAACTGCATCTCTCTAGACCAATGTTACAGAACTCCCGTGAGCTGCGTCTCCTACACATAGCATACTGAAAACCCGCGTATAGTGAATACCTGCTCATAGGCTACAGAACTCTTGAAAACAGCTTCTGTCTACATTCAACATACAAAACTCTTGGAAACCACATCTCTCTAGACCAATGTTATAGAACTCCCATAAGCTGCGATTGATACACTCAGCATACAGAAAACCCGCGTATAGTGAATACCTGCTCATAGGCTACAGAACTCTTGGAAACAGCTTCTGTCTACATTCAACATACAAAACTCTTGGAAACCGCATCTCTCTAGACCAATGTTACAGAACTCCCATAAGCTGCGTCTGCTGCACTCAGGCTACAGGATTCCCATAGAGAGCGTATGCCTACTCTCAGAATACAGAACTCGTGGAAACAGCTTCTCTCAACATTCAACATACAGAACTATTGGAAACTGCATCTGTATACACAAAGCTTACAGAACTCATGAAAGCTGCATCTGCTACACAGCATACAGAATATCCGCAAATAGCGAATGCCTAATTCCAGGCCACAGAACTCTTGGAAACAGCTTCTCTCTACATTCAATATACAAATCTCTTGGAAACTGCATCTCTCTAGACCAATGTTACAGAACTCCCGTAAGCTGCGTCTCCTACACACAGCAGACAAAAAACCCGCATATAGCGAATGCCTAATTCCAGGCCACAGAACTCTTGGAAACAGCTTTTCTCTGCATTCAACATACAAAACTCTTGGAAACCGCATCTCTCTAGACCAATGTTACAGAACTCCCATAAGCTGCGTCTGCTGCACTCAGGCTACAGGATTCCAATAGAGAGCATATACCTACTCACAGACTACAGAACTCTTGGAAACAGCTTCTCTCCACATTCAATATACAAATCTCTTGGAAACTGCATCTCTCTAGACCAATGTTACAGAACTCCCATAAGCTGCGTCTCCTACACACAGCAGACAAAAAACCCGCATATAGCGAATGCCTAATTCCAGGCTACAGAAATCCAGTAAACAGCTTCTCCCTACACCCTGATACAGAACTTCGGTAAACTGTGTCTCTCTAATTCTAGGTTACAGAACTCCCATAAGCTGCGTCGGCTGCACTCAGGCTACAGGAATCCCATATACAGCGTATGCCTACACTCAGAATACAGAACTCGTGGAAACAGCTTCTCTCAACATTCAACATACAGAACTATTGGAAACTGCATCTGTATACACAAAGCTTACAGAAATCATGAAAGCTGCATCTGCTACACAGCATACAGAATATCCGCAAATAGCGAATGCCTAATTCCAGGCCACAGAACTCTTGGAAACAGCTTCTCTCTACATTCAATATACAAATCTCTTGGAAACTGCATCTCTCTAGACCAATGTTACAGAACTCCCGTAAGCTGCGTCTCCTACACACAGCAGACAAAAAACCCGCATATAGCGAATGCCTAATTCCAGGCCACAGAACTCTTGGAAACAGCTTTTCTCTGCATTCAACATACAAAACTCTTGGAAACCGCATCTCTCTAGACCAATGTTACAGAACTCCCATAAGCTGCGTCTGCTGCACTCAGGCTACAGGATTCCCATAGAGAGCATATACCTACTCACAGACTACAGAACTCTTGGAAACAGCTTCTCTCCACATTCAATATACAAATCTCTTGGAAACTGCATCTCTCTAGACCAATGTTACAGAACTCCCATAAGCTGCGTCTCCTACACACAGCAGACAAAAAACCCGCATATAGCGAATGCCTAATTCCAGGCTACAGAAATCCAGTAAACAGCTTCTCCCTACACCCTGATACAGAACTTTGGTAAACTGTGTCTCTCTAATTCTAGGTTACAGAACTCCCATAAGCTGCGTCGGCTGCACTCAGGCTACAGGAATCCCATATACAGCGTATGCCTACACTCAGAATACAGAACTCGTGGAAACAGCTTCTCTCAACATTCAACATACAGAACTATTGGAAACTGCATCTGTATACACAAAGCTTACAGAACTCATGAAAGCTGCATCTGCTACACAGCATACAGAATATCCGCAAATAGCGAATGCCTAATTCCAGGCCACAGAACTCTTGGAAACAGCTTCTCTCTACATTCAATATACAAATCTCTTGGAAACTGCATCTCTCTAGACCAGTGTTACAGAACTCCCGTAAGCTGCGTCTCCTACACACAGCAGACAAAAAACCCGCATATAGCGAATGCCTAATTCCAGGCCACAGAACTCTTGGAAACAGCTTTTCTCTGCATTCAACATACAAAACTCTTGGAAACCGCATCTCTCTAGACCAATGTTACAGAACTCCCATAAGCTGCGTCTGCTGCACTCAGGCTACAGGATTCCCATAGAGAGCATATACCTACTCACAGACTACAGAACTCTTGGAAACAGCTTCTCTCCACATTCAATATACAAATCTCTTGGAAACTGCATCTCTCTAGACCAATGTTACAGAACTCCCATAAGCTGCGTCTCCTACACACAGCAGACAAAAAACCCGCATATAGCGAATGCCTAATTCCAGGCTACAGAAATCCAGTAAACAGCTTCTCCCTACACCCTGATACAGAACTTTGGTAAACTGTGTCTCTCTAATTCTAGGTTACAGAACTCCCATAAGCTGCGTCGGCTGCACTCAGGCTACAGGAATCCCATATACAGCGTATGCCTACACTCAGAATACAGAACTCGTGGAAACAGCTTCTCTCAACATTCAACATACAGAACTATTGGAAACTGCATCTGTATACACAAAGCTTACAGAACTCATGAAAGCTGCATCTGCTACACAGCATACAGAATATCCGCAAATAGCGAATGCCTAATTCCAGGCCACAGAACTCTTGGAAACAGCTTCTCTCTACATTCAATATACAAATCTCTTGGAAACTGCATCTCTCTAGACCAATGTTACAGAACTCCCGTAAGCTGCGTCTCCTACAAACAGCAGACAAAAAACCCGCATATAGCGAATAACTATGCCCAGGCTACCGAAATCGCAGAAACAGCTTCTCTCTACATTCAGCCTACGGAACTCCTGGATACTGTTTCTCTACCCTTAGGTTGTGCAACTCCCTTAAGCTGGGCCTCCTACACAGAGCATACCGAAAACCCGCATATAGCGAATGCCTAATTCAAGGACACAGAATTCTTGGAAACAGCTTTTCTCTACATTCAACATACAAAACTCTTGGAAACCATATCTCTCTAGACCAATGTTACAGAACTCCCGTAAGCTGCGTCTCCTGCACTCAGGCTACAGGATTCCCATATAGAGCGTATGCCTACGCTCAGACTACAGAACTCTTGGAAACAGCTTCTCTCTACATTCAATATACAAATCTCTTGGAAACTGCATCTCTCTAGACCAATGTTACAGAACTCCCGTAAGCTGTGTCTCCTACACACAGCAGACAAAAAACCCACATATAGCGAATGCCTAATTCTAGGCCACAGAACTCTTGGCAGCAGTTTCTCTCTACATTCAATATACAAATCTCTTGGAAACTGCATCTCTCTAGACCAATGTTACAGAACTCCCGTGAGCTGCGTCTCCTACACATAGCATACTGAAAACCCGCGTATAGTGAATACCTGCTCATAGGCTACAGAACTCTTGAAAACAGCTTCTGTCTACATTCAACATACAAAACTCTTGGAAACCACATCTCTCTAGACCAATGTTATAGAACTCCCATAAGCTGCGATTGATACACTCAGCATACAGAAAACCCGCGTATAGTGAATACCTGCTCATAGGCTACAGAACTCTTGGAAACAGCTTCTGTCTACATTCAACATACAAAACTCTTGGAAACCGCATCTCTCTAGACCAATGTTACAGAACTCCCATAAGCTGCGTCTGCTGCACTCAGGCTACAGGATTCCCATAGAGAGCATATACCCACTCACAGACTACAGAACTCTTGGAAACAGCTTCTCTCCACATTCAATATACAAATCTCTTGGAAACTGCATCTCTCTAGACCAATGTTACAGAACTCCCATAAGCTGCGTCTCCTACACACAGCAGACAAAAAACCCGCATATAGCGAATGCCTAATTCCAGGCTGCAGAAATCCAGTAAACAGCTTCTCCCTACACCCTGATACAGAACTTCGGTAAACTGTGTCTCTCTAATTCTAGGTTACAGAACTCCCATAAGCTGCATCGGCTGTACTCAGGCTACAGGAATCCCATATACAGCGTATGCCTACTCTCAGAATACAGAACTCGTGGAAACAGCTTCTCTCAACATTCAACATACAGAACTATTGGAAACTGCATCTGTATACACAAAGCTTACAGAACTCATGAAAGCTGCATCTGCTACACAGCATACAGAATATCCGCAAATAGCGAATGCCTAATTCCAGGCCACAGAACTCTTGGAAACAGCTTCTCTCTACATTCAATATACAAATCTATTGGAAACTGCATCTCTCTAGACCAGTGTTACAGAACTCCCGTAAGCTGCGTCTCCTACACACAGCAGACATAAAACCCGCATATAGCGAATGCCTAATTCCAGGCCACAGAACTCTTGGAAACAGCTTTTCTCTACATTCAACATACAAAACTCTTGGAAACCGCATCTCTCTAGACCAATGTTACAGAACTCCCATAAGCTGCGTCTGCTGCACTCAGGCTACAGGATTCCCATAGAGAGCGTATGCCTACTCTCAGACTACAGAACTCTTGGAAACAGCTTCTCTCTACATTCAATATACAAATCTCTTGGAAACTGCATCTCTCTAGACCAATGTTACAGAACTCCCATAAGCTGCGTCTCCTACACACAGCAGACAAAAAACCCGCATATAGCGAATGCCTAATTCCAGGCTACAGAAATCCAGTAAACAGCTTCTCCCTACACCCTGATACAGAACTTCGGTAAACTGTGTCTCTCTAATTCTAGGTTACAGAACTCCCATAAGCTGCGTCGGCTGCACTCAGGCTACAGGAATCCCATATACAGCGTATGCCTACTCTCAGAATACAGAACTCGTGGAAACAGCTTCTCTCAACATTCAACATACAGAACTATTGGAAACTGCATCTGTATACACAAAGCTTACAGAAATCATGAAAGCTGCATCTGCTACACAGCATACAGAATATACGCAAATAGCGAATGCCTAATTCCAGGCCACAGAACTCTTGGAAACAGCTTCTCTCTACATTCAATATACAAATCTCTTGGAAACTGCATCTCTCTAGACCAGTGTTACAGAACTCCCGTAAGCTGCGTCTCCTACACACAGCAGACAAAAAACCCGCATATAGCGAATGCCTAATTCCAGGCCACAGAACTCTTGGAAACAGCTTTTCTCTGCATTCAACATACAAAACTCTTGGAAACCGCATCTCTCTAGACCAATGTTATAGAACTCCCATAAGCTGCGATTGATACACTCAGCATACAGAAAACCCGCGTATAGTGAATACCTGCTCATAGGCTACAGAACTCTTGGAAACAGCTTCTGTCTACATTCAACATACAAAACTCTTGGAAACCGCATCTCTCTAGACCAATGTTACAGAACTCCCATAAGCTGCGTCTGCTGCACTCAGGCTACAGGATTCCCATAGAGAGCATATACCCACTCACAGACTACAGAACTCTTGGAAACAGCTTCTCTCCACATTCAATATACAAATCTCTTGGAAACTGCATCTCTCTAGACCAATGTTACAGAACTCCCATAAGCTGCGTCTCCTACACACAGCAGACAAAAAACCCGCATATAGCGAATGCCTAATTCCAGGCTGCAGAAATCCAGTAAACAGCTTCTCCCTACACCCTGATACAGAACTTCGGTAAACTGTGTCTCTCTAATTCTAGGTTACAGAACTCCCATAAGCTGCATCGGCTGTACTCAGGCTACAGGAATCCCATATACAGCGTATGCCTACTCTCAGAATACAGAACTCGTGGAAACAGCTTCTCTCAACATTCAACATACAGAACTATTGGAAACTGCATCTGTATACACAAAGCTTACAGAACTCATGAAAGCTGCATCTGCTACACAGCATACAGAATATCCGCAAATAGCGAATGCCTAATTCCAGGCCACAGAACTCTTGGAAACAGCTTCTCTCTACATTCAATATACAAATCTATTGGAAACTGCATCTCTCTAGACCAGTGTTACAGAACTCCCGTAAGCTGCGTCTCCTACACACAGCAGACATAAAACCCGCATATAGCGAATGCCTAATTCCAGGCCACAGAACTCTTGGAAACAGCTTTTCTCTACATTCAACATACAAAACTCTTGGAAACCGCATCTCTCTAGACCAATGTTACAGAACTCCCATAAGCTGCGTCTGCTGCACTCAGGCTACAGGATTCCCATAGAGAGCGTATGCCTACTCTCAGACTACAGAACTCTTGGAAACAGCTTCTCTCTACATTCAATATACAAATCTCTTGGAAACTGCATCTCTCTAGACCAATGTTACAGAACTCCCATAAGCTGCGTCTCCTACACACAGCAGACAAAAAACCCGCATATAGCGAATGCCTAATTCCAGGCTACAGAAATCCAGTAAACAGCTTCTCCCTACACCCTGATACAGAACTTCGGTAAACTGTGTCTCTCTAATTCTAGGTTACAGAACTCCCATAAGCTGCGTCGGCTGCACTCAGGCTACAGGAATCCCATATACAGCGTATGCCTACTCTCAGAATACAGAACTCGTGGAAACAGCTTCTCTCAACATTCAACATACAGAACTATTGGAAACTGCATCTGTATACACAAAGCTTACAGAAATCATGAAAGCTGCATCTGCTACACAGCATACAGAATATACGCAAATAGCGAATGCCTAATTCCAGGCCACAGAACTCTTGGAAACAGCTTCTCTCTACATTCAATATACAAATCTCTTGGAAACTGCATCTCTCTAGACCAGTGTTACAGAACTCCCGTAAGCTGCGTCTCCTACACACAGCAGACAAAAAACCCGCATATAGCGAATGCCTAATTCCAGGCCACAGAACTCTTGGAAACAGCTTTTCTCTGCATTCAACATACAAAACTCTTGGAAACCGCATCTCTCTAGACCAATGTTACAGAACTCCCATAAGCTGCGTCTGCTGCACTCAGGCTACAGGATTCCAATAGAGAGCATATACCTACTCACAGACTACAGAACTCTTGGAAACAGCTTCTCTCCACATTCAATATACAAATCTCTTGGAAACTGCATCTCTCTAGACCAATGTTACAGAACTCCCATAAGCTGCGTCTCCTACACACAGCAGACAAAAAACCCGCATATAGCGAATGCCTAATTCCAGGCTACAGAAATCCAGTAAACAGCTTCTCCCTACACCCTGATACAGAACTTTGGTAAACTGTGTCTCTCTAATTCTAGGTTACAGAACTCCCATAAGCTGCGTCGGCTGCACTCAGGCTACAGGAATCCCATATACAGCGTATGCCTAAACTCAGAATACAGAACTCGTGGAAACAGCTTCTCTCAACATTCAACATACAGAACTATTGGAAACTGCATCTGTATACACAAAGCTTACAGAACTCATGAAAGCTGCATCTGCTACACAGCATACAGAATATCCGCAAATAGCGAATGCCTAATTCCAGGCCACAGAACTCTTGGAAACAGCTTCTCTCTACATTCAATATACAAATCTCTTGGAAACTGCATCTCTCTAGACCAATGTTACAGAACTCCCATAAGCTGCGTCTCCTACACACAGCAGACAAAAAACCCGCATATAGCGAATGCCTAATTCCAGGCTACAGAAATCCAGTAAACAGCTTCTCCCTACACCCTGATACAGAACTTCGGTAAACTGTGTCTCTCTAATTCTAGGTTACAGAACTCCCATAAGCTGCGTCGGCTGCACTCAGGCTACAGGAATCCCATATACAGCGTATGCCTACACTCAGAATACAGAACTCGTGGAAACAGCTTCTCTCAACATTCAACATACAGAACTATTGGAAACTGCATCTGTATACACAAAGCTTACAGAAATCATGAAAGCTGCATCTGCTACACAGCATACAGAATATCCGCAAATAGCGAATGCCTAATTCCAGGCCACAGAACTCTTGGAAACAGCTTCTCTCTACATTCAATATACAAATCTCTTGGAAACTGCATCTCTCTAGACCAATGTTACAGAACTCCCGTAAGCTGCGTCTCCTACACACAGCAGACAAAAAACCCGCATATAGCGAATGCCTAATTCCAGGCCACAGAACTCTTGGAAACAGCTTTTCTCTGCATTCAACATACAAAACTCTTGGAAACCGCATCTCTCTAGACCAATGTTACAGAACTCCCATAAGCTGCGTCTGCTGCACTCAGGCTACAGGATTCCCATAGAGAGCATATACCTACTCACAGACTACAGAACTCTTGGAAACAGCTTCTCTCCACATTCAATATACAAATCTCTTGGAAACTGCATCTCTCTAGACCAATGTTACAGAACTCCCATAAGCTGCGTCTCCTACACACAGCAGACAAAAAACCCGCATATAGCGAATGCCTAATTCCAGGCTACAGAAATCCAGTAAACAGCTTCTCCCTACACCCTGATACAGAACTTTGGTAAACTGTGTCTCTCTAATTCTAGGTTACAGAACTCCCATAAGCTGCGTCGGCTGCACTCAGGCTACAGGAATCCCATATACAGCGTATGCCTACACTCAGAATACAGAACTCGTGGAAACAGCTTCTCTCAACATTCAACATACAGAACTATTGGAAACTGCATCTGTATACACAAAGCTTACAGAACTCATGAAAGCTGCATCTGCTACACAGCATACAGAATATCCGCAAATAGCGAATGCCTAATTCCAGGCCACAGAACTCTTGGAAACAGCTTCTCTCTACATTCAATATACAAATCTCTTTGAAACTGCATCTCTCTAGACCAGTGTTACAGAACTCCCGTAAGCTGCGTCTCCTACACACAGCAGACATAAAACCCGCATATAGCGAATGCCTAATTCCAGGCCACAGAACTCTTGGAAACAGCTTTTCTCTACATTCAACATACAAAACTCTTGGAAACCGCATCTCTCTAGACCAATGTTACAGAACTCCCATAAGCTGCGTCTGCTGCACTCAGGCTACAGGATTCCCATAGAGAGCGTATTCCTACTCTCAGACTACAGAACTCTTGGAAACAGCTTCTCTCTACATTCAATATACAAATCTCTTGGAAACTGCATCTCTCTAGACCAATGTTACAGAACTCCCATAAGCTGCGTCTCCTACACACAGCAGACAAAAAACCCGCATATAGCGAATGCCTAATTCCAGGCTACAGAAATCCAGTAAACAGCTTCTCCCTACACCCTGATACAGAACTTCGGTAAACTGTGTCTCTCTAATTCTAGGTTACAGAACTCCCATAAGCTGCGTCGGCTGCACTCAGGCTACAGGAATCCCATATACAGCGTATGCCTACTCTCAGAATACAGAACTCGTGGAAACAGCTTCTCTCAACATTCAACATACAGAACTATTGGAAACTGCATCTGTATACACAAAGCTTACAGAAATCATGAAAGCTGCATCTGCTACACAGCATACAGAATATACGCAAATAGCGAATGCCTAATTCCAGGCCACAGAACTCTTGGAAACAGCTTCTCTCTACATTCAATATACAAATCTCTTGGAAACTGCATCTCTCTAGACCAGTGTTACAGAACTCCCGTAAGCTGCGTCTCCTACACACAGCAGACAAAAAACCCGCATATAGCGAATGCCTAATTCCAGGCCACAGAACTCTTGGAAACAGCTTTTCTCTGCATTCAACATACAAAACTCTTGGAAACCGCATCTCTCTAGACCAATGTTACAGAACTCCCATAAGCTGCGTCTGCTGCACTCAGGCTACAGGATTCCCATAGAGAGCGTATGCCTACTCTCAGACTACAGAACTCTTGGAAACAGCTTCTCTCTACATTCAATATACAAATCTCTTGGAAACTGCATCTCTCTAGACCAATGTTACAGAACTCCCATAAGCTGCGTCTCCTACACACAGCAGACAAAAAACCCGCATATAGCGAATGCCTAATTCCAGGCTACAGAAATCCAGTAAACAGCTTCTCCCTACACCCTGATACAGAACTTCGGTAAACTGTGTCTCTCTAATTCTAGGTTACAGAACTCCCATAAGCTGCGTCGGCTGCACTCAGGCTACAGGAATCCCATATACAGCGTATGCCTACTCTCAGAATACAGAACTCGTGGAAACAGCTTCTCTCAACATTCAACATACAGAACTATTGGAAACTGCATCTGTATACACAAAGCTTACAGAAATCATGAAAGCTGCATCTGCTACACAGCATACAGAATATACGCAAATAGCGAATGCCTAATTCCAGGCCACAGAACTCTTGGAAACAGCTTCTCTCTACATTCAATATACAAATCTCTTGGAAACTGCATCTCTCTAGACCAGTGTTACAGAACTCCCGTAAGCTGCGTCTCCTACACACAGCAGACAAAAAACCCGCATATAGCGAATGCCTAATTCCAGGCCACAGAACTCTTGGAAACAGCTTTTCTCTGCATTCAACATACAAAACTCTTGGAAACCGCATCTCTCTAGACCAATGTTACAGAACTCCCATAAGCTGCGTCTGCTGCACTCAGGCTACAGGATTCCAATAGAGAGCATATACCTACTCACAGACTACAGAACTCTTGGAAACAGCTTCTCTCCACATTCAATATACAAATCTCTTGGAAACTGCATCTCTCTAGACCAATGTTACAGAACTCCCATAAGCTGCGTCTCCTACACACAGCAGACAAAAAACCCGCATATAGCGAATGCCTAATTCCAGGCTACAGAAATCCAGTAAACAGCTTCTCCCTACACCCTGATACAGAACTTTGGTAAACTGTGTCTCTCTAATTCTAGGTTACAGAACTCCCATAAGCTGCGTCGGCTGCACTCAGGCTACAGGAATCCCATATACAGCGTATGCCTAAACTCAGAATACAGAACTCGTGGAAACAGCTTCTCTCAACATTCAACATACAGAACTATTGGAAACTGCATCTGTATACACAAAGCTTACAGAACTCATGAAAGCTGCATCTGCTACACAGCATACAGAATATCCGCAAATAGCGAATGCCTAATTCCAGGCCACAGAACTCTTGGAAACAGCTTCTCTCTACATTCAATATACAAATCTCTTGGAAACTGCATCTCTCTAGACCAATGTTACAGAACTCCCATAAGCTGCGTCTCCTACACACAGCAGACAAAAAACCCGCATATAGCGAATGCCTAATTCCAGGCTACAGAAATCCAGTAAACAGCTTCTCCCTACACCCTGATACAGAACTTCGGTAAACTGTGTCTCTCTAATTCTAGGTTACAGAACTCCCATAAGCTGCGTCGGCTGCACTCAGGCTACAGGAATCCCATATACAGCGTATGCCTACACTCAGAATACAGAACTCGTGGAAACAGCTTCTCTCAACATTCAACATACAGAACTATTGGAAACTGCATCTGTATACACAAAGCTTACAGAAATCATGAAAGCTGCATCTGCTACACAGCATACAGAATATCCGCAAATAGCGAATGCCTAATTCCAGGCCACAGAACTCTTGGAAACAGCTTCTCTCTACATTCAATATACAAATCTCTTGGAAACTGCATCTCTCTAGACCAATGTTACAGAACTCCCGTAAGCTGCGTCTCCTACACACAGCAGACAAAAAACCCGCATATAGCGAATGCCTAATTCCAGGCCACAGAACTCTTGGAAACAGCTTTTCTCTGCATTCAACATACAAAACTCTTGGAAACCGCATCTCTCTAGACCAATGTTACAGAACTCCCATAAGCTGCGTCTGCTGCACTCAGGCTACAGGATTCCCATAGAGAGCATATACCTACTCACAGACTACAGAACTCTTGGAAACAGCTTCTCTCCACATTCAATATACAAATCTCTTGGAAACTGCATCTCTCTAGACCAATGTTACAGAACTCCCATAAGCTGCGTCTCCTACACACAGCAGACAAAAAACCCGCATATAGCGAATGCCTAATTCCAGGCTACAGAAATCCAGTAAACAGCTTCTCCCTACACCCTGATACAGAACTTTGGTAAACTGTGTCTCTCTAATTCTAGGTTACAGAACTCCCATAAGCTGCGTCGGCTGCACTCAGGCTACAGGAATCCCATATACAGCGTATGCCTACACTCAGAATACAGAACTCGTGGAAACAGCTTCTCTCAACATTCAACATACAGAACTATTGGAAACTGCATCTGTATACACAAAGCTTACAGAACTCATGAAAGCTGCATCTGCTACACAGCATACAGAATATCCGCAAATAGCGAATGCCTAATTCCAGGCCACAGAACTCTTGGAAACAGCTTCTCTCTACATTCAATATACAAATCTCTTTGAAACTGCATCTCTCTAGACCAGTGTTACAGAACTCCCGTAAGCTGCGTCTCCTACACACAGCAGACATAAAACCCGCATATAGCGAATGCCTAATTCCAGGCCACAGAACTCTTGGAAACAGCTTTTCTCTACATTCAACATACAAAACTCTTGGAAACCGCATCTCTCTAGACCAATGTTACAGAACTCCCATAAGCTGCGTCTGCTGCACTCAGGCTACAGGATTCCCATAGAGAGCGTATTCCTACTCTCAGACTACAGAACTCTTGGAAACAGCTTCTCTCTACATTCAATATACAAATCTCTTGGAAACTGCATCTCTCTAGACCAATGTTACAGAACTCCCATAAGCTGCGTCTCCTACACACAGCAGACAAAAAACCCGCATATAGCGAATGCCTAATTCCAGGCTACAGAAATCCAGTAAACAGCTTCTCCCTACACCCTGATACAGAACTTCGGTAAACTGTGTCTCTCTAATTCTAGGTTACAGAACTCCCATAAGCTGCGTCGGCTGCACTCAGGCTACAGGAATCCCATATACAGCGTATGCCTACTCTCAGAATACAGAACTCGTGGAAACAGCTTCTCTCAACATTCAACATACAGAACTATTGGAAACTGCATCTGTATACACAAAGCTTACAGAAATCATGAAAGCTGCATCTGCTACACAGCATACAGAATATACGCAAATAGCGAATGCCTAATTCCAGGCCACAGAACTCTTGGAAACAGCTTCTCTCTACATTCAATATACAAATCTCTTGGAAACTGCATCTCTCTAGACCAGTGTTACAGAACTCCCGTAAGCTGCGTCTCCTACACACAGCAGACAAAAAACCCGCATATAGCGAATGCCTAATTCCAGGCCACAGAACTCTTGGAAACAGCTTTTCTCTGCATTCAACATACAAAACTCTTGGAAACCGCATCTCTCTAGACCAATGTTACAGAACTCCCATAAGCTGCGTCTGCTGCACTCAGGCTACAGGATTCCAATAGAGAGCATATACCTACTCACAGACTACAGAACTCTTGGAAACAGCTTCTCTCCACATTCAATATACAAATCTCTTGGAAACTGCATCTCTCTAGACCAATGTTACAGAACTCCCATAAGCTGCGTCTCCTACACACAGCAGACAAAAAACCCGCATATAGCGAATGCCTAATTCCAGGCTACAGAAATCCAGTAAACAGCTTCTCCCTACACCCTGATACAGAACTTTGGTAAACTGTGTCTCTCTAATTCTAGGTTACAGAACTCCCATAAGCTGCGTCGGCTGCACTCAGGCTACAGGAATCCCATATACAGCGTATGCCTAAACTCAGAATACAGAACTCGTGGAAACAGCTTCTCTCAACATTCAACATACAGAACTATTGGAAACTGCATCTGTATACACAAAGCTTACAGAACTCATGAAAGCTGCATCTGCTACACAGCATACAGAATATCCGCAAATAGCGAATGCCTAATTCCAGGCCACAGAACTCTTGGAAACAGCTTCTCTCTACATTCAATATACAAATCTCTTGGAAACTGCATCTCTCTAGACCAATGTTACAGAACTCCCATAAGCTGCGTCTCCTACACACAGCAGACAAAAAACCCGCATATAGCGAATGCCTAATTCCAGGCTACAGAAATCCAGTAAACAGCTTCTCCCTACACCCTGATACAGAACTTCGGTAAACTGTGTCTCTCTAATTCTAGGTTACAGAACTCCCATAAGCTGCGTCGGCTGAACTCAGGCTACAGGAATCCCATATACAGCGTATGCCTACACTCAGAATACAGAACTCGTGGAAACAGCTTCTCTCAACATTCAACATACAGAACTATTGGAAACTGCATCTGTATACACAAAGCTTACAGAAATCATGAAAGCTGCATCTGCTACACAGCATACAGAATATCCGCAAATAGCGAATGCCTAATTCCAGGCCACAGAACTCTTGGAAACAGCTTCTCTCTACATTCAATATACAAATCTCTTGGAAACTGCATCTCTCTAGACCAATGTTACAGAACTCCCGTAAGCTGCGTCTCCTACACACAGCAGACAAAAAACCCGCATATAGCGAATGCCTAATTCCAGGCCACAGAACTCTTGGAAACAGCTTTTCTCTGCATTCAACATACAAAACTCTTGGAAACCGCATCTCTCTAGACCAATGTTACAGAACTCCCATAAGCTGCGTCTGCTGCACTCAGGCTACAGGATTCCCATAGAGAGCATATACCTACTCACAGACTACAGAACTCTTGGAAACAGCTTCTCTCCACATTCAATATACAAATCTCTTGGAAACTGCATCTCTCTAGACCAATGTTACAGAACTCCCATAAGCTGCGTCTCCTACACACAGCAGACAAAAAACCCGCATATAGCGAATGCCTAATTCCAGGCTACAGAAATCCAGTAAACAGCTTCTCCCTACACCCTGATACAGAACTTTGGTAAACTGTGTCTCTCTAATTCTAGGTTACAGAACTCCCATAAGCTGCGTCGGCTGCACTCAGGCTACAGGAATCCCATATACAGCGTATGCCTACACTCAGAATACAGAACTCGTGGAAACAGCTTCTCTCAACATTCAACATACAGAACTATTGGAAACTGCATCTGTATACACAAAGCTTACAGAACTCATGAAAGCTGCATCTGCTACACAGCATACAGAATATCCGCAAATAGCGAATGCCTAATTCCAGGCCACAGAACTCTTGGAAACAGCTTCTCTCTACATTCAATATACAAATCTCTTGGAAACTGCATCTCTCTAGACCAATGTTACAGAACTCCCGTAAGCTGCGTCTCCTACAAACAGCAGACAAAAAACCCGCATATAGCGAATAACTATGCCCAGGCTACCGAAATCGCAGAAACAGCTTCTCTCTACATTCAGCCTACGGAACTCCTGGATACTGTGTCTCTACCCTTAGGTTGTGCAACTCCCTTAAGCTGGGCCTCCTACACAGAGCATACCGAAAACCCGCATATAGCGAATGCCTAATTCAAGGACACAGAATTCTTAGAAACAGCTTTTCTCTACATTCAACATACAAAACTCTTGGAAACCATATCTCTCTAGACCAATGTTACAGAACTCCCGTAAGCTGCGTCTCCTGCACTCAGGCTACAGGATTCCCATATAGAGCGTATGCCTACGCTCAGACTACAGAACTCTTGGAAACAGCTTCTCTCTACATTCAATATACAAATCTCTTGGAAACTGCATCTCTCTAGACCAATGTTACAGAACTCCCGTAAGCTGTGTCTCCTACACACAGCAGACAAAAAACCCACATATAGCGAATGCCTAATTCTAGGCCACAGAACTCTTGGCAGCAGTTTCTCTCTACATTCAATATACAAATCTCTTGGAAACTGCATCTCTCTAGACCAATGTTACAGAACTCCCGTGAGCTGCGTCTCCTACACATAGCATACAGAAAACCCGCGTATAGTGAATACCTGCTCATAGGCTACAGAACTCTTGAAAACAGCTTCTGTCTACATTCAACATACAAAACTCTTGGAAACCACATCTCTCTAGACCAATGTTATAGAACTCCCATAAGCTGCGATTGATACACTCAGCATACAGAAAACCCGCGTATAGTGAATACCTGCTCATAGGCTACAGAACTCTTGGAAACAGCTTCTGTCTACATTCAACATACAAAACTCTTGGAAACCGCATCTCTCTAGACCAATGTTACAGAACTCCCATAAGCTGCGTCTGCTGCACTCAGGCTACAGGATTCCCATAGAGAGCATATACCCACTCACAGACTACAGAACTCTTGGAAACAGCTTCTCTCCACATTCAATATACAAATCTCTTGGAAACTGCATCTCTCTAGACCAATGTTACAGAACTCCCATAAGCTGCGTCTCCTACACACAGCAGACAAAAAACCCGCATATAGCGAATGCCTAATTCCAGGCTACAGAAATCCAGTAAACAGCTTCTCCCTACACCCTGATACAGAACTTCGGTAAACTGTGTCTCTCTAATTCTAGGTTACAGAACTCCCATAAGCTGCATCGGCTGTACTCAGGCTACAGGAATCCCATATACAGCGTATGCCTACTCTCAGAATACAGAACTCGTGGAAACAGCTTCTCTCAACATTCAACATACAAAACTATTGGAAACTGCATCTGTATACACAAAGCTTACAGAACTCATGAAAGCTGCATCTGCTACACAGCATACAGAATATCCGCAAATAGCGAATGCCTAATTCCAGGCCACAGAACTCTTGGAAACAGCTTCTCTCTACATTCAATATACAAATCTATTGGAAACTGCATCTCTCTAGACCAGTGTTACAGAACTCCCGTAAGCTGCGTCTCCTACACACAGCAGACATAAAACCCGCATATAGCGAATGCCTAATTCCAGGCCACAGAACTCTTGGAAACAGCTTTTCTCTACATTCAACATACAAAACTCTTGGAAACCGCATCTCTCTAGACCAATGTTACAGAACTCCCATAAGCTGCGTCTGTTGCATTCAGGCTACAGGATTCCCATAGAGAGCGTATGCCTACTCTCAGACTACAGAACTCTTGGAAACAGCTTCTCTCTACATTCAATATACAAATCTCTTGGAAACTGCCTCTCTCTAGACCAGTGTTACAGAACTCCCGTAAGCTGCGTCTCCTACACACAGCAGACAAAAAACCCACATATAGCGAATGCCTAATTCCAGGCCACAGAACTCTTGGCAGCATTTTCTCTCTACATTCAATATACAAATCTCTTGGAAACTGCATCTCTCTAGACTAATGTTACAGAACTCCCGTGAGCTGCGTCTCCTACACATAGCATACAGAAAACCCGCGTATAGTGAATACCTGCTCATAGGCTACAGAACTCTTGGAAACAGCTTCTGTGTACATTCAACATACAAAACTCTTGGAAACCGCATCTCTCTAGACCAATGTTATAGAACTCCCATAAGCTGTGTCTGATACACTCAGCATACAGAAAACCCGCGTATAGTGAATACCTGCTCATAGGCTACAGAACTCTTGGAAACAGCTTCTGTCTACATTCAACATACAAAACTCTTGGAAACCGCATCTCTCTAGACCAATGTTACAGAACTCCCATAAGCTGCGTCTGCTGCACTCAGGCTACAGGATTCCCATAGAGAGCATATACCCACTCACAGACTACAGAACTCTTGGAAACAGCTTCTCTCCACATTCAATATACAAATCTCTTGGAAACTGCATCTCTCTAGACCAATGTTACAGAACTCCCATAAGCTGCGTCTCCTACACACAGCAGACAAAAAACCCGCATATAGTGAATGCCTAATTCCAGGCTACAGAAATCCAGTAAACAGCTTCTCCCTACACCCTGATACAGAACTTCGGTAAACTGTGTCTCTCTAATTCTAGGTTACAGAACTCCCATAAGCTGCGTCGGCTGCACTCAGGCTACAGGAATCCCATATACAGCGTATGCCTACACTCAGAATACAGAACTCGTGGAAACAGCTTCTCTCAACATTCAACATACAGAACTATTGGAAACTGCATCTGTATACACAAAGCTTACAGAAATCATGAAAGCTGCATCTGCTACACAGCATACAGAATATCCGCAAATAGCGAATGCCTAATGCCAGGCCACAGAACTCTTGGAAACAGCTTCTCTCTACATTCAATATACAAATCTCTTGGAAACTGCATCTCTCTAGACCAGTGTTACAGAACTCCCGTAAGCTGCGTCTCCTACACACAGCAGACAAAAAACCCACATATAGCGAATGCCTAATTCCAGGCCACAGAACTCTTGGCAGCATTTTCTCTCTACATTCAATATACAAATCTCTTGGAAACTGCATCTCTCTAGACTAATGTTACAGAACTCCCGTGAGCTGCGTCTCCTACACATAGCATACAGAAAACCCGCGTATAGTGAATACCTGCTCATAGGCTACAGAACTCTTGGAAACAGCTTCTGTGTACATTCAACATACAAAACTCTTGGAAACCGCATCTCTCTAGACCAATGTTATAGAACTCCCATAAGCTGTGTCTGATACACTCAGCATACAGAAAACCCGCGTATAGTGAATACCTGCTCATAGGCTACAGAACTCTTGGAAACAGCTTCTGTCTACATTCAACATACAAAACTCTTGGAAACCGCATCTCTCTAGACCAATGTTACAGAACTCCCATAAGCTGCGTCTGCTGCACTCAGGCTACAGGATTCCCATAGAGAGCATATACCCACTCACAGACTACAGAACTCTTGGAAACAGCTTCTCTCCACATTCAATATACAAATCTCTTGGAAACTGCATCTCTCTAGACCAATGTTACAGAACTCCCATAAGCTGCGTCTCCTACACACAGCAGACAAAAAACCCGCATATAGTGAATGCCTAATTCCAGGCTACAGAAATCCAGTAAACAGCTTCTCCCTACACCCTGATACAGAACTTCGGTAAACTGTGTCTCTCTAATTCTAGGTTACAGAACTCCCATAAGCTGCGTCGGCTGCACTCAGGCTACAGGAATCCCATATACAGCGTATGCCTACACTCAGAATACAGAACTCGTGGAAACAGCTTCTCTCAACATTCAACATACAGAACTATTGGAAACTGCATCTGTATACACAAAGCTTACAGAAATCATGAAAGCTGCATCTGCTACACAGCATACAGAATATCCGCAAATAGCGAATGCCTAATGCCAGGCCACAGAACTCTTGGAAACAGCTTCTCTCTACATTCAATATACAAATCTCTTGGAAACTGCATCTCTCTAGACCAGTGTTACAGAACTCCCGTAAGCTGCGTCTCCTACACACAGCAGACAAAAAACCCACATATAGCGAATGCCTAATTCCAGGCCACAGAACTCTTGGCAGCATTTTCTCTCTACATTCAATATACAAATCTCTTGGAAACTGCATCTCTCTAGACTAATGTTACAGAACTCCCGTGAGCTGCGTCTCCTACACATAGCATACAGAAAACCCGCGTATAGTGAATACCTGCTCATAGGCTACAGAACTCTTGGAAACAGCTTCTGTCTACATTCAACATACAAAACTCTTGGAAACCGCATCTCTCTAGACCAATGTTACAGAACTCCCATAAGCTGCGTCTGCTGCACTCAGGCTACAGGATTCCCATAGAGAGCATATACCCACTCACAGACTACAGAACTCTTGGAAACAGCTTCTCTCCACATTCAATATACAAATCTCTTGGAAACTGCATCTCTCTAGACCAATGTTACAGAACTCCCATAAGCTGCGTCTCCTACACACAGCAGACAAAAAACCCGCATATAGCGAATGCCTAATTCCAGGCTACAGAAATCCAGTAAACAGCTTCTCCCTACACCCTGATACAGAACTTCGGTAAACTGTGTCTCTCTAATTCTAGGTTACAGAACTCCCATAAGCTGCATCGGCTGTACTCAGGCTACAGGAATCCCATATACAGCGTATGCCTACTCTCAGAATACAGAACTCGTGGAAACAGCTTCTCTCAACATTCAACATACAAAACTATTGGAAACTGCATCTGTATACACAAAGCTTACAGAACTCATGAAAGCTGCATCTGCTACACAGCATACAGAATATCCGCAAATAGCGAATGCCTAATTCCAGGCCACAGAACTCTTGGAAACAGCTTCTCTCTACATTCAATATACAAATCTATTGGAAACTGCATCTCTCTAGACCAGTGTTACAGAACTCCCGTAAGCTGCGTCTCCTACACACAGCAGACATAAAACCCGCATATAGCGAATGCCTAATTCCAGGCCACAGAACTCTTGGAAACAGCTTTTCTCTACATTCAACATACAAAACTCTTGGAAACCGCATCTCTCTAGACCAATGTTACAGAACTCCCATAAGCTGCGTCTGTTGCATTCAGGCTACAGGATTCCCATAGAGAGCGTATGCCTACTCTCAGACTACAGAACTCTTGGAAACAGCTTCTCTCTACATTCAATATACAAATCTCTTGGAAACTGCATCTCTCTAGACCAGTGTTACAGAACTCCCGTAAGCTGCGTCTCCTACACACAGCAGACAAAAAACCCACATATAGCGAATGCCTAATTCCAGGCCACAGAACTCTTGGCAGCATTTTCTCTCTACATTCAATATACAAATCTCTTGGAAACTGCATCTCTCTAGACTAATGTTACAGAACTCCCGTGAGCTGCGTCTCCTACACATAGCATACAGAAAACCCGCGTATAGTGAATACCTGCTCATAGGCTACAGAACTCTTGGAAACAGCTTCTGTGTACATTCAACATACAAAACTCTTGGAAACCGCATCTCTCTAGACCAATGTTATAGAACTCCCATAAGCTGTGTCTGATACACTCAGCATACAGAAAACCCGCGTATAGTGAATACCTGCTCATAGGCTACAGAACTCTTGGAAACAGCTTCTGTCTACATTCAACATACAAAACTCTTGGAAACCGCATCTCTCTAGACCAATGTTACAGAACTCCCATAAGCTGCGTCTGCTGCACTCAGGCTACAGGATTCCCATAGAGAGCATATACCCACTCACAGACTACAGAACTCTTGGAAACAGCTTCTCTCCACATTCAATATACAAATCTCTTGGAAACTGCATCTCTCTAGACCAATGTTACAGAACTCCCATAAGCTGCGTCTCCTACACACAGCAGACAAAAAACCCGCATATAGTGAATGCCTAATTCCAGGCTACAGAAATCCAGTAAACAGCTTCTCCCTACACCCTGATACAGAACTTCGGTAAACTGTGTCTCTCTAATTCTAGGTTACAGAACTCCCATAAGCTGCGTCGGCTGCACTCAGGCTACAGGAATCCCATATACAGCGTATGCCTACACTCAGAATACAGAACTCGTGGAAACAGCTTCTCTCAACATTCAACATACAGAACTATTGGAAACTGCATCTGTATACACAAAGCTTACAGAAATCATGAAAGCTGCATCTGCTACACAGCATACAGAATATCCGCAAATAGCGAATGCCTAATGCCAGGCCACAGAACTCTTGGAAACAGCTTCTCTCTACATTCAATATACAAATCTCTTGGAAACTGCATCTCTCTAGACCAGTGTTACAGAACTCCCGTAAGCTGCGTCTCCTACACACAGCAGACAAAAAACCCACATATAGCGAATGCCTAATTCCAGGCCACAGAACTCTTGGCAGCATTTTCTCTCTACATTCAATATACAAATCTCTTGGAAACTGCATCTCTCTAGACTAATGTTACAGAACTCCCGTGAGCTGCGTCTCCTACACATAGCATACAGAAAACCCGCGTATAGTGAATACCTGCTCATAGGCTACAGAACTCTTGGAAACAGCTTCTGTGTACATTCAACATACAAAACTCTTGGAAACCGCATCTCTCTAGACCAATGTTATAGAACTCCCATAAGCTGTGTCTGATACACTCAGCATACAGAAAACCCGCGTATAGTGAATACCTGCTCATAGGCTACAGAACTCTTGGAAACAGCTTCTGTCTACATTCAACATACAAAACTCTTGGAAACCGCATCTCTCTAGACCAATGTTACAGAACTCCCATAAGCTGCGTCTGCTGCACTCAGGCTACAGGATTCCCATAGAGAGCATATACCCACTCACAGACTACAGAACTCTTGGAAACAGCTTCTCTCCACATTCAATATACAAATCTCTTGGAAACTGCATCTCTCTAGACCAATGTTACAGAACTCCCATAAGCTGCGTCTCCTACACACAGCAGACAAAAAACCCGCATATAGTGAATGCCTAATTCCAGGCTACAGAAATCCAGTAAACAGCTTCTCCCTACACCCTGATACAGAACTTCGGTAAACTGTGTCTCTCTAATTCTAGGTTACAGAACTCCCATAAGCTGCGTCGGCTGCACTCAGGCTACAGGAATCCCATATACAGCGTATGCCTACACTCAGAATACAGAACTCGTGGAAACAGCTTCTCTCAACATTCAACATACAGAACTATTGGAAACTGCATCTGTATACACAAAGCTTACAGAAATCATGAAAGCTGCATCTGCTACACAGCATACAGAATATCCGCAAATAGCGAATGCCTAATGCCAGGCCACAGAACTCTTGGAAACAGCTTCTCTCTACATTCAATATACAAATCTCTTGGAAACTGCATCTCTCTAGACCAGTGTTACAGAACTCCCGTAAGCTGCGTCTCCTACACACAGCAGACAAAAAACCCACATATAGCGAATGCCTAATTCCAGGCCACAGAACTCTTGGCAGCATTTTCTCTCTACATTCAATATACAAATCTCTTGGAAACTGCATCTCTCTAGACTAATGTTACAGAACTCCCGTGAGCTGCGTCTCCTACACATAGCATACAGAAAACCCGCGTATAGTGAATACCTGCTCATAGGCTACAGAACTCTTGGAAACAGCTTCTGTCTACATTCAACATACAAAACTCTTGGAAACCGCATCTCTCTAGACCAATGTTACAGAACTCCCATAAGCTGCGTCTGCTGCACTCAGGCTACAGGATTCCCATAGAGAGCATATACCCACTCACAGACTACAGAACTCTTGGAAACAGCTTCTCTCCACATTCAATATACAAATCTCTTGGAAACTGCATCTCTCTAGACCAATGTTACAGAACTCCCATAAGCTGCGTCTCCTACACACAGCAGACAAAAAACCCGCATATAGCGAATGCCTAATTCCAGGCTACAGAAATCCAGTAAACAGCTTCTCCCTACACCCTGATACAGAACTTCGGTAAACTGTGTCTCTCTAATTCTAGGTTACAGAACTCCCATAAGCTGCATCGGCTGTACTCAGGCTACAGGAATCCCATATACAGCGTATGCCTACTCTCAGAATACAGAACTCGTGGAAACAGCTTCTCTCAACATTCAACATACAAAACTATTGGAAACTGCATCTGTATACACAAAGCTTACAGAACTCATGAAAGCTGCATCTGCTACACAGCATACAGAATATCCGCAAATAGCGAATGCCTAATTCCAGGCCACAGAACTCTTGGAAACAGCTTCTCTCTACATTCAATATACAAATCTATTGGAAACTGCATCTCTCTAGACCAGTGTTACAGAACTCCCGTAAGCTGCGTCTCCTACACACAGCAGACATAAAACCCGCATATAGCGAATGCCTAATTCCAGGCCACAGAACTCTTGGAAACAGCTTTTCTCTGCATTCAACATACAAAACTCTTGGAAACCGCATCTCTCTAGACCAATGTTACAGAACTCCCATAAGCTGCGTCTGCTGCACTCAGGCTACAGGATTCCCATAGAGAGCATATACCTACTCACAGACTACAGAACTCTTGGAAACAGCTTCTCTCCACATTCAATATACAAATCTCTTGGAAACTGCATCTCTCTAGACCAATGTTACAGAACTCCCATAAGCTGCGTCTCCTACACACAGCAGACAAAAAACCCGCATATAGCGAATGCCTAATTCCAGGCTACAGAAATCCAGTAAACAGCTTCTCCCTACACCCTGATACAGAACTTTGGTAAACTGTGTCTCTCTAATTCTAGGTTACAGAACTCCCATAAGCTGCGTCGGCTGCACTCAGGCTACAGGAATCCCATATACAGCGTATGCCTACACTCAGAATACAGAACTCGTGGAAACAGCTTCTCTCAACATTCAACATACAGAACTATTGGAAACTGCATCTGTATACACAAAGCTTACAGAACTCATGAAAGCTGCATCTGCTACACAGCATACAGAATATCCGCAAATAGCGAATGCCTAATTCCAGGCCACAGAACTCTTGGAAACAGCTTCTCTCTACATTCAATATACAAATCTCTTGGAAACTGCATCTCTCTAGACCAATGTTACAGAACTCCCGTAAGCTGCGTCTCCTACACACAGCAGACAAAAAACCCGCATATAGCGGATAACTATGCCCAGGCTACCGAAATCGCAGAAACAGCTTCTCTCTACATTCAGCCTACGGAACTCCTGGATACTGTTTTTCTACCCTTAGGTTGTGCAACTCCCTTAAGCTGGGCCTCCTACACAGAGCATACCGAAAACCCGCATATAGCGAATGCCTAATTCAAGGACACAGAATTCTTGGAAACAGCTTTTCTCTACATTCAACATACAAAACTCTTGGAAACCATATCTCTCTAGACCAATGTTACAGAACTCCCGTAAGCTGCGTCTCCTGCACTCAGGCTACAGGATTCCCATATAGAGCGTATGCCTACTCTCAGACTACAGAACTCTTGGAAACAGCTTCTCTCTACATTCAATATACAAATCTCTTGGAAACTGCATCTCTCTAGACCAATGTTACAGAACTCCCGTAAGCTGTGTCTCCTACACACAGCAGACAAAAAACCCACATATAGCGAATGCCTAATTCTAGGCCACAGAACTCTTGGCAGCAGTTTCTCTCTACATTCAATATACAAATCTCTTGGAAACTGCATCTCTCTAGACCAATGTTACAGAACTCCCGTGAGCTGCGTCTCCTACACATAGCATACAGAAAACCCGCGTATAGTGAATACCTGCTCATAGGCTACAGAACTCTTGGAAACAGCTTCTGTCTACATTCAACATACAAAACTCTTGGAAACCACATCTCTCTAGACCAATGTTATAGAACTCCCATAAGCTGCGATTGATACACTCAGCATACAGAAAACCCGCGTATAGTGAATACCTGCTCATAGGCTACAGAACTCTTGGAAACAGCTTCTGTCTACATTCAACATACAAAACTCTTGGAAACCGCATCTCTCTAGACCAATGTTACAGAACTCCCATAAGCTGCGTCTGCTGCACTCAGGCTACAGGCTTCCCATAGAGAGCATATACCCACTCACAGACTACAGAACTCTTGGAAACAGCTTCTCTCCACATTCAATATACAAATCTCTTGGAAACTGCATCTCTCTAGACCAATGTTACAGAACTCCCATAAGCTGCGTCTCCTACACACAGCAGACAAAAAACCCGCATATAGCGAATGCCTAATTCCAGGCTACAGAAATCCAGTAAACAGCTTCTCCCTACACCCTGATACAGAACTTCGGTAAACTGTGTCTCTCTAATTCTAGGTTACAGAACTCCCATAAGCTGCATCGGCTGTACTCAGGCTACAGGAATCCCATATACAGCGTATGCCTACTCTCAGAATACAGAACTCGTGGAAACAGCTTCTCTCAACATTCAACATACAAAACTATTGGAAACTGCATCTGTATACACAAAGCTTACAGAACTCATGAAAGCTGCATCTGCTACACAGCATACAGAATATCCGCAAATAGCGAATGCCTAATTCCAGGCCACAGAACTCTTGGAAACAGCTTCTCTCTACATTCAATATACAAATCTATTGGAAACTGCATCTCTCTAGACCAGTGTTACAGAACTCCCGTAAGCTGCGTCTCCTACACACAGCAGACATAAAACCCGCATATAGCGAATGCCTAATTCCAGGCCACAGAACTCTTGGAAACAGCTTTTCTCTACATTCAACATACAAAACTCTTGGAAACCGGATCTCTCTAGACCAATGTTACAGAACTCCCATAAGCTGCGTCTGTTGCATTCAGGCTACAGGATTCCCATAGAGAGCGTATGCCTACTCTCAGACTACAGAACTCTTGGAAACAGCTTCTCTCTACATTCAATATACAAATCTCTTGGAAACTGCATCTCTCTAGACCAGTGTTACAGAACTCCCGTAAGCTGCGTCTCCTACACACAGCAGACAAAAAACCCACATATAGCGAATGCCTAATTCCAGGCCACAGAACTCTTGGCAGCATTTTCTCTCTACATTCAATATACAAATCTCTTGGAAACTGCATCTCTCTAGACTAATGTTACAGAACTCCCGTGAGCTGCGTCTCCTACACATAGCATACAGAAAACCCGCGTATAGTGAATACCTGCTCATAGGCTACAGAACTCTTGGAAACAGCTTCTGTGTACATTCAACATACAAAACTCTTGGAAACCGCATCTCTCTAGACCAATGTTATAGAACTCCCATAAGCTGTGTCTGATACACTCAGCATACAGAAAACCCGCGTATAGTGAATACCTGCTCATAGGCTACAGAACTCTTGGAAACAGCTTCTCTCTACATTCAATATACAAATCTCTTGGAAACTGCATCTCTCTAGACCAATGTTACAGAACTCCCGTAAGCTGCGTCTCCTACACACAGCAGACAAAAAACCCGCATATAGCGAATGCCTAATTCCAGGCCACAGAACTCTTGGAAACAGCTTTTCTCTGCATTCAACATACAAAACTCTTGGAAACCGCATCTCTCTAGACCAATGTTACAGAACTCCCATAAGCTGCGTCTGCTGCACTCAGGCTACAGGATTCCAATAGAGAGCATATACCTACTCACAGACTACAGAACTCTTGGAAACAGCTTCTCTCCACATTCAATATACAAATCTCTTGGAAACTGCATCTCTCTAGACCAATGTTACAGAACTCCCATAAGCTGCGTCTCCTACACACAGCAGACAAAAAACCCGCATATAGCGAATGCCTAATTCCAGGCTACAGAAATCCAGTAAACAGCTTCTCCCTACACCCTGATACAGAACTTCGGTAAACTGTGTCTCTCTAATTCTAGGTTACAGAACTCCCATAAGCTGCGTCGGCTGCACTCAGGCTACAGGAATCCCATATACAGCGTATGCCTACACTCAGAATACAGAACTCGTGGAAACAGCTTCTCTCAACATTCAACATACAGAACTATTGGAAACTGCATCTGTATACACAAAGCTTACAGAAATCATGAAAGCTGCATCTGCTACACAGCATACAGAATATCCGCAAATAGCGAATGCCTAATTCCAGGCCACAGAACTCTTGGAAACAGCTTCTCTCTACATTCAATATACAAATCTCTTGGAAACTGCATCTCTCTAGACCAATGTTACAGAACTCCCGTAAGCTGCGTCTCCTACACACAGCAGACAAAAAACCCGCATATAGCGAATGCCTAATTCCAGGCCACAGAACTGTTGGAAACAGCTTTTCTCTGCATTCAACATACAAAACTCTTGGAAACCGCATCTCTCTAGACCAATGTTACAGAACTCCCATAAGCTGCGTCTGCTGCACTCAGGCTACAGGATTCCCATAGAGAGCATATACCTACTCACAGACTACAGAACTCTTGGAAACAGCTTCTCTCCACATTCAATATACAAATCTCTTGGAAACTGCATCTCTCTAGACCAATGTTACAGAACTCCCATAAGCTGCGTCTCCTACACACAGCAGACAAAAAACCCGCATATAGCGAATGCCTAATTCCAGGCTACAGAAATCCAGTAAACAGCTTCTCCCTACACCCTGATACAGAACTTTGGTAAACTGTGTCTCTCTAATTCTAGGTTACAGAACTCCCATAAGCTGCGTCGGCTGCACTCAGGCTACAGGAATCCCATATACAGCGTATGCCTACACTCAGAATACAGAACTCGTGGAAACAGCTTCTCTCAACATTCAACATACAGAACTATTGGAAACTGCATCTGTATACACAAAGCTTACAGAACTCATGAAAGCTGCATCTGCTACACAGCATACAGAATATCCGCAAATAGCGAATGCCTAATTCCAGGCCACAGAACTCTTGGAAACAGCTTCTCTCTACATTCAATATACAAATCTCTTGGAAACTGCATCTCTCTAGACCAGTGTTACAGAACTCCCGTAAGCTGCGTCTCCTACACACAGCAGACAAAAAACCCGCATATAGCGAATGCCTAATTCCAGGCCACAGAACTCTTGGAAACAGCTTTTCTCTGCATTCAACATACAAAACTCTTGGAAACCGCATCTCTCTAGACCAATGTTACAGAACTCCCATAAGCTGCGTCTGCTGCACTCAGGCTACAGGATTCCCATAGAGAGCATATACCTACTCACAGACTACAGAACTCTTGGAAACAGCTTCTCTCCACATTCAATATACAAATCTCTTGGAAACTGCATCTCTCTAGACCAATGTTACAGAACTCCCATAAGCTGCGTCTCCTACACACAGCAGACAAAAAACCCGCATATAGCGAATGCCTAATTCCAGGCTACAGAAATCCAGTAAACAGCTTCTCCCTACACCCTGATACAGAACTTTGGTAAACTGTGTCTCTCTAATTCTAGGTTACAGAACTCCCATAAGCTGCGTCGGCTGCACTCAGGCTACAGGAATCCCATATACAGCGTATGCCTACACTCAGAATACAGAACTCGTGGAAACAGCTTCTCTCAACATTCAACATACAGAACTATTGGAAACTGCATCTGTATACACAAAGCTTACAGAACTCATGAAAGCTGCATCTGCTACACAGCATACAGAATATCCGCAAATAGCGAATGCCTAATTCCAGGCCACAGAACTCTTGGAAACAGCTTCTCTCTACATTCAATATACAAATCTCTTGGAAACTGCATCTCTCTAGACCAATGTTACAGAACTCCCGTAAGCTGCGTCTCCTACAAACAGCAGACAAAAAACCCACATATAGCGAATAACTATGCCCAGGCTACCGAAATCGCAGAAACAGCTTCTCTCTACATTCAGCCTACGGAACTCCTGGATACTGTTTCTCTACCCTTAGGTTGTGCAACTCCCTTAAGCTGGCCCTCCTACACAGAGCATACCGAAAACCCGCATATAGCGAATGCCTAATTCAAGGACACAGAATTCTTGGAAACAGCTTTTCTCTACATTCAACATACAAAACTCTTGGAAACCATATCTCTCTAGACCAATGTTACAGAACTCCCGTAAGCTGCGTCTCCTGCACTCAGGCTACAGGATTCCCATATAGAGCGTATGCCTACGCTCAGACTACAGAACTCTTGGAAACAGCTTCTCTCTACATTCAATATACAAATCTCTTGGAAACTGCATCTCTCTAGACCAATGTTACAGAACTCCCGTAAGCTGTGTCTCCTACACACAGCAGACAAAAAACCCACATATAGCGAATGCCTAATTCTAGGCCACAGAACTCTTGGCAGCAGTTTCTCTCTACATTCAATATACAAATCTCTTGGAAACTGCATCTCTCTAGACCAATGTTACAGAACTCCCGTGAGCTGCGTCTCCTACACATAGCATACTGAAAACCCGCGTATAGTGAATACCTGCTCATAGGCTACAGAACTCTTGAAAACAGCTTCTGTCTACATTCAACATACAAAACTCTTGGAAACCACATCTCTCTAGACCAATGTTATAGAACTCCCATAAGCTGCGATTGATACACTCAGCATACAGAAAACCCGCGTATAGTGAATACCTGCTCATAGGCTACAGAACTCTTGGAAACAGCTTCTGTCTACATTCAACATACAAAACTCTTGGAAACCGCATCTCTCTAGACCAATGTTACAGAACTCCCATAAGCTGCGTCTGCTGCACTCAGGCTACAGGATTCCCATAGAGAGCATATACCCACTCACAGACTACAGAACTCTTGGAAACAGCTTCTCTCCACATTCAATATACAAATCTCTTGGAAACTGCATCTCTCTAGACCAATGTTACAGAACTCCCATAAGCTGCGTCTCCTACACACAGCAGACAAAAAACCCGCATATAGCGAATGCCTAATTCCAGGCTACAGAAATCCAGTAAACAGCTTCTCCCTACACCCTGATACAGAACTTCGGTAAACTGTGTCTCTCTAATTCTAGGTTACAGAACTCCCATAAGCTGCATCGGCTGTACTCAGGCTACAGGAATCCCATATACAGCGTATGCCTACTCTCAGAATACAGAACTCGTGGAAACAGCTTCTCTCAACATTCAACATACAAAACTATTGGAAACTGCATCTGTATACACAAAGCTTACAGAACTCATGAAAGCTGCATCTGCTACACAGCATACAGAATATCCGCAAATAGCGAATGCCTAATTCCAGGCCACAGAACTCTTGGAAACAGCTTCTCTCTACATTCAATATACAAATCTATTGGAAACTGCATCTCTCTAGACCAGTGTTACAGAACTCCCGTAAGCTGCGTCTCCTACACACAGCAGACATAAAACCCGCATATAGCGAATGCCTAATTCCAGGCCACAGAACTCTTGGAAACAGCTTTTCTCTACATTCAACATACAAAACTCTTGGAAACCGCATCTCTCTAGACCAATGTTACAGAACTCCCATAAGCTGCGTCTGCTGCACTCAGGCTACAGGATTCCCATAGAGAGCGTATGCCTACTCTCAGACTACAGAACTCTTGGAAACAGCTTCTCTCTACATTCAATATACAAATCTCTTGGAAACTGCATCTCTCTAGACCAATGTTACAGAACTCCCATAAGCTGCGTCTCCTACACACAGCAGACAAAAAACCCGCATATAGCGAATGCCTAATTCCAGGCTACAGAAATCCAGTAAACAGCTTCTCCCTACACCCTGATACAGAACTTCGGTAAACTGTGTCTCTCTAATTCTAGGTTACAGAACTCCCATAAGCTGCGTCGGCTGCACTCAGGCTACAGGAATCCCATATACAGCGTATGCCTACTCTCAGAATACAGAACTCGTGGAAACAGCTTCTCTCAACATTCAACATACAGAACTATTGGAAACTGCATCTGTATACACAAAGCTTACAGAAATCATGAAAGCTGCATCTGCTACACAGCATACAGAATATACGCAAATAGCGAATGCCTAATTCCAGGCCACAGAACTCTTGGAAACAGCTTCTCTCTACATTCAATATACAAATCTCTTGGAAACTGCATCTCTCTAGACCAATGTTACAGAACTCCCGTAAGCTGCGTCTCCTACACACAGCAGACAAAAAACCCGCATATAGCGAATGCCTAATTCCAGGCCACAGAACTCTTGGAAACAGCTTTTCTCTGCATTCAACATACAAAACTCTTGGAAACCGCATCTCTCTAGACCAATGTTACAGAACTCCCATAAGCTGCGTCTGCTGCACTCAGGCTACAGGATTCCAATAGAGAGCATATACCTACTCACAGACTACAGAACTCTTGGAAACAGCTTCTCTCCACATTCAATATACAAATCTCTTGGAAACTGCATCTCTCTAGACCAATGTTACAGAACTCCCATAAGCTGCGTCTCCTACACACAGCAGACAAAAAACCCGCATATAGCGAATGCCTAATTCCAGGCTACAGAAATCCAGTAAACAGCTTCTCCCTACACCCTGATACAGAACTTTGGTAAACTGTGTCTCTCTAATTCTAGGTTACAGAACTCCCATAAGCTGCGTCGGCTGCACTCAGGCTACAGGAATCCCATATACAGCGTATGCCTACACTCAGAATACAGAACTCGTGGAAACAGCTTCTCTCAACATTCAACATACAGAACTATTGGAAACTGCATCTGTATACACAAAGCTTACAGAACTCATGAAAGCTGCATCTGCTACACAGCATACAGAATATCCGCAAATAGCGAATGCCTAATTCCAGGCCACAGAACTCTTGGAAACAGCTTCTCTCTACATTCAATATACAAATCTCTTTGAAACTGCATCTCTCTAGACCAGTGTTACAGAACTCCCGTAAGCTGCGTCTCCTACACACAGCAGACAAAAAACCCGCATATAGCGAATGCCTAATTCCAGGCCACAGAACTCTTGGAAACAGCTTTTCTCTGCATTCAACATACAAAACTCTTGGAAACCGCATCTCTCTAGACCAATGTTACAGAACTCCCATAAGCTGCGTCTGCTGCACTCAGGCTACAGGATTCCCATAGAGAGCATATACCTACTCACAGACTACAGAACTCTTGGAAACAGCTTCTCTCCACATTCAATATACAAATCTCTTGGAAACTGCATCTCTCTAGACCAATGTTACAGAACTCCCATAAGCTGCGTCTCCTACACACAGCAGACAAAAAACCCGCATATAGCGAATGCCTAATTCCAGGCTACAGAAATCCAGTAAACAGCTTCTCCCTACACCCTGATACAGAACTTTGGTAAACTGTGTCTCTCTAATTCTAGGTTACAGAACTCCCATAAGCTGCGTCGGCTGCACTCAGGCTACAGGAATCCCATATACAGCGTATGCCTACACTCAGAATACAGAACTCGTGGAAACAGCTTCTCTCAACATTCAACATACAGAACTATTGGAAACTGCATCTGTATACACAAAGCTTACAGAACTCATGAAAGCTGCATCTGCTACACAGCATACAGAATATCCGCAAATAGCGAATGCCTAATTCCAGGCCACAGAACTCTTGGAAACAGCTTCTCTCTACATTCAATATACAAATCTCTTGGAAACTGCATCTCTCTAGACCAATGTTACAGAACTCCCGTAAGCTGCGTCTCCTACAAACAGCAGACAAAAAACCCGCATATAGCGAATAACTATGCCCAGGCTACCGAAATCGCAGAAACAGCTTCTCTCTACATTCAGCCTACGGAACTCCTGGATACTGTTTCTCTACCCTTAGGTTGTGCAACTCCCTTAAGCTGGGCCTCCTACACAGAGCATACCGAAAACCCGCATATAGCGAATGCCTAATTCAAGGACACAGAATTCTTGGAAACAGCTTTTCTCTACATTCAACATACAAAACTCTTGGAAACCATATCTCTCTAGACCAATGTTACAGAACTCCCGTAAGCTGCGTCTCCTGCACTCAGGCTACAGGATTCCCATATAGAGCGTATGCCTACGCTCAGACTACAGAACTCTTGGAAACAGCTTCTCTCTACATTCAATATACAAATCTCTTGGAAACTGCATCTCTCTAGACCAATGTTACAGAACTCCCGTAAGCTGTGTCTCCTACACACAGCAGACAAAAAACCCACATATAGCGAATGCCTAATTCTAGGCCACAGAACTCTTGGCAGCAGTTTCTCTCTACATTCAATATACAAATCTCTTGGAAACTGCATCTCTCTAGACCAATGTTACAGAACTCCCGTGAGCTGCGTCTCCTACACATAGCATACTGAAAACCCGCGTATAGTGAATACCTGCTCATAGGCTACAGAACTCTTGAAAACAGCTTCTGTCTACATTCAACATACAAAACTCTTGGAAACCACATCTCTCTAGACCAATGTTATAGAACTCCCATAAGCTGCGATTGATACACTCAGCATACAGAAAACCCGCGTATAGTGAATACCTGCTCATAGGCTACAGAACTCTTGGAAACAGCTTCTGTCTACATTCAACATACAAAACTCTTGGAAACCGCATCTCTCTAGACCAATGTTACAGAACTCCCATAAGCTGCGTCTGCTGCACTCAGGCTACAGGATTCCCATAGAGAGCATATACCCACTCACAGACTACAGAACTCTTGGAAACAGCTTCTCTCCACATTCAATATACAAATCTCTTGGAAACTGCATCTCTCTAGACCAATGTTACAGAACTCCCATAAGCTGCGTCTCCTACACACAGCAGACAAAAAACCCGCATATAGCGAATGCCTAATTCCAGGCTACAGAAATCCAGTAAACAGCTTCTCCCTACACCCTGATACAGAACTTCGGTAAACTGTGTCTCTCTAATTCTAGGTTACAGAACTCCCATAAGCTGCATCGGCTGTACTCAGGCTACAGGAATCCCATATACAGCGTATGCCTACTCTCAGAATACAGAACTCGTGGAAACAGCTTCTCTCAACATTCAACATACAAAACTATTGGAAACTGCATCTGTATACACAAAGCTTACAGAACTCATGAAAGCTGCATCTGCTACACAGCATACAGAATATCCGCAAATAGCGAATGCCTAATTCCAGGCCACAGAACTCTTGGAAACAGCTTCTCTCTACATTCAATATACAAATCTATTGGAAACTGCATCTCTCTAGACCAGTGTTACAGAACTCCCGTAAGCTGCGTCTCCTACACACAGCAGACATAAAACCCGCATATAGCGAATGCCTAATTCCAGGCCACAGAACTCTTGGAAACAGCTTTTCTCTACATTCAACATACAAAACTCTTGGAAACCGCATCTCTCTAGACCAATGTTACAGAACTCCCATAAGCTGCGTCTGCTGCACTCAGGCTACAGGATTCCCATAGAGAGCGTATGCCTACTCTCAGACTACAGAACTCTTGGAAACAGCTTCTCTCTACATTCAATATACAAATCTCTTGGAAACTGCATCTCTCTAGACCAATGTTACAGAACTCCCATAAGCTGCGTCTCCTACACACAGCAGACAAAAAACCCGCATATAGCGAATGCCTAATTCCAGGCTACAGAAATCCAGTAAACAGCTTCTCCCTACACCCTGATACAGAACTTCGGTAAACTGTGTCTCTCTAATTCTAGGTTACAGAACTCCCATAAGCTGCGTCGGCTGCACTCAGGCTACAGGAATCCCATATACAGCGTATGCCTACTCTCAGAATACAGAACTCGTGGAAACAGCTTCTCTCAACATTCAACATACAGAACTATTGGAAACTGCATCTGTATACACAAAGCTTACAGAAATCATGAAAGCTGCATCTGCTACACAGCATACAGAATATACGCAAATAGCGAATGCCTAATTCCAGGCCACAGAACTCTTGGAAACAGCTTCTCTCTACATTCAATATACAAATCTCTTGGAAACTGCATCTCTCTAGACCAATGTTACAGAACTCCCGTAAGCTGCGTCTCCTACACACAGCAGACAAAAAACCCGCATATAGCGAATGCCTAATTCCAGGCCACAGAACTCTTGGAAACAGCTTTTCTCTGCATTCAACATACAAAACTCTTGGAAACCGCATCTCTCTAGACCAATGTTACAGAACTCCCATAAGCTGCGTCTGCTGCACTCAGGCTACAGGATTCCAATAGAGAGCATATACCTACTCACAGACTACAGAACTCTTGGAAACAGCTTTTCTCTGCATTCAATATACAAATCTCTTGGAAACTGCATCTCTCTAGACCAATGTTACAGAACTCCCGTAAGCTGCGTCTCCTACAAACAGCAGACAAAAAACCCGCATATAGCGAATAACTATGCCCAGGCTACCGAAATCGCAGAAACAGCTTCTCTCTACATTCAGCCTACGGAACTCCTGGATACTGTTTCTCTACCCTTAGGTTGTGCAACTCCCTTAAGCTGGGCCTCCTACACAGAGCATACCGAAAACCCGCATATAGCGAATGCCTAATTCAAGGACACAGAATTCTTGGAAACAGCTTTTCTCTACATTCAACATACAAAACTCTTGGAAACCATATCTCTCTAGACCAATGTTACAGAACTCCCGTAAGCTGCGTCTCCTGCACTCAGGCTACAGGATTCCCATATAGAGCGTATGCCTACGCTCAGACTACAGAACTCTTGGAAACAGCTTCTCTCTACATTCAATATACAAATCTCTTGGAAACTGCATCTCTCTAGACCAATGTTACAGAACTCCCGTAAGCTGTGTCTCCTACACACAGCAGACAAAAAACCCACATATAGCGAATGCCTAATTCTAGGCCACAGAACTCTTGGCAGCAGTTTCTCTCTACATTCAATATACAAATCTCTTGGAAACTGCATCTCTCTAGACCAATGTTACAGAACTCCCGTGAGCTGCGTCTCCTACACATAGCATACAGAAAACCCGCGTATAGTGAATACCTGCTCATAGGCTACAGAACTCTTGAAAACAGCTTCTGTCTACATTCAACATACAAAACTCTTGGAAACCACATCTCTCTAGACCAATGTTATAGAACTCCCATAAGCTGCGATTGATACACTCAGCATACAGAAAACCCGCGTATAGTGAATACCTGCTCATAGGCTACAGAACTCTTGGAAACAGCTTCTGTCTACATTCAACATACAAAACTCTTGGAAACCGCATCTCTCTAGACCAATGTTACAGAACTCCCATAAGCTGCGTCTGCTGCACTCAGGCTACAGGATTCCCATAGAGAGCATATACCCACTCACAGACTACAGAACTCTTGGAAACAGCTTCTCTCCACATTCAATATACAAATCTCTTGGAAACTGCATCTCTCTAGACCAATGTTACAGAACTCCCATAAGCTGCGTCTCCTACACACAGCAGACAAAAAACCCGCATATAGCGAATGCCTAATTCCAGGCTACAGAAATCCAGTAAACAGCTTCTCCCTACACCCTGATACAGAACTTCGGTAAACTGTGTCTCTCTAATTCTAGGTTACAGAACTCCCATAAGCTGCATCGGCTGTACTCAGGCTACAGGAATCCCATATACAGCGTATGCCTACTCTCAGAATACAGAACTCGTGGAAACAGCTTCTCTCAACATTCAACATACAAAACTATTGGAAACTGCATCTGTATACACAAAGCTTACAGAACTCATGAAAGCTGCATCTGCTACACAGCATACAGAATATCCGCAAATAGCGAATGCCTAATTCCAGGCCACAGAACTCTTGGAAACAGCTTCTCTCTACATTCAATATACAAATCTATTGGAAACTGCATCTCTCTAGACCAGTGTTACAGAACTCCCGTAAGCTGCGTCTCCTACACACAGCAGACATAAAACCCGCATATAGCGAATGCCTAATTCCAGGCCACAGAACTCTTGGAAACAGCTTTTCTCTACATTCAACATACAAAACTCTTGGAAACCGCATCTCTCTAGACCAATGTTACAGAACTCCCATAAGCTGCGTCTGCTGCACTCAGGCTACAGGATTCCCATAGAGAGCGTATGCCTACTCTCAGACTACAGAACTCTTGGAAACAGCTTCTCTCTACATTCAATATACAAATCTCTTGGAAACTGCATCTCTCTAGACCAATGTTACAGAACTCCCATAAGCTGCGTCTCCTACACACAGCAGACAAAAAACCCGCATATAGCGAATGCCTAATTCCAGGCTACAGAAATCCAGTAAACAGCTTCTCCCTACACCCTGATACAGAACTTCGGTAAACTGTGTCTCTCTAATTCTAGGTTACAGAACTCCCATAAGCTGCGTCGGCTGCACTCAGGCTACAGGAATCCCATATACAGCGTATGCCTACTCTCAGAATACAGAACTCGTGGAAACAGCTTCTCTCAACATTCAACATACAGAACTATTGGAAACTGCATCTGTATACACAAAGCTTACAGAAATCATGAAAGCTGCATCTGCTACACAGCATACAGAATATACGCAAATAGCGAATGCCTAATTCCAGGCCACAGAACTCTTGGAAACAGCTTCTCTCTACATTCAATATACAAATCTCTTGGAAACTGCATCTCTCTAGACCAATGTTACAGAACTCCCGTAAGCTGCGTCTCCTACACACAGCAGACAAAAAACCCGCATATAGCGAATGCCTAATTCCAGGCCACAGAACTCTTGGAAACAGCTTTTCTCTGCATTCAACATACAAAACTCTTGGAAACCGCATCTCTCTAGACCAATGTTACAGAACTCCCATAAGCTGCGTCTGCTGCACTCAGGCTACAGGATTCCAATAGAGAGCATATACCTACTCACAGACTACAGAACTCTTGGAAACAGCTTCTCTCCACATTCAATATACAAATCTCTTGGAAACTGCATCTCTCTAGACCAATGTTACAGAACTCCCATAAGCTGCGTCTCCTACACACAGCAGACAAAAAACCCGCATATAGCGAATGCCTAATTCCAGGCTACAGAAATCCAGTAAACAGCTTCTCCCTACACCCTGATACAGAACTTTGGTAAACTGTGTCTCTCTAATTCTAGGTTACAGAACTCCCATAAGCTGCGTCGGCTGCACTCAGGCTACAGGAATCCCATATACAGCGTATGCCTAAACTCAGAATACAGAACTCGTGGAAACAGCTTCTCTCAACATTCAACATACAGAACTATTGGAAACTGCATCTGTATACACAAAGCTTACAGAACTCATGAAAGCTGCATCTGCTACACAGCATACAGAATATCCGCAAATAGCGAATGCCTAATTCCAGGCCACAGAACTCTTGGAAACAGCTTCTCTCTACATTCAATATACAAATCTCTTGGAAACTGCATCTCTCTAGACCAATGTTACAGAACTCCCATAAGCTGCGTCTCCTACACACAGCAGACAAAAAACCCGCATATAGCGAATGCCTAATTCCAGGCTACAGAAATCCAGTAAACAGCTTCTCCCTACACCCTGATACAGAACTTCGGTAAACTGTGTCTCTCTAATTCTAGGTTACAGAACTCCCATAAGCTGCGTCGGCTGCACTCAGGCTACAGGAATCCCATATACAGCGTATGCCTACACTCAGAATACAGAACTCGTGGAAACAGCTTCTCTCAACATTCAACATACAGAACTATTGGAAACTGCATCTGTATACACAAAGCTTACAGAAATCATGAAAGCTGCATCTGCTACACAGCATACAGAATATCCGCAAATAGCGAATGCCTAATTCCAGGCCACAGAACTCTTGGAAACAGCTTCTCTCTACATTCAATATACAAATCTCTTGGAAACTGCATCTCTCTAGACCAATGTTACAGAACTCCCGTAAGCTGCGTCTCCTACACACAGCAGACAAAAAACCCGCATATAGCGAATGCCTAATTCCAGGCCACAGAACTCTTGGAAACAGCTTTTCTCTGCATTCAACATACAAAACTCTTGGAAACCGCATCTCTCTAGACCAATGTTACAGAACTCCCATAAGCTGCGTCTGCTGCACTCAGGCTACAGGATTCCCATAGAGAGCATATACCTACTCACAGACTACAGAACTCTTGGAAACAGCTTCTCTCCACATTCAATATACAAATCTCTTGGAAACTGCATCTCTCTAGACCAATGTTACAGAACTCCCATAAGCTGCGTCTCCTACACACAGCAGACAAAAAACCCGCATATAGCGAATGCCTAATTCCAGGCTACAGAAATCCAGTAAACAGCTTCTCCCTACACCCTGATACAGAACTTTGGTAAACTGTGTCTCTCTAATTCTAGGTTACAGAACTCCCATAAGCTGCGTCGGCTGCACTCAGGCTACAGGAATCCCATATACAGCGTATGCCTACACTCAGAATACAGAACTCGTGGAAACAGCTTCTCTCAACATTCAACATACAGAACTATTGGAAACTGCATCTGTATACACAAAGCTTACAGAACTCATGAAAGCTGCATCTGCTACACAGCATACAGAATATCCGCAAATAGCGAATGCCTAATTCCAGGCCACAGAACTCTTGGAAACAGCTTCTCTCTACATTCAATATACAAATCTCTTTGAAACTGCATCTCTCTAGACCAGTGTTACAGAACTCCCGTAAGCTGCGTCTCCTACACACAGCAGACATAAAACCCGCATATAGCGAATGCCTAATTCCAGGCCACAGAACTCTTGGAAACAGCTTTTCTCTACATTCAACATACAAAACTCTTGGAAACCGCATCTCTCTAGACCAATGTTACAGAACTCCCATAAGCTGCGTCTGCTGCACTCAGGCTACAGGATTCCCATAGAGAGCGTATTCCTACTCTCAGACTACAGAACTCTTGGAAACAGCTTCTCTCTACATTCAATATACAAATCTCTTGGAAACTGCATCTCTCTAGACCAATGTTACAGAACTCCCATAAGCTGCGTCTCCTACACACAGCAGACAAAAAACCCGCATATAGCGAATGCCTAATTCCAGGCTACAGAAATCCAGTAAACAGCTTCTCCCTACACCCTGATACAGAACTTCGGTAAACTGTGTCTCTCTAATTCTAGGTTACAGAACTCCCATAAGCTGCGTCGGCTGCACTCAGGCTACAGGAATCCCATATACAGCGTATGCCTACTCTCAGAATACAGAACTCGTGGAAACAGCTTCTCTCAACATTCAACATACAGAACTATTGGAAACTGCATCTGTATACACAAAGCTTACAGAAATCATGAAAGCTGCATCTGCTACACAGCATACAGAATATACGCAAATAGCGAATGCCTAATTCCAGGCCACAGAACTCTTGGAAACAGCTTCTCTCTACATTCAATATACAAATCTCTTGGAAACTGCATCTCTCTAGACCAGTGTTACAGAACTCCCGTAAGCTGCGTCTCCTACACACAGCAGACAAAAAACCCGCATATAGCGAATGCCTAATTCCAGGCCACAGAACTCTTGGAAACAGCTTTTCTCTGCATTCAACATACAAAACTCTTGGAAACCGCATCTCTCTAGACCAATGTTACAGAACTCCCATAAGCTGCGTCTGCTGCACTCAGGCTACAGGATTCCAATAGAGAGCATATACCTACTCACAGACTACAGAACTCTTGGAAACAGCTTCTCTCCACATTCAATATACAAATCTCTTGGAAACTGCATCTCTCTAGACCAATGTTACAGAACTCCCATAAGCTGCGTCTCCTACACACAGCAGACAAAAAACCCGCATATAGCGAATGCCTAATTCCAGGCTACAGAAATCCAGTAAACAGCTTCTCCCTACACCCTGATACAGAACTTTGGTAAACTGTGTCTCTCTAATTCTAGGTTACAGAACTCCCATAAGCTGCGTCGGCTGCACTCAGGCTACAGGAATCCCATATACAGCGTATGCCTAAACTCAGAATACAGAACTCGTGGAAACAGCTTCTCTCAACATTCAACATACAGAACTATTGGAAACTGCATCTGTATACACAAAGCTTACAGAACTCATGAAAGCTGCATCTGCTACACAGCATACAGAATATCCGCAAATAGCGAATGCCTAATTCCAGGCCACAGAACTCTTGGAAACAGCTTCTCTCTACATTCAATATACAAATCTCTTGGAAACTGCATCTCTCTAGACCAATGTTACAGAACTCCCATAAGCTGCGTCTCCTACACACAGCAGACAAAAAACCCGCATATAGCGAATGCCTAATTCCAGGCTACAGAAATCCAGTAAACAGCTTCTCCCTACACCCTGATACAGAACTTCGGTAAACTGTGTCTCTCTAATTCTAGGTTACAGAACTCCCATAAGCTGCGTCGGCTGAACTCAGGCTACAGGAATCCCATATACAGCGTATGCCTACACTCAGAATACAGAACTCGTGGAAACAGCTTCTCTCAACATTCAACATACAGAACTATTGGAAACTGCATCTGTATACACAAAGCTTACAGAACTCATGAAAGCTGCATCTGCTACACAGCATACAGAATATCCGCAAATAGCGAATGCCTAATTCCAGGCCACAGAACTCTTGGAAACAGCTTCTCTCTACATTCAATATACAAATCTCTTGGAAACTGCATCTCTCTAGACCAATGTTACAGAACTCCCGTAAGCTGCGTCTCCTACACACAGCAGACAAAAAACCCGCATATAGCGAATAACTATGCCCAGGCTACCGAAATCGCAGAAACAGCTTCTCTCTACATTCAGCCTACGGAACTCCTGGATACTGTGTCTCTACCCTTAGGTTGTGCAACTCCCTTAAGCTGGGCCTCCTACACAGAGCATACCGAAAACCCGCATATAGCGAATGCCTAATTCAAGGACACAGAATTCTTGGAAACAGCTTTTCTCTACATTCAACATACAAAACTCTTGGAAACCATATCTCTCTAGACCAATGTTACAGAACTCCCGTAAGCTGCGTCTCCTGCACTCAGGCTACAGGATTCCCATATAGAGCGTATGCCTACGCTCAGACTACAGAACTCTTGGAAACAGCTTCTCTCTACATTCAATATACAAATCTCTTGGAAACTGCATCTCTCTAGACCAATGTTACAGAACTCCCGTAAGCTGTGTCTCCTACACACAGCAGACAAAAAACCCACATATAGCGAATGCCTAATTCTAGGCCACAGAACTCTTGGCAGCAGTTTCTCTCTACATTCAATATACAAATCTCTTGGAAACTGCATCTCTCTAGACCAATGTTACAGAACTCCCGTGAGCTGCGTCTCCTACACATAGCATACAGAAAACCCGCGTATAGTGAATACCTGCTCATAGGCTACAGAACTCTTGAAAACAGCTTCTGTCTACATTCAACATACAAAACTCTTGGAAACCACATCTCTCTAGACCAATGTTATAGAACTCCCATAAGCTGCGATTGATACACTCAGCATACAAAAAACCCGCGTATAGTGAATACCTGCTCATAGGCTACAGAACTCTTGGAAACAGCTTCTGTCTACATTCAACATACAAAACTCTTGGAAACCGCATCTCTCTAGACCAATGTTACAGAACTCCCATAAGCTGCGTCTGCTGCACTCAGGCTACAGGATTCCCATAGAGAGCATATACCCACTCACAGACTACAGAACTCTTGGAAACAGCTTCTCTCCACATTCAATATACAAATCTCTTGGAAACTGCATCTCTCTAGACCAATGTTACAGAACTCCCATAAGCTGCGTCTCCTACACACAGCAGACAAAAAACCCGCATATAGCGAATGCCTAATTCCAGGCTACAGAAATCCAGTAAACAGCTTCTCCCTACACCCTGATACAGAACTTCGGTAAACTGTGTCTCTCTAATTCTAGGTTACAGAACTCCCATAAGCTGCATCGGCTGTACTCAGGCTACAGGAATCCCATATACAGCGTATGCCTACTCTCAGAATACAGAACTCGTGGAAACAGCTTCTCTCAACATTCAACATACAAAACTATTGGAAACTGCATCTGTATACACAAAGCTTACAGAACTCATGAAAGCTGCATCTGCTACACAGCATACAGAATATCCGCAAATAGCGAATGCCTAATTCCAGGCCACAGAACTCTTGGAAACAGCTTCTCTCTACATTCAATATACAAATCTATTGGAAACTGCATCTCTCTAGACCAGTGTTACAGAACTCCCGTAAGCTGCGTCTCCTACACACAGCAGACATAAAACCCGCATATAGCGAATGCCTAATTCCAGGCCACAGAACTCTTGGAAACAGCTTTTCTCTACATTCAACATACAAAACTCTTGGAAACCGCATCTCTCTAGACCAATGTTACAGAACTCCCATAAGCTGCGTCTGTTGCATTCAGGCTACAGGATTCCCATAGAGAGCGTATGCCTACTCTCAGACTACAGAACTCTTGGAAACAGCTTCTCTCTACATTCAATATACAAATCTCTTGGAAACTGCATCTCTCTAGACCAGTGTTACAGAACTCCCGTAAGCTGCGTCTCCTACACACAGCAGACAAAAAACCCACATATAGCGAATGCCTAATTCCAGGCCACAGAACTCTTGGCAGCATTTTCTCTCTACATTCAATATACAAATCTCTTGGAAACTGCATCTCTCTAGACTAATGTTACAGAACTCCCGTGAGCTGCGTCTCCTACACATAGCATACAGAAAACCCGCGTATAGTGAATACCTGCTCATAGGCTACAGAACTCTTGGAAACAGCTTCTGTGTACATTCAACATACAAAACTCTTGGAAACCGCATCTCTCTAGACCAATGTTATAGAACTCCCATAAGCTGTGTCTGATACACTCAGCATACAGAAAACCCGCGTATAGTGAATACCTGCTCATAGGCTACAGAACTCTTGGAAACAGCTTCTGTCTACATTCAACATACAAAACTCTTGGAAACCGCATCTCTCTAGACCAATGTTACAGAACTCCCATAAGCTGCGTCTGCTGCACTCAGGCTACAGGATTCCCATAGAGAGCATATACCCACTCACAGACTACAGAACTCTTGGAAACAGCTTCTCTCCACATTCAATATACAAATCTCTTGGAAACTGCATCTCTCTAGACCAATGTTACAGAACTCCCATAAGCTGCGTCTCCTACACACAGCAGACAAAAAACCCGCATATAGTGAATGCCTAATTCCAGGCTACAGAAATCCAGTAAACAGCTTCTCCCTACACCCTGATACAGAACTTCGGTAAACTGTGTCTCTCTAATTCTAGGTTACAGAACTCCCATAAGCTGCGTCGGCTGCACTCAGGCTACAGGAATCCCATATACAGCGTATGCCTACACTCAGAATACAGAACTCGTGGAAACAGCTTCTCTCAACATTCAACATACAGAACTATTGGAAACTGCATCTGTATACACAAAGCTTACAGAACTCATGAAAGCTGCATCTGCTACACAGCATACAGAATATACGCAAATAGCGAATGCCTAATTGCAGGCCACAGAACTCTTGGAAACAGCTTCTCTCTACATTCAATATACAAATCTCTTTGAAACTGCATCTCTCTAGACCAGTGTTACAGAACTCCCGTAAGCTGCGTCTCCTACACACAGCAGACAAAAAACCCACATATAGCGAATGCCTAATTCCAGGCCACAGAACTCTTGGCAGCATTTTCTCTCTACATTCAATATACAAATCTCTTGGAAACTGCATCTCTCTAGACTAATGTTACAGAACTCCCGTGAGCTGCGTCTCCTACACATAGCATACAGAAAACCCGCGTATAGTGAATACCTGCTCATAGGCTACAGAACTCTTGGAAACAGCTTCTGTCTACATTCAACATACAAAACTCTTGGAAACCGCATCTCTCTAGACCAATGTTACAGAACTCCCATAAGCTGCGTCTGCTGCACTCAGGCTACAGGATTCCCATAGAGAGCATATACCCACTCACAGACTACAGAACTCTTGGAAACAGCTTCTCTCCACATTCAATATACAAATCTCTTGGAAACTGCATCTCTCTAGACCAATGTTACAGAACTCCCATAAGCTGCGTCTCCTACACACAGCAGACAAAAAACCCGCATATAGCGAATGCCTAATTCCAGGCTACAGAAATCCAGTAAACAGCTTCTCCCTACACCCTGATACAGAACTTCGGTAAACTGTGTCTCTCTAATTCTAGGTTACAGAACTCCCATAAGCTGCATCGGCTGTACTCAGGCTACAGGAATCCCATATACAGCGTATGCCTACTCTCAGAATACAGAACTCGTGGAAACAGCTTCTCTCAACATTCAACATACAAAACTATTGGAAACTGCATCTGTATACACAAAGCTTACAGAACTCATGAAAGCTGCATCTGCTACACAGCATACAGAATATCCGCAAATAGCGAATGCCTAATTCCAGGCCACAGAACTCTTGGAAACAGCTTCTCTCTACATTCAATATACAAATCTATTGGAAACTGCATCTCTCTAGACCAGTGTTACAGAACTCCCGTAAGCTGCGTCTCCTACACACAGCAGACATAAAACCCGCATATAGCGAATGCCTAATTCCAGGCCACAGAACTCTTGGAAACAGCTTTTCTCTACATTCAACACACAAAACTCTTGGAAACCGCATCTCTCTAGACCAATGTTACAGAACTCCCATAAGCTGCGTCTGCTGCACTCAGGCTACAGGATTCCCATAGAGAGCGTATGCCTACTCTCAGACTACAGAACTCTTGGAAACAGCTTCTCTCTACATTCAATATACAAATCTCTTGGAAACTGCATCTCTCTAGACCAATGTTACAGAACTCCCATAAGCTGCGTCTCCTACACACAGCAGACAAAAAACCCGCATATAGCGAATGCCTAATTCCAGGCTACAGAAATCCAGTAAACAGCTTCTCCCTACACCCTGATACAGAACTTCGGTAAACTGTGTCTCTCTAATTCTAGGTTACAGAACTCCCATAAGCTGCGTCGGCTGCACTCAGGCTACAGGAATCCCATATACAGCGTATGCCTACACTCAGAATACAGAACTCGTGGAAACAGCTTCTCTCAACATTCAACATACAGAACTATTGGAAACTGCATCTGTATACACAAAGCTTACAGAAATCATGAAAGCTGCATCTGCTACACAGCATACAGAATACACGCAAATAGCGAATGCCTAATTGCAGGCCACAGAACTCTTGGAAACAGCTTTTCTCTACATTCAACATACAAATCTCTTTGAAACTGCATCACTCTAGACCAGTGTTACAGAACTCCCGTAAGCTGCGTCTCCAACACACAGCAGACAAAAAACCCGCATATAGCGAATGCCTAATTCCAGGCCACAGAACTCTTGGAAACAGCTTTTCTCTGCATTCAACATACAAAACTCTTGGAAACCGCATCTATCTAGACCAATGTTACAGAACTCCCATAAGCTGCGTCTGCTGCACTCAGGCTACAGGATTCCCATAGAGAGCATATACCTACTCACAGACTACAGAACTCTTGGAAACAGCTTCTCTCCACATTCAATATACAAATCTCTTGGAAACTGCATCTCTCTAGACCAATGTTACAGAACTCCCATAAGCTGCGTCTCCTACACACAGCAGACAAAAAACCCGCATATAGCGAATGCCTAATTCCAGGCTACAGAAATCCAGTAAACAGCTTCTCCCTACACCCTGATACAGAACTTTGGTAAACTGTGTCTCTCTAATTCTAGGTTACAGAACTCCCATAAGCTGCGTCGGCTGCACTCAGGCTACAGGAATCCCATATACAGCGTATGCCTACACTCAGAATACAGAACTCGTGGAAACAGCTTCTCTCAACATTCAACATACAGAACTATTGGAAACTGCATCTGTATACACAAAGCTTACAGAACTCATGAAAGCTGCATCTGCTACACAGCATACAGAATATCCGCAAATAGCGAATGCCTAATTCCAGGCCACAGAACTCTTGGAAACAGCTTCTCTCTACATTCAATATACAAATCTCTTGGAAACTGCATCTCTCTAGACCAATGTTACAGAACTCCCATAAGCTGCGTCTCCTACACACAGCAGACAAAAAACCCGCATATAGCGAATAACTATGCCCAGGCTACCGAAATCGCAGAAACAGCTTCTCTCTACATTCAGCCTACGGAACTCCTGGATACTGTTTCTCTAACCTTAGGTTGTGCAACTCCCTTAAGCTGGGCCTCCTACACAGAGCATACCGAAAACCCGCATATAGCGAATGCCTAATTGAAGGACACAGAATTCTTGGAAACAGCTTTTCTCTACATTCAACATACAAAACTCTTGGAAACCATATCTCTCTAGACCAATGTTACAGAACTCCCGTAACCTGCGTCTCCTGCACTCAGGCTACAGGATTCCCATATAGAGCGTATGCCTACTCTCAGACTACAGAACTCTTGGAAACAGCTTCTCTCTACATTCAATATACAAATCTCTTGGAAACTGCATCTCTCTAGACCAATGTTACAGAACTCCCGTAAGCTGTGTCTCCTACACACAGCAGACAAAAAACCCACATATAGCGAATGCCTAATTCTAGGCCACAGAACTCTTGGCAGCAGTTTCTCTCTACATTCAATATACAAATCTCTTGGAAACTGCATCTCTCTAGACCAATGTTACAGAACTCCCGTGAGCTGCGTCTCCTACACATAGCATACAGAAAACCCGCGTATAGTGAATACCTGCTCATAGGCTACAGAACTCTTGGAAACAGCTTCTGTCTACATTCAACATACAAAACTCTTGGAAACCACATCTCTCTAGACCAATGTTATAGAACTCCCATAAGCTGCGATTGATACACTCAGCATACAGAAAACCCGCGTATAGTGAATACCTGCTCATAGGCTACAGAACTCTTGGAAACAGCTTCTGTCTACATTCAACATACAAAACTCTTGGAAACCGCATCTCTCTAGACCAATGTTACAGAACTCCCATAAGCTGCGTCTGCTGCACTCAGGCTACAGGCTTCCCATAGAGAGCATATACCCACTCACAGACTACAGAACTCTTGGAAACAGCTTCTCTCCACATTCAATATACAAATCTCTTGGAAACTGCATCTCTCTAGACCAATGTTACAGAACTCCCATAAGCTGCGTCTCCTACACACAGCAGACAAAAAACCCGCATATAGCGAATGCCTAATTCCAGGCTACAGAAATCCAGTAAACAGCTTCTCCCTACACCCTGATACAGAACTTCGGTAAACTGTGTCTCTCTAATTCTAGGTTACAGAACTCCCATAAGCTGCATCGGCTGTACTCAGGCTACAGGAATCCCATATACAGCGTATGCCTACTCTCAGAATACAGAACTCGTGGAAACAGCTTCTCTCAACATTCAACATACAAAACTATTGGAAACTGCATCTGTATACACAAAGCTTACAGAACTCATGAAAGCTGCATCTGCTACACAGCATACAGAATATCCGCAAATAGCGAATGCCTAATTCCAGGCCACAGAACTCTTGGAAACAGCTTCTCTCTACATTCAATATACAAATCTATTGGAAACTGCATCTCTCTAGACCAGTGTTACAGAACTCCCGTAAGCTGCGTCTCCTACACACAGCAGACATAAAACCCGCATATAGCGAATGCCTAATTCCAGGCCACAGAACTCTTGGAAACAGCTTTTCTCTACATTCAACATACAAAACTCTTGGAAACCGCATCTCTCTAGACCAATGTTACAGAACTCCCATAAGCTGCGTCTGTTGCATTCAGGCTACAGGATTCCCATAGAGAGCGTATGCCTACTCTCAGACTACAGAACTCTTGGAAACAGCTTCTCTCTACATTCAATATACAAATCTCTTGGAAACTGCATCTCTCTAGACCAGTGTTACAGAACTCCCGTAAGCTGCGTCTCCTACACACAGCAGACAAAAAACCCACATATAGCGAATGCCTAATTCCAGGCCACAGAACTCTTGGCAGCATTTTCTCTCTACATTCAATATACAAATCTCTTGGAAACTGCATCTCTCTAGACTAATGTTACAGAACTCCCGTGAGCTGCGTCTCCTACACATAGCATACAGAAAACCCGCGTATAGTGAATACCTGCTCATAGGCTACAGAACTCTTGGAAACAGCTTCTGTCTACATTCAACATACAAAACTCTTGGAAACCGCATCTCTCTAGACCAATGTTATAGAACTCCCATAAGCTGTGTCTGATACACTCAGCATACAGAAAACCCGCGTATAGTGAATACCTGCTCATAGGCTACAGAACTCTTGGAAACAGCTTCTGTCTACATTCAACATACAAAACTCTTGGAAACCGCATCTCTCTAGACCAATGTTACAGAACCCCCATAAGCTGCGTCTGCTGCACTCAGGCTACAGGATTCCCATAGAGAGCATATACCCACTCACAGACTACAGAACTCTTGGAAACAGCTTCTCTCCACATTCAATATACAAATCTCTTGGAAACTGCATCTCTCTAGACCAATGTTACAGAACTCCCATAAGCTGCGTCTCCTACACACAGCAGACAAAAAACCCGCATATAGTGAATGCCTAATTCCAGGCTACAGAAATCCAGTAAACAGCTTCTCCGTACACCCTGATACAGAACTTCGGTAAACTGTGTCTCTCTAATTCTAGGTTACAGAACTCCCATAAGCTGCATCGGCTGTACTCAGGCTACAGGAATCCCATATACAGCGTATGCCTACTCTCAGAATACAGAACTCGTGGAAACAGCTTCTCTCAACATTCAACATACAAAACTATTGGAAACTGCATCTGTATACACAAAGCTTACAGAACTCATGAAAGCTGCATCTGCTACACAGCATACAGAATATCCGCAAATAGCGAATGCCTAATTCCAGGCCACAGAACTCTTGGAAACAGCTTCTCTCTACATTCAATATACAAATCTATTGGAAACTGCATCTCTCTAGACCAGTGTTACAGAACTCCCGTAAGCTGCGTCTCCTACACACAGCAGACATAAAACCCGCATATAGCGAATGCCTAATTCCAGGCCACAGAACTCTTGGAAACAGCTTTTCTCTACATTCAACATACAAAACTCTTGGAAACCGCATCTCTCTAGACCAATGTTACAGAACTCCCATAAGCTGCGTCTGCTGCACTCAGGCTACAGGATTCCCATAGAGAGCGTATGCCTACTCTCAGACTACAGAACTCTTGGAAACAGCTTCTCTCTACATTCAATATACAAATCTCTTGGAAACTGCATCTCTCTAGACCAATGTTACAGAACTCCCATAAGCTGCGTCTCCTACACACAGCAGACAAAAACCCGCATATAGCGAATGCCTAATTCCAGGCTACAGAAATCCAGTAAACAGCTTCTCCCTACACCCTGATACAGAACTTCGGTAAACTGTGTCTCTCTAATTCTAGGTTACTGAACTCCCATAAGCTGCGTCGGCTGCACTCAGGCTACAGGAATCCCATATACAGCGTATGCCTACACTCAGAATACAGAACTCGTGGAAACAGCTTCTCTCAACATTCAACATACAGAACTATTGGAAACTGCATCTGTATACACAAAGCTTACAGAAATCATGAAAGCTGCATCTGCTACACAGCATACAGAATATACGCAAATAGCGAATGCCTAATTGCAGGCCACAGAACTCTTGGAAACAGCTTCTCTCTACATTCAATATACAAATCTCTTTGAAACTGCATCTCTCTAGACCAGTGTTACAGAACTCCCGTAAGCTGCGTCTCCTACACACAGCAGACAAAAAACCCGCATATAGCGAATGCCTAATTCCAGGCCACAGAACTCTTGGAAACAGCTTTTCTCTGCATTCAACATACAAAACTCTTGGAAACCGCATCTATCTAGACCAATGTTACAGAACTCCCATAAGCTGCGTCTGCTGCACTCAGGCTACAGGATTCCCATAGAGAGCATATACCTACTCACAGACTACAGAACTCTTGGAAACAGCTTCTCTCCACATTCAATATACAAATCTCTTGGAAACTGCATCTCTCTAGACCAATGTTACAGAACTCCCATAAGCTGCGTCTCCTACACACAGCAGACAAAAAACCCGCATATAGCGAATGCCTAATTCCAGGCTACAGAAATCCAGTAAACAGCTTCTCCCTACACCCTGATACAGAACTTCGGTAAACTGTGTCTCTCTAATTCTAGGTTACAGAACTCCCATAAGCTGCGTCGGCTGCACTCAGGCTACAGGAATCCCATATACAGCGTATGCCTACACTCAGAATACAGAACTCGTGGAAACAGCTTCTCTCAACATTCAACATACAGAACTATTGGAAACTGCATCTGTATACACAAAGCTTACAGAACTCATGAAAGCTGCATCTGCTACACAGCATACAGAATATCCGCAAATAGCGAATGCCTAATTCCAGGCCACAGAACTCTTGGAAACAGCTTCTCTCTACATTCAATATACAAATCTCTTGGAAACTGCATCTCTCTAGACCAATGTTACAGAACTCCGATAAGCTGCGTCTGCTGCACTCAGGCTACAGGATTCCCATAGAGAGCGTATGCCTACTCTCAGACTACAGAACTCTTGGAAACAGCTTCTCTCTACATTCAATATACAAATCTCTTGGAAACTGCATCTCTCTAGACCAATGTTACAGAACTCCCATAAGCTGCGTCTCCTACACACAGCAGACAAAAAACCCGCATATAGCGAATGCCTAATTCCAGGCTACAGAAATCCAGTAAACAGCTTCTCCCTACACCCTGATACAGAACTTCGGTAAACTGTGTCTCTCTAATTCTAGGTTACAGAACTCCCATAAGCTGCGTCGGCTGCACTCAGGCTACAGGAATCCCATATACAGCGTATGCCTACACTCAGAATACAGAACTCGTGGAAACAGCTTCTCTCAACATTCAACATACAGAACTATTGGAAACTGCATCTGTATACACAAAGCTTACAGAAATCATGAAAGCTGCATCTGCTACACAGCATACAGAATATACGCAAATAGCGAATGCCTAATTGCAGGCCACAGAACTCTTGGAAACAGCTTCTCTCTACATTCAATATACAAATCTCTTTGAAACTGCATCTCTCTAGACCAGTGTTACAGAACTCCCGTAAGCTGCGTCTCCTACACACAGCAGACAAAAAACCCACATATAGCGAATGCCTAATTCCAGGCCACAGAACTCTTGGCAGCATTTTCTCTCTACATTCAATATACAAATCTCTTGGAAACTGCATCTCTCTAGACTAATGTTACAGAACTCCCGTGAGCTGCGTCTCCTACACATAGCATACAGAAAACCCGCGTATAGTGAATACCTGCTCATAGGCTACAGAACTCTTGGAAACAGCTTCTGTCTACATTCAACATACAAAACTCTTGGAAACCGCATCTCTCTAGACCAATGTTATAGAACTCCCATAAGCTGTGTCTGATACACTCAGCATACAGAAAACCCGCGTATAGTGAATACCTGCTCATAGGCTACAGAACTCTTGGAAACAGCTTCTGTCTACATTCAACATACAAAACTCTTGGAAACCGCATCTCTCTAGACCAATGTTACAGAACTCCCATAAGCTGCGTCTGCTGCACTCAGGCTACAGGATTCCCATAGAGAGCATATACCCACTCACAGACTACAGAACTCTTGGAAACAGCTTCTCTCCACATTCAATATACAAATCTCTTGGAAACTGCATCTCTCTAGACCAATGTTACAGAACTCCCATAAGCTGCGTCTCCTACACACAGCAGACAAAAAACCCGCATATAGTGAATGCCTAATTCCAGGCTACAGAAATCCAGTAAACAGCTTCTCCCTACACCCTGATACAGAACTTCGGTAAACTGTGTCTCTCTAATTCTAGGTTACAGAACTCCCATAAGCTGCATCGGCTGTACTCAGGCTACAGGAATCCCATATACAGCGTATGCCTACTCTCAGAATACAGAACTCGTGGAAACAGCTTCTCTCAACATTCAACATACAAAACTATTGGAAACTGCATCTGTATACACAAAGCTTACAGAACTCATGAAAGCTGCATCTGCTACACAGCATACAGAATATCCGCAAATAGCGAATGCCTAATTCCAGGCCACAGAACTCTTGGAAACAGCTTCTCTCTACATTCAATATACAAATCTATTGGAAACTGCATCTCTCTAGACCAGTGTTACAGAACTCCCGTAAGCTGCGTCTCCTACACACAGCAGACATAAAACCCGCATATAGCGAATGCCTAATTCCAGGCCACAGAACTCTTGGAAACAGCTTTTCTCTACATTCAACATACAAAACTCTTGGAAACCGCATCTCTCTAGACCAATGTTACAGAACTCCCATAAGCTGCGTCTGCTGCACTCAGGCTACAGGATTCCCATAGAGAGCGTATGCCTACTCTCAGACTACAGAACTCTTGGAAACAGCTTCTCTCTACATTCAATATACAAATCTCTTGGAAACTGCATCTCTCTAGACCAATGTTACAGAACTCCCATAAGCTGCGTCTCCTACACACAGCAGACAAAAACCCGCATATAGCGAATGCCTAATTCCAGGCTACAGAAATCCAGTAAACAGCTTCTCCCTACACCCTGATACAGAACTTCGGTAAACTGTGTCTCTCTAATTCTAGGTTACTGAACTCCCATAAGCTGCGTCGGCTGCACTCAGGCTACAGGAATCCCATATACAGCGTATGCCTACACTCAGAATACAGAACTCGTGGAAACAGCTTCTCTCAACATTCAACATACAGAACTATTGGAAACTGCATCTGTATACACAAAGCTTACAGAAATCATGAAAGCTGCATCTGCTACACAGCATACAGAATATACGCAAATAGCGAATGCCTAATTGCAGGCCACAGAACTCTTGGAAACAGCTTCTCTCTACATTCAATATACAAATCTCTTTGAAACTGCATCTCTCTAGACCAGTGTTACAGAACTCCCGTAAGCTGCGTCTCCTACACACAGCAGACAAAAAACCCGCATATAGCGAATGCCTAATTCCAGGCCACAGAACTCTTGGAAACAGCTTTTCTCTGCATTCAACATACAAAACTCTTGGAAACCGCATCTATCTAGACCAATGTTACAGAACTCCCATAAGCTGCCTCTGCTGCACTCAGGCTACAGGATTCCCATAGAGAGCATATACCTACTCACAGACTACAGAACTCTTGGAAACAGCTTCTCTCCACATTCAATATACAAATCTCTTGGAAACTGCATCTCTCTAGACCAATGTTACAGAACTCCCATAAGCTGCGTCTCCTACACACAGCAGACAAAAAACCCGCATATAGCGAATGCCTAATTCCAGGCTACAGAAATCCAGTAAACAGCTTCTCCCTACACCCTGATACAGAACTTCGGTAAACTGTGTCTCTCTAATTCTAGGTTACAGAACTCCCATAAGCTGCGTCGGCTGCACTCAGGCTACAGGAATCCCATATACAGCGTATGCCTACACTCAGAATACAGAACTCGTGGAAACAGCTTCTCTCAACATTCAACATACAGAACTATTGGAAACTGCATCTGTATACACAAAGCTTACAGAACTCATGAAAGCTGCATCTGCTACACAGCATACAGAATATCCGCAAATAGCGAATGCCTAATTCCAGGCCACAGAACTCTTGGAAACAGCTTCTCTCTACATTCAATATACAAATCTCTTGGAAACTGCATCTCTCTAGACCAATGTTACAGAACTCCGATAAGCTGCGTCTGCTGCACTCAGGCTACAGGATTCCCATAGAGAGCGTATGCCTACTCTCAGACTACAGAACTCTTGGAAACAGCTTCTCTCTACATTCAATATACAAATCTCTTGGAAACTGCATCTCTCTAGACCAATGTTACAGAACTCCCATAAGCTGCGTCTGCTGCACTCAGGCTACAGGATTCCCATAGAGAGCATATACCTACTCACAGACTACAGAACTCTTGGAAACAGCTTCTCTCCACATTCAATATACAAATCTCTTGGAAACTGCATCTCTCTAGACCAATGTTACAGAACTCCCATAAGCTGCGTCTCCTACACACAGCAGACAAAAAACCCGCATATAGCGAATGCCTAATTCCAGGCTACAGAAATCCAGTAAACAGCTTCTCCCTACACCCTGATACAGAACTTCGGTAAACTGTGTCTCTCTAATTCTAGGTTACAGAACTCCCATAAGCTGCGTCGGCTGCACTCAGGCTACAGGAATCCCATATACAGCGTATGCCTACACTCAGAATACAGAACTCGTGGAAACAGCTTCTCTCAACATTCAACATACAGAACTATTGGAAACTGCATCTGTATACACAAAGCTTACAGAACTCATGAAAGCTGCATCTGCTACACAGCATACAGAATATCCGCAAATAGCGAATGCCTAATTCCAGGCAACAGAACTCTTGGAAACAGCTTCTCTCTACATTCAATATACAAATCTCTTGGAAACTGCATCTCTCTAGACCAATGTTACAGAACTCCGATAAGCTGCGTCTGCTGCACTCAGGCTACAGGATTCCCATAGAGAGCGTATGCCTACTCTCAGACTACAGAACTCTTGGAAACAGCTTCTCTCTACATTCAATATACAAATCTCTTGGAAACTGCATCTCTCTAGACCAATGTTACAGAACTCCCATAAGCTGCGTCTCCTACACACAGCAGACAAAAAACCCGCATATAGCGAATGCCTAATTCCAGGCTACAGAAATCCAGTAAACAGCTTCTCCCTACACCCTGATACAGAACTTCGGTAAACTGTGTCTCTCTAATTCTAGGTTACAGAACTCCCATAAGCTGCGTCGGCTGCACTCAGGCTACAGGAATCCCATATACAGCGTATGCCTACACTCAGAATACAGAACTCGTGGAAACAGCTTCTCTCAACATTCAACATACAGAACTATTGGAAACTGCATCTGTATACACAAAGCTTACAGAAATCATGAAAGCTGCATCTGCTACACAGCATACAGAATATACGCAAATAGCGAATGCCTAATTGCAGGCCACAGAACTCTTGGAAACAGCTTCTCTCTACATTCAATATACAAATCTCTTTGAAACTGCATCTCTCTAGACCAGTGTTACAGAACTCCCGTAAGCTGCGTCTCCTACACACAGCAGACAAAAAACCCACATATAGCGAATGCCTAATTCCAGGCCACAGAACTCTTGGCAGCATTTTCTCTCTACATTCAATATACAAATCTCTTGGAAACTGCATCTCTCTAGACTAATGTTACAGAACTCCCGTGAGCTGCGTCTCCTACACATAGCATACAGAAAACCCGCGTATAGTGAATACCTGCTCATAGGCTACAGAACTCTTGGAAACAGCTTCTGTCTACATTCAACATACAAAACTCTTGGAAACCGCATCTCTCTAGACCAATGTTATAGAACTCCCATAAGCTGTGTCTGATACACTCAGCATACAGAAAACCCGCGTATAGTGAATACCTGCTCATAGGCTACAGAACTCTTGGAAACAGCTTCTGTCTACATTCAACATACAAAACTCTTGGAAACCGCATCTCTCTAGACCAATGTTACAGAACTCCCATAAGCTGCGTCTGCTGCACTCAGGCTACAGGATTCCCATAGAGAGCATATACCCACTCACAGACTACAGAACTCTTGGAAACAGCTTCTCTCCACATTCAATATACAAATCTCTTGGAAACTGCATCTCTCTAGACCAATGTTACAGAACTCCCATAAGCTGCGTCTCCTACACACAGCAGACAAAAAACCCGCATATAGCGAATGCCTAATTCCAGGCTACAGAAATCCAGTAAACAGCTTCTCCCTACACCCTGATACAGAACTTCGGTAAACTGTGTCTCTCTAATTCTAGGTTACAGAACTCCCATAAGCTGCATCGGCTGTACTCAGGCTACAGGAATCCCATATACAGCGTATGCCTACTCTCAGAATACAGAACTCGTGGAAACAGCTTCTCTCAACATTCAACATACAAAACTATTGGAAACTGCATCTGTATACACAAAGCTTACAGAACTCATGAAAGCTGCATCTGCTACACAGCATACAGAATATCCGCAAATAGCGAATGCCTAATTCCAGGCCACAGAACTCTTGGAAACAGCTTCTCTCTACATTCAATATACAAATCTCTTGGAAACTGCATCTCTCTAGACCAATGTTACAGAACTCCCGTAAGCTGCGTCTCCTACACACAGCAGACAAAAAACCCGCATATAGCGAATGCCTAATTCCAGGCCACAGAACTCTTGGAAACAGCTTTTCTCTGCATTCAACATACAAAACTCTTGGAAACCGCATCTCTCTAGACCAATGTTACAGAACTCCCATAAGCTGCGTCTGCTGCACTCAGGCTACAGGATTCCCATATAGTGCATATGCCTACTCTCAGACTACAGAACTCTTGGAAACAGCTTCTCTCTACATTCAATATACAAATCTCTTGGAAACTGCATCTCTCTAGACCAATGTTACAGAACTCCCGTGAGCTGCGTCTCCTACACACAGCAGACAAAAAACCCGCATATAGCGAATGCCTAATTCCAGGCCACAGAACTCTTGGAAACAGCTTTTCTCTACATTCAACATACAAAACTCTTGGAAACCGCATCTCTCTAGACCAATGTTACAGAACTCCCATAAGCTGCATCTGATACACTCAGCATACAGAAAACCCGCGTATAGTGAATACCTGCTCATAGGCTACAGAACTCTTGGAAACAGCTTCTGTCTACATTCAACATAAAAACTCTTGGAAACTGCATCTCTCTAGACCAAGGTTACAGAACTCCCATAAGCTGCCTCTCCTACACACAGCATAAGGAAAACCCGCATATAGCGAATAACTATGCCCAGGCTACCGAAATCGCAGAAACAGCTTCTCTCTACATTCAACATACGGAACTCCTCGATACTGTATGTCTCTACACTTAGGTTGTGCAACTCCCTTAAGCTGCGTCTCCTACACAGAGCATACGGAACACCCGCATATAGCGAATATCTATGCCCAGACTACCAAAATATTAGAAACAGCTTCTCATTACTTTCAACATATGGAACTTATGGATACTGTATGTCTCTACACTTAGGTTACGGAACTCCCATAAGCTGCATCTCCTACACACAGCACACAGAAAACACGGAAATAGTGCATGCCTAATTCCAGGCCACTGAACTCTTGGAAACAGCTTCTCTCTACATTCAACATAAACAACTCTTGGAAACTGCATCTCTCCAGACCAAGGTTACAGAACTCCCATAAGCTGCGTCTCCTACACACAGCAGACAAAAAACCCGCATATAGCGAATGCCTAATTCCAGGCCACAGAACTCTTGGAAACAGCTTTTCTCTACATTCAACATACAAAACTCATGGAAACCGCATGTCTCTAGACCAATGTTACAGAACTCCCATAAGCTGCGTCTGATACACTCAGCATACAGAAAACCCGCGTATAGTGAATACCTGCTCATAGGCTACAGAACTCTTGGAAACAGCTTCTGTCTACATTCAACATACAAAACTCTTGGAAACCGCATCTCTCTAGACCAATGTTACAGAACTCCCATAAGCTGCGTCTGCTGCACTCAGGCTACAGGATTCCCATAGAGAGCATATACCTACTCACAGACTACAGAACTCTTGGAAACAGCTTCTCTCCACATTCAATATACAAATCTCTTGGAAACTGCATCTCTCTAGACCAATGTTACAGAACTCCCATAAGCTGCGTCTCCTACACACAGCAGACAAAAAACCCGCATATAGCGAATGCCTAATTCCAGGCTACAGAAATCCAGTAAACAGCTTCTCCCTACACCCTGATACAGAACTTCGGTAAACTGTGTCTCTCTAATTCTAGGTTACAGAACTCCCATAAGCTGCGTCGGCTGCACTCAGGCTACAGGAATCCCATATACAGCGTATGCCTACACTCAGAATACAGAACTCGTGGAAACAGCTTCTCTCAACATTCAACATACAGAACTATTGGAAACTGCATCTGTATACACAAAGCTTACAGAACTCATGAAAGCTGCATCTGCTACACAGCATACAGAATATCCGCAAATAGCGAATGCCTAATTCCAGGCCACAGAACTCTTGGAAACAGCTTCTCTCTACATTCAATATACAAATCTCTTGGAAACTGCATCTCTCTAGACCAATGTTACAGAACTCCGATAAGCTGCGTCTGCTGCACTCAGGCTACAGGATTCCCATAGAGAGCGTATGCCTACTCTCAGACTACAGAACTCTTGGAAACAGCTTCTCTCTACATTCAATATACAAATCTCTTGGAAACTGCATCTCTCTAGACCAATGTTACAGAACTCCCATAAGCTGCGTCTCCTACACACAGCAGACAAAAAACCCGCATATAGCGAATGCCTAATTCCAGGCTACAGAAATCCAGTAAACAGCTTCTCCCTACACCCTGATACAGAACTTCGGTAAACTGTGTCTCTCTAATTCTAGGTTACAGAACTCCCATAAGCTGCGTCGGCTGCACTCAGGCTACAGGAATCCCATATACAGCGTATGCCTACACTCAGAATACAGAACTCGTGGAAACAGCTTCTCTCAACATTCAACATACAGAACTATTGGAAACTGCATCTGTATACACAAAGCTTACAGAAATCATGAAAGCTGCATCTGCTACACAGCATACAGAATATACGCAAATAGCGAATGCCTAATTGCAGGCCACAGAACTCTTGGAAACAGCTTCTCTCTACATTCAATATACAAATCTCTTTGAAACTGCATCTCTCTAGACCAGTGTTACAGAACTCCCGTAAGCTGCGTCTCCTACACACAGCAGACAAAAAACCCACATATAGCGAATGCCTAATTCCAGGCCACAGAACTCTTGGCAGCATTTTCTCTCTACATTCAATATACAAATCTCTTGGAAACTGCATCTCTCTAGACTAATGTTACAGAACTCCCGTGAGCTGCGTCTCCTACACATAGCATACAGAAAACCCGCGTATAGTGAATACCTGCTCATAGGCTACAGAACTCTTGGAAACAGCTTCTGTGTACATTCAACATACAAAACTCTTGGAAACCGCATCTCTCTAGACCAATGTTATAGAACTCCCATAAGCTGTGTCTGATACACTCAGCATACAGAAAACCCGCGTATAGTGAATACCTGCTCATAGGCTACAGAACTCTTGGAAACAGCTTCTGTCTACATTCAACATACAAAACTCTTGGAAACCGCATCTCTCTAGACCAATGTTACAGAACTCCCATAAGCTGCGTCTGCTGCACTCAGGCTACAGGATTCCCATAGAGAGCATATACCCACTCACAGACTACAGAACTCTTGGAAACAGCTTCTCTCCACATTCAATATACAAATCTCTTGGAAACTGCATCTCTCTAGACCAATGTTACAGAACTCCCATAAGCTGCGTCTCCTACACACAGCAGACAAAAAACCCGCATATAGCGAATGCCTAATTCCAGGCTACAGAAATCCAGTAAACAGCTTCTCCCTACACCCTGATACAGAACTTCGGTAAACTGTGTCTCTCTAATTCTAGGTTACAGAACTCCCATAAGCTGCATCGGCTGTACTCAGGCTACAGGAATCCCATATACAGCGTATGCCTACTCTCAGAATACAGAACTCGTGGAAACAGCTTCTCTCAACATTCAACATACAAAACTATTGGAAACTGCATCTGTATACACAAAGCTTACAGAACTCATGAAAGCTGCATCTGCTACACAGCATACAGAATATCCGCAAAAAGCGAATGCCTAATTCCAGGCCACAGAACTCTTGGAAACAGCTTCTCTCTACATTCAATATACAAATCTATTGGAAACTGCATCTCTCTAGACCAGTGTTACAGAACTCCCGTAAGCTGCGTCTCCTACACACAGCAGACATAAAACCCGCATATAGCGAATGCCTAATTCCAGGCCACAGAACTCTTGGAAACAGCTTTTCTCTACATTCAACATACAAAACTCTTGGAAACCGCATCTATCTAGACCAATGTTACAGAACTCCCATAAGCTGCGTCTGCTGCACTCAGGCTACAGGATTCCCATAGAGAGCGTATGCCTACTCTCAGACTACAGAACTCTTGGAAACAGCTTCTCTCTACATTCAATATACAAATCTCTTGGAAACTGCATCTCTCTAGACCAATGTTACAGAACTCCCATAAGCTGCGTCTCCTACACACAGCAGACAAAAAACCCGCATATAGCGAATGCCTAATTCCAGGCTACAGAAATCCAGTAAACAGCTTCTCCCTACACCCTGATACAGAACTTCGGTAAACTGTGTCTCTCTAATTCTAGGTTACAGAACTCCCATAAGCTGCGTCGGCTGCACTCAGGCTACAGGAATCCCATATACAGCGTATGCCTACACTCAGAATACAGAACTCGTGGAAACAGCTTCTCTCAACATTCAACATACAGAACTATTGGAAACTGCATCTGTATACACAAGGCTTACAGAAATCATGAAAGCTGCATCTGCTACACAGCATACAGAATATCCGCAAATAGCGAATGCCTAATTGCAGGCCACAGAACTCTTGGAAACAGCTTCTCTCTACATTCAATATACAAATCTCTTTGAAACTGCATCTCTCTAGACCAGTGTTACAGAACTCCCGTAAGCTGCGTCTCCTACACACAGCAGACAAAAAACCCGCATATAGCGAATGCCTAATTCCAGGCCACAGAACTCTTGGAAACAGCTTTTCTCTGCATTCAACATACTAAACTCTTGGAAACCGCATCTATCTAGACCAATGTTACAGAACTCCCATAAGCTGCGTCTGCTGCACTCAGGCTACAGGATTCCCATAGAGAGCATATACCTACTCACAGACTACAGAACTCTTGGAAACAGCTTCTCTCCACATTCAATATACAAATCTCTTGGAAACTGCATCTCTCTAGACCAATGTTACAGAACTCCCATAAGCTGCGTCTCCTACACACAGCAGACAAAAACCCGCATATAGCGAATGCCTAATTCCAGGCTACAGAAATCCAGTAAACAGCTTCTCCCTACACCCTGATACAGAACTTCGGTAAACTGTGTCTCTCTAATTCTAGGTTACAGAACTCCCATAAGCTGCGTCGGCTGCACTCAGGCTACAGGAATCCCATATACAGCGTATGCCTACACTCAGAATACAGAACTCGTGGAAACAGCTTCTCTCAACATTCAACATACAGAACTATTGGAAACTGCATCTGTATACACAAAGCTTACAGAAATCATGAAAGCTGCATCTGCTACACAGCATACAGAATATCCGCAAATAGCGAATGCCTAATTGCAGGCCACAGAACTCTTGGAAACAGCTTCTCTCTACATTCAATATACAAATCTCTTTGAAACTGCATCTCTCTAGACCAGTGTTACAGAACTCCCGTAAGCTGCGTCTCCTACACACAGCAGACAAAAAACCCGCATATAGCGAATGCCTAATTCCAGGCCACAGAACTCTTGGAAACAGCTTTTCTCTGCATTCAACATACAAAACTCTTGGAAACCGCATCTATCTAGACCAATGTTATAGAACTCCCATAAGCTGTGTCTGATACACTCAGCATACAGAAAACCCGCGTATAGTGAATACCTGCTCATAGGCTACAGAACTCTTGGAAACAGCTTCTGTCTACATTCAACATACAAAACTCTTGGAAACCGCATCTCTCTAGACCAATGTTACAGAACTCCCATAAGCTGCGTCTGCTGCACTCAGGCTACAGGATTCCCATAGAGAGCATATACCCACTCACAGACTACAGAACTCTTGGAAACAGCTTCTCTCCACATTCAATATACAAATCTCTTGGAAACTGCATCTCTCTAGACCAATGTTACAGAACTCCCATAAGCTGCGTCTCCTACACACAGCAGACAAAAAACCCGCATATAGCGAATGCCTAATTCCAGGCTACAGAAATCCAGTAAACAGCTTCTCCCTACACCCTGATACAGAACTTCGGTAAACTGTGTCTCTCTAATTCTAGGTTACAGAACTCCCATAAGCTGCATCGGCTGTACTCAGGCTACAGGAATCCCATATACAGCGTATGCCTACTCTCAGAATACAGAACTCGTGGAAACAGCTTCTCTCAACATTCAACATACAAAACTATTGGAAACTGCATCTGTATACACAAAGCTTACAGAACTCATGAAAGCTGCATCTGCTACACAGCATACAGAATATCCGCAAATAGCGAATGCCTAATTCCAGGCCACAGAACTCTTGGAAACAGCTTCTCTCTACATTCAATATACAAATCTATTGGAAACTGCATCTCTCTAGACCAGTGTTACAGAACTCCCGTAAGCTGCGTCTCCTACACACAGCAGACATAAAACCCGCATATAGCGAATGCCTAATTCCAGGCCACAGAACTCTTGGAAACAGCTTTTCTCTACATTCAACATACAAAACTCTTGGAAACCGCATCTCTCTAGACCAATGTTACAGAACTCCCATAAGCTGCGTCTGCTGCACTCAGGCTACAGGATTCCCATAGAGAGCGTATGCCTACTCTCAGACTACAGAACTCTTGGAAACAGCTTCTCTCTACATTCAATATACAAATCTCTTGGAAACTGCATCTCTCTAGACCAATGTTACAGAACTCCCATAAGCTGCGTCTCCTACACACAGCAGACAAAAAACCCGCATATAGCGAATGCCTAATTCCAGGCTACAGAAATCCAGTAAACAGCTTCTCCCTACACCCTGATACAGAACTTCGGTAAACTGTGTCTCTCTAATTCTAGGTTACAGAACTCCCATAAGCTGCGTCGGCTGCACTCAGGCTACAGGAATCCCATATACAGCGTATGCCTACACTCAGAATACAGAACTCGTGGAAACAGCTTCTCTCAACATTCAACATACAGAACTATTGGAAACTGCATCTGTATACACAAAGCTTACAGAAATCATGAAAGCTGCATCTGCTACACAGCATACAGAATATCCGCAAATAGCGAATGCCTAATTGCAGGCCACAGAACTCTTGGAAACAGCTTCTCTCTACATTCAATATACAAATCTCTTTGAAACTGCATCTCTCTAGACCAGTGTTACAGAACTCCCGTAAGCTGCGTCTCCTACACACAGCAGACAAAAAACCCGCATATAGCGAATGCCTAATTCCAGGCCACAGAACTCTTGGAAACAGCTTTTCTCTGCATTCAACATACAAAACTCTTGGAAACCGCATCTCTCTAGACCAATGTTACAGAACTCCCATAAGCTGCGTCTGCTGCACTCAGGCTACAGGATTCCCAGAGAGAGCATATACCTACTCACAGACTACAGAACTCTTGGAAACAGCTTCTCTCCACATTCAATATACAAATCTCTTGGAAACTGCATCTCTCTAGACCAATGTTACAGAACTCCCATAAGCTGCGTCTCCTACACACAGCAGACAAAAAACCCGCATATAGCGAATGCCTAATTCCAGGCTACAGAAATCCAGTAAACAGCTTCTCCCTACACCCTGATACAGAACTTCGGTAAACTGTGTCTCTCTAATTCTAGGTTACAGAACTCCCATAAGCTGCGTCGGCTGCACTCAGGCTACAGGAATCCCATATACAGCGTATGCCTACACTCAGAATACAGAACTCGTGGAAACAGCTTCTCTCAACATTCAACATACAGAACTATTGGAAACTGCATCTGTATACAAAAAGCTTACAGAACTCATGAAAGCTGCATCTGCTACACAGCATACAGAATATCCGCAAATAGCGAATGCCTAATTCCAGGCCACAGAACTCTTGGAAACAGCTTCTCTCTACATTCAATATACAAATCTCTTGGAAACTGCATCTCTCTAGACCAATGTTACAGAACTCCCATAAGCTGCGTCTGCTGCACTCAGGCTACAGGATTCCCATAGAGAGCGTATGCCTACTCTCAGACTACAGAACTCTTGGAAACAGCTTCTCTCTACATTCAATATACAAATCTCTTGGAAACTGCATCTCTCTAGACCAATGTTACAGAACTCCCATAAGCTGCGTCTCCTACACACAGCAGACAAAAAACCCGCATATAGCGAATGCCTAATTCCAGGCCACAGAACTCTTGGAAACAGCTTTTCTCTGCATTCAACATACAAAACTCTTGGAAACCGCATCTCTCTAGACCAATGTTACAGAACTCCCATAAGCTGCGTCTGCTGCACTCAGGCTACAGGATTCCCATATAGTGCATATGCCTACTCTCAGACTACAGAACTCTTGGAAACAGCTTCTCTCTACATTCAATATACAAATCTCTTGGAAACTGCATCTCTCTAGACCAATGTTACAGAACTCCCGTGAGCTGCGTCTCCTACACACAGCAGACAAAAAACCCGCATATAGCGAATGCCTAATTCCAGGCCACAGAACTCTTGGAAACAGCTTTTCTCTACATTCAACATACAAAACTCTTGGAAACCGCATCTCTCTAGACCAATGTTACAGAACTCCCATAAGCTGCATCTGATACACTCAGCATACAGAAAACCCGCGTATAGTGAATACCTGCTCATAGGCTACAGAACTCTTGGAAACAGCTTCTGTCTACATTCAACATAAAAACTCTTGGAAACTGCATCTCTCTAGACCAAGGTTACAGAACTCCCATAAGCTGCCTCTCCTACACACAGCATAAGGAAAACCCGCATATAGCGAATAACTATGCCCAGGCTACCGAAATCGCAGAAACAGCTTCTCTCTACATTCAACATACGGAACTCCTCGATACTGTATGTCTCTACACTTAGGTTGTGCAACTCCCTTAAGCTGCGTCTCCTACACAGAGCATACGGAACACCCGCATATAGCGAATATCTATGCCCAGACTACCAAAATATTAGAAACAGCTTCTCATTACTTTCAACATATGGAACTTATGGATACTGTATGTCTCTACACTTAGGTTACGGAACTCCCATAAGCTGCATCTCCTACACACAGCACACAGAAAACACGGAAATAGTGCATGCCTAATTCCAGGCCACTGAACTCTTGGAAACAGCTTCTCTCTACATTCAACATAAACAACTCTTGGAAACTGCATCTCTCCAGACCAAGGTTACAGAACTCCCATAAGCTGCGTCTCCTACACACAGCAGACAAAAAACCCGCATATAGCGAATGCCTAATTCCAGGCCACAGAACTCTTGGAAACAGCTTTTCTCTACATTCAACATACAAAACTCATGGAAACCGCATGTCTCTAGACCAATGTTACAGAACTCCCATAAGCTGCGTCTGATACACTCAGCATACAGAAAACCCGCGTATAGTGAATACCTGCTCATAGGCTACAGAACTCTTGGAAACAGCTTCTGTCTACATTCAACATACAAAACTCTTGGAAACCGCATCTCTCTAGACCAATGTTACAGAACTCCCATAAGCTGCGTCTGCTGCACTCAGGCTACAGGATTCCCATAGAGAGCATATACCTACTCACAGACTACAGAACTCTTGGAAACAGCTTCTCTCCACATTCAATATACAAATCTCTTGGAAACTGCATCTCTCTAGACCAATGTTACAGAACTCCCATAAGCTGCGTCTCCTACACACAGCAGACAAAAAACCCGCATATAGCGAATGCCTAATTCCAGGCTACAGAAATCCAGTAAACAGCTTCTCCCTACACCCTGATACAGAACTTTGGTAAACTGTGTCTCTCTAATTCTAGGTTACAGAACTCCCATAAGCTGCGTCGGCTGCACTCAGGCTACAGGAATCCCATATACAGCGTATGCCTACACTCAGAATACAGAACTCGTGGAAACAGCTTCTCTCAACATTCAACATACAGAACTATTGGAAACTGCATCTGTATACACAAAGCTTACAGAACTCATGAAAGCTGCATCTGCTACACAGCATACAGAATATCCGCAAATAGCGAATGCCTAATTCCAGGCCACAAAACTCTTGGAAACAGCTTCTCTCTCTACATTCAATGTACAAATCTCTTGGAAACTGCATCTCTCTAGACCAATGTTACAGAACTCCCATAACCTGCGTCTCCTACACACAGCAGACAAAAAACCCGCATATAGCGAATAACTATGCCCAAGCTACCGAAATCGCAGAAACAGCTTCTCTCTACATTCAGCCTACGGAACTCCTGGATACTGTGTCTCTACCCTTAGGTTGTGCAACTCCCTTAAGCTGGGCCTCCTACACAGAGCATACGGAAAACCCGCATATAGCGAATGCCTAATTCAAGGACACAGAACTCTTGGAAACAGCTTTTCTCTACATTCAACATACAAAACTCTTGGAAACCACATCTCTCTAGACCAATGTTACAGAACTCCCATGAGCTGCGTCTCCTGCACTCAGGCTACAGGATTCCCATATAGAGCGTATGCCTACTCTCAGACTACAGAACTCTTGGAAACAGCTTCTCTCTACATTCAATATACAAATCTCTTGGAAACTGCATCTCTCTAGACCAATGTTACAGAACTCCCGTAAGCTGTGTCTCCTACACACAGCAGACAAAAAACCCACATATAGCGAATGCCTAATTCCAGGCCACAGAACTCTTGGCAGCAGTTTCTCTCTACATTCAATATACAAATCTCTTGGAAACTGCATCTCTCTAGACCAATGTTACAGAACTCCCGTGAGCTGCGTCTCCTACACATAGCATACAGAAAACCCGCGTATAGTGAATACCTGCTCATAGGCTACAGAACTCTTGGAAACAGCTTCTGTCTACATTCAACATACAAAACTCTTGGAAACCGCATCTCTCTAGACCAATGTTATAGAACTCCCTTGAGCTGCGTCTCCTACACACAGCAGACAAAAACCCGCATATAGCGAATGCCTAATTGCAGGCCACAGAACTCTTGGAAACAGCTTTTCTCTACATTCAACATACAAAACTCTTGGAAACCGCATCTCTCTAGACCAATGTTACAGAACTCCCATAAGCTGCGTCTGATACACTCAGCATACAGAAAACCCGCGTATAGTGAATACCTGCTCATAGGCTACAGAACTCTTGGAAACAGCTTCTGTCTACATTCAACATAAAAAACTCTTGGAAACTGCATCTCTCTAGACCAAGGTTACAGAACTCCCATAAGCTGCCTCTCCTACACACAGCATAAGGAAAACCCGCATATAGCGAATAACTATGCCCAGGCTACCGAAATCGCAGAAACAGCTTCTCTCTACATTCAACATACGGAACTCCTCGATACTGTATGTCTCTACACTTAGGTTGTGCAACTCCCTTAAGCTGCGTCTCCTACACAGATCATACGGAACACCCGCATATAGCGAATATCTATGCCCAGACTACCAAAATATTAGAAACAGCTTCTCATTACTTTCAACATATGGAACTTATGGATACTGTATGTCTCTACACTTAGGTTACGGAACTCCCATAAGCTGCATCTCCTACACACAGCATACAGAACACAAGGAAATAGTGCATGCCTAATTCCAGGCCACTGAACTCTTGGAAACAGCTTCTCTCTACATTCAACATAAACAACTCTTGGAAACTGCATCTCTACAGACCAAGGTTACAGAACTCCCATAAGCTGCATCTCCTACACACAGCAGACAAAAAACCCGCATATAGCGAATGCCTAATTCCAGGCCACAGAACAGCTTTTCTCTGCATTCAACATACAAAACTCTTGGAAACCGCATCTCTCTAGACCAATGTTACAGAACTCCCATAAGCTGCGTCTGCTGCACTCAGGCTACAGGATTCCCATAGAGAGCATATACCTACTCACAGACTACAGAACTCTTGGAAACAGCTTCTCTCCACATTCAATATACAAATCTCTTGGAAACTGCATCTCTCTAGACCAATGTTACAGAACTCCCATAAGCTGCATCTCCTACACACAGCAGACAAAAAACCCGCATATAGCGAATGCCTAATTCCAGGCTACAGAAATCCAGTAAACAGCTTCTCCCTACACCCTGATACAGAACTTCGGTAAACTGTGTCTCTCTAATTCTAGGTTACAGAACTCCCATAAGCTGCGTTGGCTGCACTCAGGCTACAGGAATCCCATATACAGCGTATGCCTACACTCAGAATACAGAACTCATGGAAACAGCTTCTCTCAACATTCAACATACAGAACTATTGGAAACTGCATCTGTATACACAAAGCTTACAGAACTCATGAAAGCTGCATCTGCTACACAGCATACAGAATATCCGCAAATAGCGAATGCCTAATTCCAGGCCACAGAACTCTTGGAAACAGCTTCTCTCTCTACATTCAATATACAAATCTCTTGGAAACTGCATCTCTCTAGACCAATGTTACAGAACTCCCATAAGCTGCGTCTCCTACACACAGCAGACAAAAAACCCGCATATAGCGAATAACTATGCCCAAGCTACCGAAATCGCAGAAACAGCTTCTCTCTACATTCAGCCTACGGAACTCCTGGATACTGTGTCTCTACCCTTAGGTTGTGCAACTCCCTTAAGCTGGGCCTCCTACACAGAGCATACGGAAAACCCGCATATAGCGAATGCCTAATTCAAGGACACAGAACTCTTGGAAACAGCTTTTCTCTATATTCAACATACAAAACTCTTGGAAACCACATCTCTCTAGACCAATGTTACAGAACTCCCGTAAGCTGCGTCTCCTGCACTCAGGCTACAGGATTCCCATATAGAGCGTATGCCTACTCTCAGACTACAGAACTCTTGGAAACAGCTTCTCTCTACATTCAATATACAAATCTCTTGGAAACTGCATCTCTCTAGACCAATGTTACAGAACTCCCGTAAGCTGTGTCTCCTACACACAGCAGACAAAAAACCCACATATAGCGAATGCCTAATTCCAGGCCACAGAACTCTTGGAAACAGCTTTTCTCTACATTCAACATACAAAACTCTTGGAAACCGCATCTCTCTAGACCAATGTTACAGAACTCCCATAAGCTGCGTCTGATACACTCAGCATACAGAAAACCCGCGTATAGTGAATACCTGCTCATAGGCTACAGAACTCTTGGAAACAGCTTCTGTCTACATTCAACATAAAAAACTCTTGGAAACTGCATCTCTCTAGACCAAGGTTACAGAACTCCCATAAGCTGCCTCTCCTACACACAGCATAAGGAAAACCCGCATATAGCGAATAACTATGCCCAGGCTACCGAAATCGCAGAAACAGCTTCTCTCTACATTCAACATACGGAACTCCTCGATACTGTATGTCTCTACACTTAGGTTGTGCAACTCCCTTAAGCTGCGTCTCCTACACAGATCATACGGAACACCCGCATATAGCGAATATCTATGCCCAGACTACTAAAATATTAGAAACAGCTTCTCATTACTTTCAACATATGGAACTTATGGATACTGTATGTCTCTACACTTAGGTTACGGAACTCCCATAAGCTGCATCTCCTACACACAGCATACAGAAAACAAGGAAATAGTGCATGCCTAATTCCAGGCCACTGAACTCTTGGAAACAGCTTCTCTCTACATTCAACATAAACAACTCTTGGAAACTGCATCTCTACAGACCAAGGTTACAGAACTCCCATAAGCTGCGTCTCCTACACACAGCAGACAAAAAACCCGCATATAGCGAATGCCTAATTCCAGGCTACAGAAATCCAGTAAACAGCTTCTCCCTACACCCTGATACAGAACTTCGGTAAACTGTGTCTCTCTAATTCTAGGTTACAGAACTCCCATAAGCTGCGTCGGCTGCACTCAGGCTACAGGAATCCCATATACAGCGTATGCCTACACTCAGAATACAGAACTCGTGGAAACAGCTTCTCTCAACATTCAACATACAGAACTATTGGAAACTGCATCTGTATACACAAAGCTTACAGAACTCATGAAAGCTGCATCTGCTACACAGCATACAGAATATCCGCAAATAGCGAATGCCTAATTCCAGGCCACAGAACTCTTGGAAACAGCTTCTCTCTACATTCAATATACAAATCTCTTGGAAACTGCATCTCTCTAGACCAATGTTACAGAACTCCCATAAGCTGCGTCTCCTACACACAGCAGACAAAAAACCCGCATATAGCGAATGCCTAATTCAAGGACACAAAACTCTTGGAAACAGCTTTTCTCTGCATTCAACATACAAAACTCTTGGAAACCGCATCTATCTAGACCAATGTTACAGAACTCCCATAAGCTGCGTCTGCTGCACTCAGGCTACAGGATTCCCATAGAGAGCATATACCTACTCACAGACTACAGAACTCTTGGAAACAGCTTCTCTCCACATTCAATATACAAATCTCTTGGAAACTGCATCTCTCTAGACCAATGTTACAGAACTCCCATAAGCTGCGTCTCCTACACACAGCAGACAAAAAACCCGCATATAGCGAATGCCTAATTCCAGGCTACAGAAATCCAGTAAACAGCTTCTCCCTACACCCTGATACAGAACTTTGGTAAACTGTGTCTCTCTAATTCTAGGTTACAGAACTCCCATAAGCGGCGTCGGCTACACTCAGGCTACAGGAATCCCATATACAGCGTATGCCTACACTCAGAATACAGAACTCGTGGAAACAGCTTCTCTCAACATTCAACATACAGAACTATTGGAAACTGCATCTGTATACACAAAGCTTACAGAACTCATGAAAGCTGCATCTGCTACACAGCATACAGAATATCCGCAAATAGCGAATGCCTAATTCCAGGCCACAGAACTCTTGGAAACAGCTTCTCTCTACATTCAATATACAAATCTCTTGGAAACTGCATCTCTCTAGACCAATGTTACAGAACTCCCATAAGCTGCGTCTCCTACACACAGCAGACAAAAAAACCCGCATATAGCGAATAACTATGCCCAAGCTACCGAAATCGCAGAAACAGCTTCTCTCTACATTCAGCCTACGGAACTCCTGGATACTGTGTCTCTACCCTTAGGTTGTGCAACTCCCTTAAGATGGGCCTCCTACACAGAGCATACGGAAAACCCGCATATAGCGAATGCCTAATTCAAGGACACAGAACTCTTGGAAACAGCTTTTCTCTACATTCAACATACAAAACTCTTGGAAACCACATCTCTCTAGACCAATGTTACAGAACTCCCATAAGCTGCGTCTCCTGCACTCAGGCTACAGGATTCCCATATAGAGCGTATGCCTACTCTCAGAATACAGAACTCTTGGAAACAGCTTCTCTCTACATTCAATATACAAATCTCTTGGAAAATGCATCTCTCTAGACCAATGTTACTGAACTCCCGTAAGCTGTGTCTCCTACACACAGCAGACAAAAAACCCACATATAGCGAATGCCTAATTCCAGGCCACAGAACTCTTGGCAGCAGTTTCTCTCTACATTCAATATACAAATCTCTTGGAAACTGCATCTCTCTAGACCAATGTTACAGAACTCCCGTGAGCTGCGTCTCCTACACATAACATACAGAAAACCCGCGTATAGTGAATACCTGCTCATAGGCTACAGAACTCTTGGAAACAGCTTCTGTCTACATTCAACATACAAAACTCTTGGAAACCGCATCTCTCTAGACCAATGTTATAGAACTTCCATAAGCTGCGTCTGATACACTCAGCATACAGAAAACCCGCGTATTGTGAATACCTGCTCATAGGCTACAGAACTCTTGGAAACAGCTTCTCTCTACATTCAACATACAAAACTCTTGGAAACCGCATCTCTCTAGACCAATGTTACAGAACTCCCATAAGCTGCGTCTGCTGCACTCAGGCTACAGGATTCCCATAGAGAGCATATACCTACTCACAGACTACAGAACTCTTGGAAACAGCTTCTCTCCACATTCAATATACAAATCTCTTGGAAACTGCATCTCTCTAGACCAATGTTACAGAACTCCCATAAGCTGCGTCTCCTACACACAGCAGACAAAAAACCCGCATATAGCGAATGCCTAATTCCAGGCTACAGAAATCCAGTAAACAGCTTCTCCCTACACCCTGATACAGAACTTCTGTAAACTGTGTCTCTCTAATTCTAGGTTACAGAACTCCCATAAGCTGCATCGTCTGTACTCAGGCTACAGGAATCCCATATACAGCGTATGCCTACTCTCAGAATACAGAACTCGTGGAAACAGCTTCTCTCAACATTCAACATACAGAACTATTGGAAACTGCATCTGTATACACAAAGCTTACAGAACTCATGAAAGCTGCATCTGCTACACAGCATACAGAATATCCGCAAATAGCGAATGCCTAATTCCAGGCCACAGAACTCTTGGAAACAGCTTCTCTCTACATTCAATATACAAATCTATTGGAAACTGCATCTCTCTAGACCAGTGTTACAGAACTCCCGTAAGCTGCGTCTCCTACACACAGCAGACATAAAACCCGCATATAGCGAATGCCTAATTCCAGGCCACAGAACTCTTGGAAACAGCTTTTCTCTACATTCAACATACAAAACTCTTGGAAACCGCATCTCTCTAGACCAATGTTACAGAACTCCCGTAAGCTGCGTCTCCTGCACTCAGGCTACAGGATTCCCATATAGAGCGTATGCCTACTCTCAGACTACAGAACTCTTGGAAACAGCTTCTCTCTACATTCAATATACAAATCTCTTGGAAACTGCATCTCTCTAGACCAATGTTACAGAACTCCCGTAAGCTGTGTCTCCTACACACAGCAGACAAAAAACCCACATATAGCGAATGCCTAATTCCAGGCCACAGAACTCTTGGCAGCAGTTTCTCTCTACATTCAATATACAAATCTCTTGGAAACTGCATCTCTCTAGACCAATGTTACAGAACTCCCGTGAGCTGCATCTCCTACACATAGCATACAGAAAACCCGCGTATAGTGAATACCTGCTCATAGGCTACAGAACTCTTGGAAACAGCTTCTGTCTACATTCAACATACAAAACTCTTGGAAACCGCATCTCTCTAGACCAATGTTATAGAACTCCCGTGAGCTGCGTCTCCTACACACAGCAGACAAAAAACCCCCATATAGCGAATGCCTAATTCCAGGCCACAGAACTCTTGGAAACCGCTTTTCTCTACATTCAACATACAAAACTCTTGGAAACCGCATCTCTCTAGACCAATGTTACAGAACTCCCATAAGCTGCGTCTGATACACTCAGCATACAGAAAACCCGCGTATAGTGAATACCTGCTCATAGGCTACAGAACTCTTGGAAACAGCTTCTGTCTACATTCAACATAAAAAACTCTTGGAAACTGCATCTCTCTAGACCAAGGTTACAGAACTCCCATATGCTGCCTCTCCTACACACAGCATAAGGAAAACCCGCATATAGCGAATAACTATGCCCAGGCTACCGAAATCGCAGAAACAGCTTCTCTCTACATTCAACATACGGAACTCCTCGATACTGTATGTCTCTACACTTAGGTTGTGCAACTCCCTTAAGCTGCGTCTCCTACACAGATCATACGGAACACCCGCATATAGCGAATATCTATGCCCAGACTACCAAAATATTAGAAACAGCTTCTCATTACTTTCAACATATGGAACTTATGGATACTGTATGTCTCTACACTTAGGTTACGGAACTCCCATAAGCTGCATCTCCTACACACAGCATACAGAACACAAGGAAATAGTGCATGCCTAATTCCAGGCCACTGAACTCTTGGAAACAGCTTCTCTCTACATTCAACATAAACAACTCTTGGAAACTGCATCTCTACAGACCAAGGTTACAGAACTCCCATAAGCTGCATCTCCTACACACAGCAGACAAAAAACCCGCATATAGCGAATGCCTAATTCCAGGCTACAGAAATCCAGTAAACAGCTTCTCCCTACACCCTGATACAGAACTTCGGTAAACTGTGTCTCTCTAATTCTAGGTTACAGAACTCCCATAAGCTGCGTCGGCTGCACTCAGGCTACAGGAATCCCATATACAGCGTATGCCTACACTCAGAATACAGAACTCGTGGAAACAGCTTCTCTCAACATTCAACATACAGAACTATTGGAAACTGCATCTGTATACACAAAGCTTACAGAACTCATGAAAGCTGCATCTGCTACACAGCATACAGAATATCCGCAAATAGCGAATGCCTAATTCCAGGCCACAGAACTCTTGGAAACAGCTTCTCTCTACATTCAATATACAAATCTCTTGGAAACTGCATCTCTCTAGACCAATGTTACAGAACTCCCATAAGCTGCGTCTCCTACACACAGCAGACAAAAAACCCGCATATAGCGAATAACTATGCCCAAGCTACCGAAATCGCAGAAACAGCTTCTCTCTACATTCAGCCTACGGAACTCCTGGATACTGTGTCTCTACCCTTAGGTTGTGCAACTCCCTTAAGCTGGGCCTCCTACACAGAGCATACGGAAAACCCGCATATAGCGAATGCCTAATTCAAGGACACAGAACTCTTGGAAACAGCTTTTCTCTACATTCAACATACAAAACTCTTGGAAACCACATCTCTCTAGACCAATGTTACAGAACTCCCGTAAGCTGCGTCTCCTGCACTCAGGCTACAGGATTCCCATATAGAGCGTATGCCTACTCTCAGACTACAGAACTCTTGGAAACAGCTTCTCTCTACATTCAATATACAAATCTCTTGGAAACTGCATCTCTCTAGACCAATGTTACAGAACTCCCGTAAGCTGTGTCTCCTACACACAGCAGACAAAAAACCCACATATAGCGAATGCCTAATTCCAGGCCACAGAACTCTTGGCAGCAGTTTCTCTCTACATTCAATATACAAATCTCTTGGAAACTGCATCTCTCTAGACCAATGTTACAGAACTCCCGTGAGCTGCGTCTCCTACACATAGCATACAGAAAACCCGCGTATAGTGAATACCTGCTCATAGGCTACAGAACTCTTGGAAACAGCTTCTGTCTACATTCAACATACAAAACTCTTGGAAACCGCATCTCTCTAGACCAATGTTATAGAACTCCCATAAGCTGCGTCTGATACACTCAGCATACAGAAAACCCGCGTATAGTGTATACCTGCTCATAGGCTACAGAACTCTTGGAAACAGCTTCTGTCTACATTCAACATACAAAACTCTTGGAAACCGCATCTCTCTAGACCAATGTTACAGAACTCCCATAAGCTGCGTCTGCTGCACTCAGGCTACAGGATTCCCATAGAGAGCATATACCTACTCACAGACTACAGAACTCTTGGAAACAGCTTCTCTCCACATTCAATATACAAATCTCTTGGAAACTGCATCTCTCCAGACCAATGTTACAGAACTCCCATAAGCTGCGTCTCCTACACACAGCAGACAAAAAACCCGCATATAGCGAATGCCTAATTCCAGGCTACAGAAATCCAGTAAACAGCTTCTCCCTACACCCTGATACAGAACTTCGGTAAACTGTGTCTCTCTAATTCTAGGTTACAGAACTCCCATAAGCTGCATCGTCTGTACTCAGGCTACAGGAATCCCATATACAGCGTATGCCTACTCTCAGAATACAGAACTCGTGGAAACAGCTTCTCTCAATATTCAACATACAGAACTATTGGAAACTGCATCTGTATACACAAAGCTTACAGAACTCATGAAAGCTGCATCTGCTACACAGCATACAGAATATCCGCAAATAGCGAATGCCTAATTCCAGGCCACAGAACTCTTGGAAACAGCTTCTCTCTACATTCAATATACAAATCTATTGGAAACTGCATCTCTCTAGACCAGTGTTACAGAACTCCCGTAAGCTGCGTCTCCTACACACAGCAGACATAAAACCCGCATATAGCGAATGCCTAATTCCAGGCCACAGAACTCTTGGAAACAGCTTTTCTCTACATTCAACATACAAAACTCTTGGAAACCGCATCTCTCTAGACCAATGTTACAGAACTCCCGTAAGCTGCGTCTCCTGCACTCAGGCTACAGGATTCCCATATAGAGCGTATGCCTACTCTCAGACTACAGAACTCTTGGAAAGAGCTTCTCTCTACATTCAATATACAAATCTCTTGGAAACTGCATCTCTCTAGACCAATGTTACAGAACTCCCGTAAGCTGTGTCTCCTACACACAGCAGACAAAAAACCCACATATAGCGAATGCCTAATTCCAGGCCACAGAACTCTTGGCAGCAGTTTCTCTCTACATTCAATATACAAATCTCTTGGAAACTGCATCTCTCTAGACCAATGTTACAGAACTCCCGTGAGCTGCATCTCCTACACATAGCATACAGAAAACCCGCGTATAGTGAATACCTGCTCATAGGCTACAGAACTCTTGGAAACAGCTTCTGTCTACATTCAACATACAAAACTCTTGGAAACCGCATCTCTCTAGACCAATGTTATAGAACTCCCGTGAGCTGCGTCTCCTACACACAGCAGACAAAAAACCCCCATATAGCGAATGCCTAATTCCAGGCCACAGAACTCTTGGAAACCGCTTTTCTCTACATTCAACATACAAAACTCTTGGAAACCGCATCTCTCTAGACCAATGTTACAGAACTCCCATAAGCTGCGTCTGATACACTCAGCATACAGAAAACGCGCGTATAGTGAATACCTGCTCATAGGCTACAGAACTCTTGGAAACAGCTTCTGTCTACATTCAACATAAAAAACTCTTGGAAACTGCATCTCTCTAGACCAAGGTTACAGAACTCCCATATGCTGCCTCTCCTACACACAGCATAAGGAAAACCCGCATATAGCGAATAACTATGCCCAGGCTACCGAAATCGCAGAAACAGCTTCTCTCTACATTCAACATACGGAACTCCTCGATACTGTATGTCTCTACACTTAGGTTGTGCAACTCCCTTAAGCTGCGTCTCCTACACAGAGCATACGGAACACCCGCATATAGCGAATATCTATGCCCAGACTACCAAAATATTAGAAACAGATTCTCATTACTTTCAACATATGGAACTTATGGATACTGTATGTCTCCACACTTAGGATACGGAACTCCCATAAGCTGCATCTCCTACACACAGCATACAGAAAACACGGAAATAGTGCATGCCTAATTCCAGGCCACTGAACTCTTGGAAACAGCTTCTCTCTACATTCAACATAAACAACTCTTGGAAACTGCATCTCTACAGACCAAGGTTACAGAACTCCCATAAGCTGCGTCTCCTACACGCAGCAGACAAAAAACCCGCATATAGCGAATGCCTAATTCCAGGCTACAGAAATTCATTAAACAGCTTCTCCCTACACCCAGATACAGAACTTCGGTAAACTGTGTCTCTCTAATTCTAGGTTACAGAACTCCCATAAGCTGCGTTGGCTGCACTCATGCTACAGGAATCCCATATACAGCGTATGCCTACACTCAGAATACAGAACTCGTGGAAACAGCTTCTCTCAACATTCAACATACAGAACTATTGGAAACTGCATCTGTATACACAAAGCTTACAGAACTCATGAAAGCTGCATCTGCTACACAGCATACAGAATATCCGCAAATAGCGAATGCCTAATTCCAGGCCACAGAACTCTTGGAAACAGCTTCTCTCTACATTCAATATACAAATCTCTTGGAAACTGCATCATTCTAGACCAATGTTACAGAACTCCCGTAAGCTGCGTCTCCTACACACAGCAGACAAAAAACCCGCATATAGCGAATGCCTAATTCCAGGCCACAGAACTCTTGGAAACAGCTTTTCTCTGCATTCAACATACAAAACTCTTGGAAACCACATCTCTCTAGACCAATGTTACAGAACTCCCATAAGCTGCGTCTCCTGCACTCAGGCTACAGGATTCCCATATAGAGCGTATGCCTACTCTCAGACTACAGAACTCTTGGAAACAGCTTCTCTCTACATTCAATATACAAATCTCTTGGAAACTGCATCTCTCTAGACCAATGTTACAGAACTCCCGTAAGCTGTGTCTCCTACACACAGCAGACAAAAAACCCACATATAGCGAATGCCTAATTCCAGGCCACAGAACTCTTGGCAGCAGTTTCTCTCTACATTCAATATACAAATCTCTTGGAAACTGCATCTCTCTAGACCAATGTTACAGAACTCCCGTGAGCTGCGTCTCCTACACATAGCATACAGAAAACCCGCGTATAGTGAATACCTGCTCATAGGCTACAGAACTCTTGGAAACAGCTTCTGTCTACATTCAACATACAAAACTCTTGGAAACCGCATCTCTCTAGACCAATGTTATAGAACTCCCATAAGCTGCGTCTGATACACTCAGCATACAGAAAACCCGCGTATAGTGTATACCTGCTCATAGGCTACAGAACTCTTGGAAACAGCTTCTGTCTACATTCAACATACAAAACTCTTGGAAACCGCATCTCTCTAGACCAATGTTACAGAACTCCCATAAGCTGCGTCTGCTGCACTCAGGCTACAGGATTCCCATAGAGAGCATATACCTACTCACAGACTACAGAACTCTTGGAAACAGCTTCTCTCCACATTCAATATACAAATCTCTTGGAAACTGCATCTCTCCAGACCAATGTTACAGAACTCCCATAAGCTGCGTCTCCTACACACAGCAGACAAAAAACCCGCATATAGCGAATGCCTAATTCAAGGACACAGAACTCTTGGAAACAGCTTTTCTCTACATTCAACATACAAAACTCTTGGAAACCACATCTCTCTAGACCAATGTTACAGAACTCCCGTAAGCTGCGTCTCCTGCACTCAGGCTACAGGATTCCCATATAGAGCGTATGCCTACTCTCAGACTACAGAACTCTTGGAAACAGCTTCTCTCTACATTCAATATACAAATCTCTTGGAAACTGCATCTCTCTAGACCAATGTTACAGAACTCCCGTAAGCTGTGTCTCCTACACACAGCAGACAAAAAACCCACATATAGCGAATGCCTAATTCCAGGCCACAGAACTCTTGGAAACAGCTTTTCTCTACATTCAACATACAAAACTCTTGGAAACCGCATCTCTCTAGACCAATGTTACAGAACTCCCATAAGCTGCGTCTGATACACTCAGCATACAGAAAACCCGCGTATAGTGAATACCTGCTCATAGGCTACAGAACTCTTGGAAACAGCTTCTGTCTACATTCAACATAAAAAACTCTTGGAAACTGCATCTCTCTAGACCAAGGTTACAGAACTCCCGTAAGCTGCGTCTCCTACACACAGCAGACAAAAAACCCGCATATAGCGAATGCCTAATTCAAGGACACAGAACTCTTGGAAACAGCTTTTCTCTGTATTCAACATACAAAACTCTTGGAAACCGCATCTCTCTAGACCAATGTTACAGAACTCCCATAAGCTGCGTCTGCTGCACTCAGGCTACAGGATTCCCATAGAGAGCATATACCTACTCACAGACTACAGAACTCTTGGAAACAGCTTCTCTCCACATTCAATATACAAATCTCTTGGAAACTGCATCTCTCCAGACCAATGTTACAGAACTCCCATAAGCTGCGTCTCCTACACACAGCAGACAAAAAACCCGCATATAGCGAATGCCTAATTCCAGGCTACAGAAATCCAGTAAACAGCTTCTCCCTACACCCTGATACAGAACTTCTGTAAACTGTGTCTCTCTAATTCTAGGTTACAGAACTCCCATAAGCTGCATCGTCTGTACTCAGGCTACAGGAATCCCATATACAGCGTATGCCTACTCTCAGAATACAGAACTCGTGGAAACAGCTTCTCTCAATATTCAACATACAGAACTATTGGAAACTGCATCTGTATACACAAAGCTTACAGAAATCATGAAAGCTGCATCTGCTACACAGCATACAGAATATCCGCAAATAGCGAATGCCTAATTCCAGGCCACAGAACTCTTGGAAACAGCTTCTCTCTACATTCAATATACAAATCTATTGGAAACTGCATCTCTCTAGACCAGTGTTACAGAACTCCCGTAAGCTGCGTCTCCTACACACAGCAGACATAAAACCCGCATATAGCGAATGCCTAATTCCAGGCCACAGAACTCTTGGAAACAGCTTTTCTCTACATTCAACATACAAAACTCTTGGAAACCGCATCTCTCTAGACCAATGTTACAGAACTCCCGTAAGCTGCGTCTCCTGCACTCAGGCTACAGGATTCCCATATAGAGCGTATGCCTACTCTCAGACTACAGAACTCTTGGAAAGAGCTTCTCTCTACATTCAATATACAAATCTCTTGGAAACTGCATCTCTCTAGACCAATGTTACAGAACTCCCGTAAGCTGTGTCTCCTACACACAGCAGACAAAAAACCCACATATAGCGAATGCCTAATTCCAGGCCACAGAACTCTTGGCAGCAGTTTCTCTCTACATTCAATATACAAATCTCTTGGAAACTGCATCTCTCTAGACCAATGTTACAGAACTCCCGTGAGCTGCATCTCCTACACATAGCATACAGAAAACCCGCGTATAGTGAATACCTGCTCATAGGCTACAGAACTCTTGGAAACAGCTTCTGTCTACATTCAACATACAAAACTCTTGGAAACCGCATCTCTCTAGACCAATGTTATAGAACTCCCGTGAGCTGCGTCTCCTACACACAGCAGACAAAAAACCCCCATATAGCGAATGCCTAATTCCAGGCCACAGAACTCTTGGAAACCGCTTTTCTCTACATTCAACATACAAAACTCTTGGAAACCGCATCTCTCTAGACCAATGTTACAGAACTCCCATAAGCTGCGTCTGATACACTCAGCATACAGAAAACGCGCGTATAGTGAATACCTGCTCATAGGCTACAGAACTCTTGGAAACAGCTTCTGTCTACATTCAACATAAAAAACTCTTGGAAACTGCATCTCTCTAGACCAAGGTTACAGAACTCCCATATGCTGCCTCTCCTACACACAGCATAAGGAAAACCCGCATATAGCGAATAACTATGCCCAGGCTACCGAAATCGCAGAAACAGCTTCTCTCTACATTCAACATACGGAACTCCTCGATACTGTATGTCTCTACACTTAGGTTGTGCAACTCCCTTAAGCTGCGTCTCCTACACAGAGCATACGGAACACCCGCATATAGCGAATATCTATGCCCAGACTACCAAAATATTAGAAACAGATTCTCATTACTTTCAACATATGGAACTTATGGATACTGTATGTCTCCACACTTAGGATACGGAACTCCCATAAGCTGCATCTCCTACACACAGCATACAGAAAACAAGGAAATAGTGCATGCCTAATTCCAGGCCACTGAACTCTTGGAAACAGCTTCTCTCTACATTCAACATAAACAACTCTTGGAAACTGCATCTCTACAGACCAAGGTTACAGAACTCCCATAAGCTGCGTCTCCTACACGCAGCAGACAAAAAACCCGCATATAGCGAATGCCTAATTCCAGGCTACAGAAATTCATTAAACAGCTTCTCCCTACACCCAGATACAGAACTTCGGTAAACTGTGTCTCTCTAATTCTAGGTTACAGAACTCCCATAAGCTGCGTTGGCTGCACTCATGCTACAGGAATCCCATATACAGCGTATGCCTACACTCAGAATACAGAACTCGTGGAAACAGCTTCTCTCAACATTCAACATACAGAACTATTGGAAACTGCATCTGTATACACAAAGCTTACAGAACTCATGAAAGCTGCATCTGCTACACAGCATACAGAATATCCGCAAATAGCGAATGCCTAATTCCAGGCCACAGAACTCTTGGAAACAGCTTCTCTCTACATTCAATATACAAATCTCTTGGAAACTGCATCATTCTAGACCAATGTTACAGAACTCCCGTAAGCTGCGTCTCCTACACACAGCAGACAAAAAACCCGCATATAGCGAATGCCTAATTCCAGGCCACAGAACTCTTGGAAACAGCTTTTCTCTGCATTCAACATACAAAACTCTTGGAAACCACATCTCTCTAGACCAATGTTACAGAACTCCCGTAAGCTGCGTCTCCTGCACTCAGGCTACAGGATTCCCATATAGAGCGTATGCCTACTCTCAGACTACAGAACTCTTGGAAACAGCTTCTCTCTACATTCAATATACAAATCTCTTGGAAACTGCATCTCTCTAGACCAATGTTACAGAACTCCCGTAAGCTGTGTCTCCTACACACAGCAGACAAAAAACCCACATATAGCGAATGCCTAATTCCAGGCCACAGAACTCTTGGCAGCAGTTTCTCTCTACATTCAATATACAAATCTCTTGGAAACTGCATCTCTCTAGACCAATGTTACAGAACTCCCGTGAGCTGCGTCTCCTAAACATAGCATACAGAAAACCCGCGTATAGTGAATACCTGCTCATAGGCTACAGAACTCTTGGAAACAGCTTCTGTCTACATTCAACATACAAAACTCTTGGAAACCGCATCTCTCTAGACCAATGTTATAGAACTCCCATAAGCTGCGTCTGATACACTCAGCATACAGAAAACCCGCGTATAGTGTATACCTGCTCATAGGCTACAGAACTCTTGGAAACAGCTTCTGTCTACATTCAACATACAAAACTCTTGGAAACCGCATCTCTCTAGACCAATGTTACAGAACTCCCATAAGCTGCGTCTGCTGCACTCAGGCTACAGGATTCCCATAGAGAGCATATACCTACTCACAGACTACAGAACTCTTGGAAACAGCTTCTCTCCACATTCAATATACAAATCTCTTGGAAACTGCATCTCTCCAGACCAATGTTACAGAACTCCCATAAGCTGCGTCTCCTACACACAGCAGACAAAAAACCCGCATATAGCGAATGCCTAATTCAAGGACACAGAACTCTTGGAAACAGCTTTTCTCTACATTCAACATACAAAACTCTTGTAAACCACATCTCTCTAGACCAATGTTACAGAACTCCCGTAAGCTGCGTCTCCTGCACTCAGGCTACAGGATTCCCATATAGAGCGTATGCCTACTCTCAGACTACAGAACTCTTGGAAACAGCTTCTCTCTACATTCAATATACAAATCTCTTGGAAACTGCATCTCTCTAGACCAATGTTACAGAACTCCCGTAAGCTGTGTCTCCTACACACAGCAGACAAAAAACCCACATATAGCGAATGCCTAATTCCAGGCCACAGAACTCTTGGAAACAGCTTTTCTCTACATTCAACATACAAAACTCTTGGAAACTGCATCTCTCTAGACCAATGTTACAGAACTCCCATAAGCTGCGTCTGATACACTCAGCATACAGAAAACCCGCGTATAGTGAATACCTGCTCATAGGCTACAGAACTCTTGGAAACAGCTTCTGTCTACATTCAACATAAAAAACTCTTGGAAACTGCATCTCTCTAGACCAAGGTTACAGAACTCCCGTAAGCTGCGTCTCCTACACACAGCAGACAAAAAACCCGCATATAGCGAATGCCTAATTCAAGGACACAGAACTCTTGGAAACAGCTTTTCTCTGTATTCAACATACAAAACTCTTGGAAACCGCATCTCTCTAGACCAATGTTACAGAACTCCCATAAGCTGCGTCTGCTGCACTCAGGCTACAGGATTCCCATAGAGAGCATATACCTACTCACAGACTACAGAACTCTTGGAAACAGCTTCTCTCCACATTCAATATACAAATCTCTTGGAAACTGCATCTCTCTAGACCAATGTTACAGAACTCCCATAAGCTGCGTCTCCTACACACAGCAGACAAAAAACCCGCATATAGCGAATAACTATGCCCAAGCTACCGAAATCGCAGAAACAGCTTCTCTCTACATTCAGCCTACGGAACTCCTGGATACTGTGTCTCTACCCTTAGGTTGTGCAACTCCCTTAAGCTGGGCCTCCTACACAGAGCATACGGAAAACCCGCATATAGCGAATGCCTAATTCAAGGACACAGAACTCTTGGAAACAGCTTTTCTCTACATTCAACATACAAAACTCTTGGAAACCACATCTCTCTAGACCAATGTTACAGAACTCCCGTAAGCTGCGTCTCCTGCACTCAGGCTACAGGATTCCCATATAGAGCGTATGCCTACTCTCAGACTACAGAACTCTTGGAAACAGCTTCTCTCTACATTCAATATACAAATCTCTTGGAAACTGCATCTCTCTAGACCAATGTTACAGAACTCCCGTAAGCTGTGTCTCCTACACACAGCAGACAAAAAACCCACATATAGCGAATGCCTAATTCCAGGCCACAGAACTCTTGGCAGCAGTTTCTCTCTACATTCAATATACAAATCTCTTGGAAACTGCATCTCTCTAGACCAATGTTACAGAACTCCCGTGAGCTGCGTCTCCTACACATAGCATACAGAAAACCCGCGTATAGTGAATACCTGCTCATAGGCTACAGAACTCTTGGAAACAGCTTCTGTCTACATTCAACATACAAAACTCTTGGAAACCGCATCTCTCTAGACCAATGTTATAGAACTCCCATAAGCTGCGTCTGATACACTCAGCATACAGAAAACCCGCGTATAGTGTATACCTGCTCATAGGCTACAGAACTCTTGGAAACAGCTTCTGTCTACATTCAACATACAAAACTCTTGGAAACCGCATCTCTCTAGACCAATGTTACAGAACTCCCATAAGCTGCGTCTGCTGCACTCAGGCTACAGGATTCCCATAGAGAGCATATACCTACTCACAGACTACAGAACTCTTGGAAACAGCTTCTCTCCACATTCAATATACAAATCTCTTGGAAACTGCATCTCTCCAGACCAATGTTACAGAACTCCCATAAGCTGCGTCTCCTACACACAGCAGACAAAAAACCCGCATATAGCGAATGCCTAATTCCAGGCTACAGAAATCCAGTAAACAGCTTCTCCCTACACCCTGATACAGAACTTCTGTAAACTGTGTCTCTCTAATTCTAGGTTACAGAACTCCCATAAGCTGCATCGTCTGTACTCAGGCTACAGGAATCCCATATACAGCGTATGCCTACTCTCAGAATACAGAACTCGTGGAAACAGCTTCTCTCAATATTCAACATACAGAACTATTGGAAACTGCATCTGTATACACAAAGCTTACAGAACTCATGAAAGCTGCATCTGCTACACAGCATACAGAATATCCGCAAATAGCGAATGCCTAATTCCAGGCCACAGAACTCTTGGAAACAGCTTCTCTCTACATTCAATATACAAATCTATTGGAAACTGCATCTCTCTAGACCAGTGTTACAGAACTCCCGTAAGCTGCGTCTCCTACACACAGCAGACATAAAACCCGCATATAGCGAATGCCTAATTCCAGGCCACAGAACTCTTGGAAACAGCTTTTCTCTACATTCAACATACAAAACTCTTGGAAACCGCATCTCTCTAGACCAATGTTACAGAACTCCCGTAAGCTGCGTCTCCTGCACTCAGGCTACAGGATTCCCATATAGAGCGTATGCCTACTCTCAGACTACAGAACTCTTGGAAACAGCTTCTCTCTACATTCAATATACAAATCTCTTGGAAACTGCATCTCTCTAGACCAATGTTACAGAACTCCCGTAAGCTGTGTCTCCTACACACAGCAGACAAAAAACCCACATATAGCGAATGCCTAATTCCAGGCCACAGAACTCTTGGCAGCAGTTTCTCTCTACATTCAATATACAAATCTCTTGGAAACTGCATCTCTCTAGACCAATGTTACAGAACTCCCGTGAGCTGCATCTCCTACACATAGCATACAGAAAACCCGCGTATAGTGAATACCTGCTCATAGGCTACAGAACTCTTGGAAACAGCTTCTGTCTACATTCAACATACAAAACTCTTGGAAACCGCATCTCTCTAGACCAATGTTATAGAACTCCCGTGAGCTGCGTCTCCTACACACAGCAGACAAAAAACCCCCATATAGCGAATGCCTAATTCCAGGCCACAGAACTCTTGGAAACCGCTTTACTCTACATTCAACATACAAAACTCTTGGAAACCGCATCTCTCTAGACCAATGTTACAGAACTCCCATAAGCTGCGTCTGATACACTCAGCATACAGAAAACCCGCGTATAGTGAATACCTGCTCATAGGCTACAGAACTCTTGGAAACAGCTTCTGTCTACATTCAACATAAAAAACTCTTGGAAACTGCATCTCTCTAGACCAAGGTTACAGAACTCCCATATGCTGCCTCTCCTACACACAGCATAAGGAAAAGCCGCATATAGCGAATAACTATGCCCAGGCTACCGAAATCGCAGAAACAGCTTCTCTCTACATTCAACATACGGAACTCCTCGATACTGTATGTCTCTACACTTAGGTTGTGCAACTCCCTTAAGCTGCGTCTCCTACACAGAGCATACGGAACACCCGCATATAGCGAATATCTATGCCCAGACTACCAAAATATTAGAAACAGCTTCTCATTACTTTCAACATATGGAACTTATGGATACTGTATGTCTCTACACTTAGGATACGGAACTCCCATAAGCTGCATCTCCTACACACAGCATACAGAAAACAAGGAAATAGTGCATGCCTAATTCCAGGCCACTGAACTCTTGGAAACAGCTTCTCTCTACATTCAACATAAACAACTCTTGGAAACTGCATCTCTACAGACCAAGGTTACAGAACTCCCATAAGCTGCGTCTCCTACACGCAGCAGACAAAAAACCCGCATATAGCGAATGCCTAATTCCAGGCTACAGAAATTCATTAAACAGCTTCTCCCTACACCCAGATACAGAACTTCGGTAAACTGTGTCTCTCTAATTCTAGGTTACAGAACTCCCATAAGCTGCGTTGGCTGCACTCAGGCTACAGGAATCCCATATACAGCGTATGCCTACACTCAGAATACAGAACTCGTGGAAACAGCTTCTCTCAACATTCAACATACAGAACTATTGGAAACTGCATCTGTATACACAAAGCTTACAGAACTCATGAAAGCTGCATCTGCTACACAGCATACAGAATATCCGCAAATAGCGAATGCCTAATTCCAGGCCACAGAACTCTTGGAAACAGCTTCTCTCTACATTCAATATACAAATCTCTTGGAAACTGCATCATTCTAGACCAATGTTACAGAACTCCCGTAAGCTGCGTCTCCTACACACAGCAGACAAAAAACCCGCATATAGCGAATGCCTAATTCCAGGCCACAGAACTCTTGGAAACAGCTTTTCTCTGCATTCAACATACAAAACTCTTGGAAACCACATCTCTCTAGACCAATGTTACAGAACTCCCGTAAGCTGCGTCTCCTGCACTCAGGCTACAGGATTCCCATATAGAGCGTATGCCTACTCTCAGACTACAGAACTCTTGGAAACAGCTTCTCTCTACATTCAATATACAAATCTCTTGGAAACTGCATCTCTCTAGACCAATGTTACAGAACTCCCGTAAGCTGTGTCTCCTACACACAGCAGACAAAAAACCCACCTATAGCGAATGCCTAATTCCAGGCCACAGAACCCTTGGCAGCAGTTTCTCTCTACATTCAATATACAAATCTCTTGGAAACTGCATCTCTCTAGACCAATGTTACAGAACTCCCGTGAGCTGCGTCTCCTACACATAGCATACAGAAAACCCGCGTATAGTGAATACCTGCTCATAGGCTACAGAACTCTTGGAAACAGCTTCTGTCTACATTCAACATACAAAACTCTTGGAAACCGCATCTCTCTAGACCAATGTTATAGAACTCCCATAAGCTGCGCCTGATACACTCAGCATACAGAAAACCCGCGTATAGTGTATACCTGCTCATAGGCTACAGAACTCTTGGAAACAGCTTCTGTCTACATTCAACATACAAAACTCTTGGAAACCGCATCTCTCTAGACCAATGTTACAGAACTCCCATAAGCTGCGTCTGCTGCACTCAGGCTACAGGATTCCCATAGAGAGCATATACCTACTCACAGACTACAGAACTCTTGGAAACAGCTTCTCTCCACATTCAATATACAAATCTCTTGGAAACTGCATCTCTCCAGACCAATGTTACAGAACTCCTATAAGCTGCGTCTCCTACACACAGCAGACAAAAAACCCGCATATAGCGAATGCCTAATTCAAGGACACAGAACTCTTGGAAACAGCTTTTCTCTACATTCAACATACAAAACTCTTGGAAACCACATCTCTCTAGACCAATGTTACAGAACTCCCGTAAGCTGCGTCTCCTGCACTCAGGCTACAGGATTCCCATATAGAGCGTATGCCTACTCTCAGACTACAGAACTCTTGGAAACAGCTTCTCTCTACATTCAATATACAAATCTCTTGGAAACTGCATCTCTCTAGACCAATGTTACAGAACTCCCGTAAGCTGTGTCTCCTACACACAGCAGACAAAAAACCCACATATAGCGAATGCCTAATTCCAGGCCACAGAACTCTTGGAAACAGCTTTTCTCTACATTCAACATACAAAACTCTTGGAAACCGCATCTCTCTAGACCAATGTTACAGAACTCCCATAAGCTGCGTCTGATACACTCAGCATACAGAAAACCCGCGTATAGTGAATACCTGCTCATAGGCTACAGAACTCTTGGAAACAGCTTCTGTCTACATTCAACATAAAAAACTCTTGGAAACTGCATCTCTCTAGACCAAGGTTACAGAACTCCCATAAGCTGCCTCTCCTACACACAGCATAAGGAAAACCCGCATATAGCGAATAACTATGCCCAGGCTACCGAAATCGCAGAAACAGCTTCTCTCTACATTCAACATACGGAACTCCTCGATACTGTATGTCTCTACACTTAGGTTGTGCAACTCCCTTAAGCTGCGTCTCCTACACAGATCATACGGAACACCCGCATATAGCGAATATCTATGCCCAGACTACCAAAATATTAGAAACAGCTTCTCATTACTTTCAACATATGGAACTTATGGATACTGTATGTCTCTACACTTAGGTTACGGAACTCCCATAAGCTGCATCTCCTACACACAGCATACAGAAAACAAGGAAATAGTGCATGCCTAATTCCAGGCCACTGAACTCTTGGAAACAGCTTCTCTCTACATTCAACATAAACAACTCTTGGAAACTGCATCTCTACAGACCAAGGTTACAGAACTCCCATAAGCTGCGTCTCCTACACACAGCAGACAAAAAACCCGCATATAGCGAATGCCTAATTCCAGGCTACAGAAATCCAGTAAACAGCTTCTCCCTACACCCAGATACAGAACTTCGGTAAACTGTGTCTCTCTAATTCTAGGTTACAGAACTCCCATAAGCTGCGTTGGCTGCACTCATGCTACAGGAATCCCATATACAGCGTATGCCTACACTCAGAATACAGAACTCGTGGAAACAGCTTCTCTCAACATTCAACATACAGAACTATTGGAAACTGCATCTGTATACACAAAGCTTACAGAACTCATGAAAGCTGCATCTGCTACACAGCATACAGAATATCCGCAAATAGCGAATGCCTAATTCCAGGCCACAGAACTCTTGGAAACAGCTTCTCTCTACATTCAATATACAAATCTCTTGGAAACTGCATCTCTCTAGACCAATGTTACAGAACTCCCGTAAGCTGCGTCTCCTACACACAGCAGACAAAAAACCCGCATATAGCGAATGCCTAATTCAAGGACACAGAACTCTTGGAAACAGCTTTTCTCTGCATTCAACATACAAAACTCTTGGAAACCGCATCTCTCTAGACCAATGTTACAGAACTCCCATAAGCTGCGTCTGCTGCACTCAGGCTACAGGATTCCCATAGAGAGCATATACCTACTCACAGACTACAGAACTCTTAGAAACAGCTTCTCTCCACATTCAATATACAAATCTCTTGGAAACTGCATCTCTCTAGACCAATGTTACAGAACTCCCATAAGCTGCGTCTCCTACACACAGCAGACAAAAAACCCGCATATAGCGAATGCCTAATTCCAGGCTACAGAAATCCAGTAAACAGCTTCTCCCTACACCCTGATACAGAACTTTGGTAAACTGTGTCTCTCTAATTCTAGGTTACAGAACTCCCATAAGCTGCGTCGGCTGCACTCAGGCTACAGGAATCCCATATACAGCGTATGCCTACACTCAGAATACAGAACTCGTGGAAACAGCTTCTCTCAACATTCAACATACAGAACTATTGGAAACTGCATCTGTATACACAAAGCTTACAGAACTCATGAAAGCTGCATCTGCTACACAGCATACAGAATATCCGCAAATAGCGAATGCCTAATTCCAGGCCACAGAACTCTTGGAAACAGCTTCTCTCTACATTCAATATACAAATCTCTTGGAAACTGCATCTCTCTAGACCAATGTTACAGAACTCCCATAAGCTGCGTCTCCTACACACAGCAGACCAAAAAACCCGCATATAGCGAATAACTATGCCCAAGCTACCGAAATCGCAGAAACAGCTTCTCTCTACATTCAGCCTACGGAACTCCTGGATACTGTGTCTCTACCCTTAGGTTGTGCAACTCCCTTAAGCTGGGCCTCCTACACAGAGCATACGGAAAACCCGCATATAGCGAATGCCTAATTCAAGGACACAGAACTCTTGGAAACAGCTTTTCTCTACATTCAACATACAAAACTCTTGGAAACCACATCTCTCTAGACCAATGTTACAGAACTCCCGTAAGCTGCGTCTCCTGCACTCAGGCTACAGGATTCCCATAGAGAGCGTATGCCTACTCTCAGACTACAGAACTCTTGGAAACAGCTTCTCTCCACATTCAATATACAAATCTCTTGGAAACTGCATCTCTCCAGACCAATGTTACAGAACTCCCATAAGCTGCGTCTCCTACACACAGCAGACAAAAAACCCGCATATAGCGAATGCCTAATTCCAGGCTACAGAAATCCAGTAAACAGCTTCTCCCTACACCCTGATACAGAACTTCTGTAAACTGTGTCTCTCTAATTCTAGGTTACAGAACTCCCATAAGCTGCATCGTCTGTACTCAGGCTACAGGAATCCCATATACAGCGTATGCCTACTCTCAGAATACAGAACTCGTGGAAACAGCTTCTCTCAACATTCAACATACAGAACTATTGGAAACTGCATCTGTATACACAAAGCTTACAGAAATCATGAAAGCTGCATCTGCTACACAGCATACAGAATATCCGCAAATAGCGAATGCCTAATTCCAGGCCACAGAACTCTTGGAAACAGCTTCTCTCTACATTCAATATACAAATCTATTGGAAACTGCATCTCTCTAGACCAGTGTTACAGAACTCCCGTAAGCTGCGTCTCCTACACACAGCAGACATAAAACCCGCATATAGCGAATTCCTAATTCAAGGACACAGAACTCTTGGAAACAGCTTTTCTCTACATTCAACATACAAAACTCTTGGAAACCGCATCTCTCTAGACCAATGTTACAGAACTCCCGTAAGCTGCGTCTCCTGCACTCAGGCTACAGGATTCCCATATAGAGCGTATGCCTACTCTCAGACTACAGAACTCTTGGAAACAGCTTCTCTCTACATTCAATATACAAATCTCTTGGAAACTGCATCTCTCTAGACCAATGTTACAGAACTCCCGTAAGCTGTGTCTCCTACACACAGCAGACAAAAAACCCACATATAGCGAATGCCTAATTCCAGGCCACAGAACTCTTGGCAGCAGTTTCTCTCTACATTCAATATACAAATCTCTTGGAAACTGCATCTCTCTAGACCAATGTTACAGAACTCCCGTGAGCTGCGTCTCCTACACATAGCATACAGAAAACCCGCGTATAGTGAATACCTGCTCATAGGCTACAGAACTCTTGGAAACAGCTTCTGTCTACATTCAACATACAAAACTCTTGGAAACCGCATCTCTCTAGACCAATGTTATAGAACTCCCTTGAGCTGCGTCTCCTACACACAGCAGACAAAAACCCGCATATAGCGAATGCCTAATTCCAGGCCACAGTACTCTTGGAAACAGCTTTTCTCTACATTCAACATACAAAACTCTTGGAAACCGCATCCTTCTAGACCAATGTTACAGAACTCCCATAAGCTGCGTCTGATACACTCAGCATACAGAAAACCCGCGTATAGTGAATACCTGCTCATAGGCTACAGAACTCTTGGAAACAGCTTCTGTCTACATTCAACATAAAAAACTCTTGGAAACTGCATCTCTCTAGACCAAGGTTACAGAACTCCCATAAGCTGCCTCTCCTACACACAGCATAAGGAAAACCCGCATATAGCGAATAACTATGCCCAGGCTACCGAAATCGCAGAAACAGCTTCTCTCTACATTCAACATACGGAACTCCTCGATACTGTATGTCTCTACACTTAGGTTGTGCAACTCCCTTAAGCTGCGTCTCCTACACAGATCATACGGAACACCCGCATATAGCGAATATCTATGCCCAGACTACCAAAATATTAGAAACAGCTTCTCATTACTTTCAACATATGGAACTTATGGATACTGTATGTCTCTACACTTAGGTTACGGAACTCCCATAAGCTGCATCTCCTACACACAGCATACAGAACACAAGGAAATAGTGCATGCCTAATTCCAGGCCACTGAACTCTTGGAAACAGCTTCTCTCTACATTCAACATAAACAACTCTTGGAAACTGCATCTCTACAGACCAAGGTTACAGAACTCCCATAAGCTGCATCTCCTACACACAGCAGACAAAAAACCCGCATATAGCGAATGCCTAATTCCAGGCTACAGAAATCCAGTAAACAGCTTCTCCCTACACCCTGATACAGAACTTCGGTAAACTGTGTCTCTCTAATTCTAGGTTACAGAACTCCCATAAGCTGCGTCGGCTGCACTCAGGCTACAGGAATCCCATATACAGCGTATGCCTACACTCAGAATACAGAACTCGTGGAAACAGCTTCTCTCAACATTCAACATACAGAACTATTGGAAACTGCATCTGTATACACAAAGCTTACAGAACTCATGAAAGCTGCATCTGCTACACAGCATACAGAATATCCGCAAATAGCGAATGCCTAATTCCAGGCCACAGAACTCTTGGAAACAGCTTCTCTCTACATTCAATATACAAATCTCTTGGAAACTGCATCTCTCTAGACCAATGTTACAGAACTCCCATAAGCTGCGTCTCCTACACACAGCAGACAAAAAACCCGCATATAGCGAATAACTATGCCCAGGCTACCGAAATCGCAGAAACAGCTTCTCTCTACATTCAGCCTACGGAACTCCTGGATACTGTGTCTCTACCCTTAGGTTGTGCAACTCCCTTAAGCTGGGCCTCCTACACAGAGCATACGGAAAACCCGCATATAGCGAATGCCTAATTCAAGGACACAGAACTCTTGGAAACAGCTTTTCTCTACATTCAACATACAAAACTCTTGGAAACCACATCTCTCTAGACCAATGTTACAGAACTCCCGTAAGCTGCGTCTCCTGCACTCAGGCTACAGGATTCCCATATAGAGCGTATGCCTACTCTCAGACTACAGAACTCTTGGAAACAGCTTCTCTCTACATTCAATATACAAATCTCTTGGAAACTGCATCTCTCTAGACCAATGTTACAGAACTCCCGTAAGCTGTGTCTCCTACACACAGCAGACAAAAAACCCACATATAGCGAATGCCTAATTCCAGGCCACAGAACTCTTGGCAGCAGTTTCTCTCTACATTCAATATACAAATCTCTTGGAAACTGCATCTCTCTAGACCAATGTTACAGAACTCCCGTGAGCTGCGTCTCCTACACATAGCATACAGAAAACCCGCGTATAGTGAATACCTGCTCATAGGCTACAGAACTCTTGGAAACAGCTTCTGTCTACATTCAACATACAAAACTCTTGGAAACCGCATCTCTCTAGACCAATGTTATAGAACTCCCATAAGCTGCGTCTGATACACTCAGCATACAGAAAACCCGCGTATAGTGTATACCTGCTCATAGGCTACAGAACTCTTGGAAACAGCTTCTGTCTACATTCAACATACAAAACTCTTGGAAACCGCATCTCTCTAGACCAATGTTACAGAACTCCCATAAGCTGCGTCTGCTGCACTCAGGCTACAGGATTCCCATAGAGAGCATATACCTACTCACAGACTACAGAACTCTTGGAAACAGCTTCTCTCCACATTCAATATACAAATCTCTTGGAAACTGCATCTCTCCAGACCAATGTTACAGAACTCCCATAAGCTGCGTCTCCTACACACAGCAGACAAAAAACCCGCATATAGCGAATGCCTAATTCCAGGCTACAGAAATCCAGTAAACAGCTTCTCCCTACACCCTGATACAGAACTTCTGTAAACTGTGTCTCTCTAATTCTAGGTTACAGAACTCCCATAAGCTGCATCGTCTGTACTCAGGCTACAGGAATCCCATATACAGCGTATGCCTACTCTCAGAATACAGAACTCGTGGAAACAGCTTCTCTCAATATTCAACATACAGAACTATTGGAAACTGCATCTGTATACACAAAGCTTACAGAACTCATGAAAGCTGCATCTGCTACACAGCATACAGAATATCCGCAAATAGCGAATGCCTAATTCCAGGCCACAGAACTCTTGGAAACAGCTTCTCTCTACATTCAATATACAAATCTATTGGAAACTGCATCTCTCTAGACCAGTGTTACAGAACTCCCGTAAGCTGCGTCTCCTACACACAGCAGACATAAAACCCGCATATAGCGAATGCCTAATTCCAGGCCACAGAACTCTTGGAAACAGCTTTTCTCTACATTCAACATACAAAACTCTTGGAAACCGCATCTCTCTAGACCAATGTTACAGAACTCCCGTGAGCTGCATCTCCTACACATAGCATACAGAAAACCCGCGTATAGTGAATACCTGCTCATAGGCTACAGAACTCTTGGAAACAGCTTCTGTCTACATTCAACATACAAAACTCTTGGAAACCGCATCTCTCTAGACCAATGTTATAGAACTCCCGTGAGCTGCGTCTCCTACACACAGCAGACAAAAAACCCCCATATAGCGAATGCCTAATTCCAGGCCACAGAACTCTTGGAAACCGCTTTTCTCTACAATCAACATACAAAACTCTTGGAAACCGCATCTCTCTAGACCAATGTTACAGAACTCCCATAAGCTGCGTCTGATACACTCAGCATACAGAAAACCCGCGTATAGTGAATACCTGCTCATAGGCTACAGAACTCTTGGAAACAGCTTCTGTCTACATTCAACATAAAAAACTCTTGGAAACTGCATCTCTCTAGACCAAGGTTACAGAACTCCCATATGCTGCCTCTCCTACACACAGCATAAGGAAAACCCGCATATAGCGAATAACTATGCCCAGGCTACCGAAATCGCAGAAACAGCTTCTCTCTACATTCAACATACGGAACTCCTCGATACTGTATGTCTCTACTCTTAGGTTGTGCAACTCCCTTAAGCTGCGTCTCCTACACAGAGCATACGGAACACCCGCATATAGCGAATATCTATGCCCAGACTACCAAAATATTAGAAACAGCTTCTCATTACTTTCAACATATGGAACTTATGGATACTGTATGTCTCTACACTTAGGATACGGAACTCCCATAAGCTGCATCTCCTACACACAGCATACAGAAAACAAGGAAATAGTGCATGCCTAATTCCAGGCCACTGAACTCTTGGAAACAGCTTCTCTCTACATTCAACATAAACAACTCTTGGAAACTGCATCTCTACAGACCAAGGTTACAGAACTCCCATAAGCTGCGTCTCCTACACACAGCAGACAAAAAACCCGCATATAGCGAATGCCTAATTCCAGGCTACAGAAATTCATTAAACAGCTTCTCCCTACACCCAGATACAGAACTTCGGTAAACTGTGTCTCTCTAATTCTAGGTTACAGAACTCCCATAAGCTGCGTTGGCTGCACTCAGGCTACAGGAATCCCATATACAGCGTATGCCTACACTCAGAATACAGAACTCGTGGAAACAGCTTCTCTCAACATTCAACATACAGAACTATTGGAAACTGCATCTGTATACACAAAGCTTACAGAACTCATGAAAGCTGCATCTGCTACACAGCATACAGAATATCCGCAAATAGCGAATGCCTAATTCCAGGCCACAGAACTCTTGGAAACAGCTTCTCTCTACATTCAATATACAAATCTCTTGGAAACTGCATCATTCTAGACCAATGTTACAGAACTCCCGTAAGCTGCGTCTCCTACACACAGCAGACAAAAAACCCGCATATAGCGAATGCCTAATTCCAGGCCACAGAACTCTTGGAAACAGCTTTTCTCTGCATTCAACATACAAAACTCTTGGAAACCACATCTCTCTAGACCAATGTTACAGAACTCCCGTAAGCTGCGTCTCCTGCACTCAGGCTACAGGATTCCCATATAGAGCGTATGCCTACTCTCAGACTACAGAACTCTTGGAAACAGCTTCTCTCTACATTCAATATACAAATCTCTTGGAAACTGCATCTCTCTAGACCAATGTTACAGAACTCCCGTAAGCTGTGTCTCCTACACACAGCAGACAAAAAACCCACATATAGCGAATGCCTAATTCCAGGCCACAGAACTCTTGGCAGCAGTTTCTCTCTACATTCAATATACAAATCTCTTGGAAACTGCATCTCTCTAGACCAATGTTACAGAACTCCCGTGAGCTGCGTCTCCTACACATAGCATACAGAAAACCCGCGTATAGTGAATACCTGCTCATAGGCTACAGAACTCTTGGAAACAGCTTCTGTCTACATTCAACATACAAAACTCTTGGAAACCGCATCTCTCTAGACCAATGTTATAGAACTCCCATAAGCTGCGTCTGATACACTCAGCATACAGAAAACCCGCGTATAGTGTATACCTGCTCATAGGCTACAGAACTCTTGGAAACAGCTTCTGTCTACATTCAACATACAAAACTCTTGGAAACCGCATCTCTCTAGACCAATGTTACAGAACTCCCATAAGCTGCGTCTGCTGCACTCAGGCTACAGGATTCCCATAGAGAGCATATACCTACTCACAGACTACAGAACTCTTGGAAACAGCTTCTCTCCACATTCAATATACAAATCTCTTGGAAACTGCATCTCTCCAGACCAATGTTACAGAACTCCTATAAGCTGCGTCTCCTACACACAGCAGACAAAAAACCCGCATATAGCGAATGCCTAATTCCAGGCTACAGAAATCCAGTAAACAGCTTCTCCCTACACCCTGATACAGAACTTCGGTAAACTGTGTCTCTCTAATTCTAGGTTACAGAACTCCCATAAGCTGCGTCGGCTGCACTCAGGCTACAGGAATCCCATATACAGCGTATGCCTACACTCAGAATACAGAACTCGTGGAAACAGCTTCTCTCAACATTCAACATACAGAACTATTGGAAACTGCATCTGTATACACAAAGCTTACAGAACTCATGAAAGCTGCATCTGCTACACAGCATACAGAATATCCGCAAATAGCGAATGCCTAATTCCAGGCCACAGAACTCTTGGAAACAGCTTCTCTCTACATTCAATATACAAATCTCTTGGAAACTGCATCATTCTAGACCAATGTTACAGAACTCCCGTAAGCTGCGTCTCCTACACACAGCAGACAAAAAACCCGCATATAGCGAATGCCTAATTCCAGGCCACAGAACTCTTGGAAACAGCTTTTCTCTGCATTCAACATACAAAACTCTTGGAAACCGCATCTCTCTAGACCAATGTTACAGAACTCCTATAAGCTGTGTCTGCTGCACTCAGGCTACAGGATTCCCATAGAGAGCATATACCTACTCACAGACTACAGAACTCTTGGAAACAGCTTCTCTCCACATTCAATATACAAATCTCTTCGAAACTGCATCTCTCTAGACCAATGTTACAGAACTCCCATAAGCTGCGTCTCCTACACACAGCAGACAAAAAACCCGCATATAGCGAATGCCTAATTCCAGGCTACAGAAATCCAGTAAACAGCTTCTCCCTACACCCTGATACAGAACTTCGGTAAACTGTGTCTCTCTAATTCTAGGTTACAGAACTCCCATAAGCTGCGTCGGCTGCACTCAGGCTACAGGAATCCCATATACAGCGTATGCCTACACTCAGAATACAGAACTCGTGGAAACAGCTTCTCTCAACATTCAACATACAGAACTATTGGAAACTGCATCTGTATACACAAAGCTTACAGAACTCATGAAAGCTGCATCTGCTACACAGCATACAGAATATCCGCAAATAGCGAATGCCTAATTCCAGGCCACAGAACTCTTGGAAACAGCTTCTCTCTACATTCAATATACAAATCTCTTGGAAACTGCATCTCTCTAGACCAATGTTACAGAACTCCCATAAGCTGCGTCTCCTACACACAGCAGACAAAAAACCCACATATAGCGAATAACTATGCCCAAGCTACCGAAATCGCAGAAACAGCTTCTCTCTACATTCAGCCTACGGAACTCCTGGATACTGTGTCTCTACCCTTAGGTTGTGCAACTCCCTTAAGCTGGGCCTCCTACACAGAGCATACGGAAAACCCGCATATAGCGAATGCCTAATTCAAGGACACAGAACTCTTGGAAACAGCTTTTCTCTACATTCAACATACAAAACTCTTGGAAACCACATCTCTCTAGACCAATGTTACAGAACTCCCGTAACCTGCGTCTCCTGCACTCAGGCTACAGGATTCCCATATAGAGCGTATGCCTACTCTCAGACTACAGAACTCTTGGAAACAGCTTCTCTCTACATTCAATATACAAATCTCTTGGAAACTGCATCTGTCTAGAACAATGTTACAGAACTCCCGTAAGCTGTGTCTCCTACACACAGCAGACAAAAAACCCACATATAGCGAATGCCTAATTCCAGGCTACAGAAATCCAGTAAACAGCTTCTCCCTACACCCTGATACAGAACTTCTGTAAACTGTGTCTCTCTAATTCTAGGTTACAGAACTCCCATAAGCTGCGTCGGCTGCACTCAGGCTACAGGAATCCCATATACAGCGTATGCCTACTCTCAGAATACAGAACTCGTGGAAACAGCTTCTCTCAATATTCAACATACAGAACTATTGGAAACTGCATCTGTATACACAAAGCTTACAGAACTCATGAAAGCTGCATCTGCTACACAGCATACAGAATATCCGCAAATAGCGAATGCCTAATTCCAGGCCACAGAACTCTTGGAAACAGCTTCTCTCTACATTCAATATACAAATCTATTGGAAACTGCATCTCTCTAGACCAGTGTTACAGAACTCCCGTAAGCTGCGTCTCCTACACACAGCAGACATAAAACCCGCATATAGCGAATGCCTAATTCCAGGCCACAGAACTCTTGGAAACAGCTTTTCTCTACATTCAACATACAAAACTCTTGGAAACCGCATCTCTCTAGACCAATGTTACAGAACTCCCGTAAGCTGCGTCTCCTGCACTCAGGCTACAGGATTCCCATATAGAGCGTATGCCTACTCTCAGACTACAGAACTCTTGGAAACAGCTTCTCTCTACATTCAATATACAAATCTCTTGGAAACTGCATCTCTCTAGACCAATGTTACAGAACTCCCGTAAGCTGTGTCTCCTACACACAGCAGACAAAAAACCCACATATAGCGAATGCCTAATTCCAGGCCACAGAACTCTTGGCAGCAGTTTCTCTCTACATTCAATATACAAATCTCTTGGAAACTGCATCTCTCTAGACCAATGTTACAGAACTCCCGTGAGCTGCATCTCCTACACATAGCATACAGAAAACCCGCGTATAGTGAATACCTGCTCATAGGCTACAGAACTCTTGGAAACAGCTTCTGTCTACATTCAACATACAAAACTCTTGGAAACCGCATCTCTCTAGACCAATGTTATAGAACTCCCGTGAGCTGCGTCTCCTACACACAGCAGACAAAAAACCCGCATATAGCGAATGCCTAATTCCAGGCCACAGAACTCTTGGAAACCGCTTTTCTCTACATTCAACATACAAAACTCTTGGAAACCGCATCTCTCTAGACCAATGTTACAGAACTCCCATAAGCTGCGTCTGATACACTCAGCATACAGAAAACCCGCGTATAGTGAATACCTGCTCATAGGCTACAGAACTCTTGGAAACAGCTTCTGTCTACATTCAACATAAAAAACTCTTGGAAACTGCATCTCTCTAGACCAAGGTTACAGAACTCCCATAAGCTGCCTCTCCTACACACAGCATAAGGAAAACCCGCATATAGCGAATAACTATGCCCAGGCTACTGAAATCGCAGAAACAGCTTCTCTCTACATTCAACATACGGAACTCCTCGATACTGTATGTCTCTACACTTAGGTTGTGCAACTCCCTTAAGCTGCGTCTCCTACACAGAGCATACGGAACACCCGCATATAGCGAATATCTATGCCCAGACTACCAAAATATTAGAAACAGCTTCTCATTACTTTCAACATATGGAACTTATGGATACTGTATGTCTCCACACTTAGGATACGGAACTCCCATAAGCTGCATCTCCTACACACAGCATACAGAAAACAAGGAAATAGTGCATGCCTAATTCCAGGCCACTGAACTCTTGGAAACAGCTTCTCTCTACATTCAACATAAACAACTCTTGGAAACTGCATCTCTACAGACCAAGGTTACAGAACTCCCATAAGCTGCGTCTCCTACACACAGCAGACAAAAAACCCGCATATAGCGAATGCCTAATTCCAGGCTACAGAAATCCAGTAAACAGCTTCTCCCTACACCCTGATACAGAACTTCGGTAAACTGTGTCTCTCTAATTCTAGGTTACAGAACTCCCATAAGCTGCGTCGGCTGCACTCAGGCTACAGGAATCCCATATACAGCGTATGCCTACACTCAGAATACAGAACTCGTGGAAACAGCTTCTCTCAACATTCAACATACAGAACTATTGGAAACTGCATCTGTATACACAAAGCTTACAGAACTCATGAAAGCTGCATCTGCTACACAGCATACAGAATATCCGCAAATAGCGAATGCCTAATTCCAGGCCACAGAACTCTTGGAAACAGCTTCTCTCTACATTCAATATACAAATCTCTTGGAAACTGCATCATTCTAGACCAATGTTACAGAACTCCCGTAAGCTGCGTCTCCTACACACAGCAGACAAAAAACCCGCATATAGCGAATGCCTAATTCCAGGCCACAGAACTCTTGGAAACAGCTTTTCTCTGCATTCAACATACAAAACTCTTGGAAACCGCATCTCTCTAGACCAATGTTACAGAACTCCTATAAGCTGTGTCTGCTGCACTCAGGCTACAGGATTCCCATAGAGAGCATATACCTACTCACAGACTACAGAACTCTTGGAAACAGCTTCTCTCCACATTCAATATACAAATCTCTTCGAAACTGCATCTCTCTAGACCAATGTTACAGAACTCCCATAAGCTGCGTCTCCTACACACAGCAGACAAAAAACCCGCATATAGCGAATGCCTAATTCCAGGCTACAGAAATCCAGTAAACAGCTTCTCCCTACACCCTGATACAGAACTTCGGTAAACTGTGTCTCTCTAATTCTAGGTTACAGAACTCCCATAAGCTGCGTCGGCTGCACTCAGGCTACAGGAATCCCATATACAGCGTATGTCTACACTCAGAATACAGAACTCGTGGAAACAGCTTCTCTCAACATTCAACATACAGAACTATTGGAAACTGCATCTGTATACACAAAGCTTACAGAACTCATGAAAGCTGCATCTGCTACACAGCATACAGAATATCCGCAAATAGCGAATGCCTAATTCCAGGCCACAGAACTCTTGGAAACAGCTTCTCTCTACATTCAATATACAAATCTCTTGGAAACTGCATCTCTCTAGACCAATGTTACAGAACTCCCATAAGCTGCGTCTCCTACACACAGCAGACAAAAAACCCACATATAGCGAATAACTATGCCCAAGCTACCGAAATCGCAGAAACAGCTTCTCTCTACATTCAGCCTACGGAACTCCTGGATACTGTGTCTCTACCCTTAGGTTGTGCAACTCCCTTAAGCTGGGCCTCCTACACAGAGCATACGGAAAACCCGCATATAGCGAATGCCTAATTCAAGGACACAGAACTCTTGGAAACAGCTTTTCTCTACATTCAACATACAAAACTCTTGGAAACCACATCTCTCTAGACCAATGTTACAGAACTCCCGTAACCTGCGTCTCCTGCACTCAGGCTACAGGATTCCCATATAGAGCGTATGCCTACTCTCAGACTACAGAACTCTTGGAAACAGCTTCTCTCTACATTCAATATACAAATCTCTTGGAAACTGCATCTGTCTAGACCAATGTTACAGAACTCCCGTAAGCTGTGTCTCCTACACACAGCAGACAAAAAACCCACATATAGCGAATGCCTAATTCCAGGCCACAGAACTCTTGGCAGCAGTTTCTCTCTACATTCAATATACAAATCTCTTGGAAACTGCATCTCTCTAGACCAATGTTACAGAACTCACGTGAGCTGCGTCTCCTACACATAGCATACAGAAAACCCGCGTATAGTGAATACCTGCTCATAGGCTACAGAACTCTTGGAAACAGCTTCTGTCTACATTCAACATACAAAACTCTTGGAAACTGCATCTCTCTAGACCAATGTTACAGAACTCCCATAAGCTGCGTCTGCTGCACTCAGGCTACAGGATTCCGATATAGTGCATATGCCTACTCTCAGACTACAGAACTCTTGGAAACAGCTTCTCTCTACATTCAATATACAAATCTCTTGGAAACTGCATCTCTCTAGACCAATGTTACAGAACTCCCGTGAGCTGCGTCTCCTACACACAGCAGACAAAAAACCCGCATATAGCGAATGCCTAATTCCAGGCCACAGAACTCTTGGAAACAGCTTTTCTCTACATTCAACATACAAAACTCTTGGAAACCGCATCTCTCTAGACCAATGTTACAGAACTCCCATAAGCTGCGTCTGATACACTCAGCATACAGAAAACCCGCGTATAGTGAATACCTGCTCATAGGCTACAGAACTCTTGGAAACAGCTTCTGTCTACATTCAACATACAAAACTCTTGGAAACTGCATCTCTCCAGACCAAGGTTACAGAACTCCCATAAGCTGCGTCTCCTACACACAGCAGACAAAAAACCCGCATATAGCGAATGCCTAATTCCAGGCTACAGAAATCCATTAAACAGCTTCTCCCTACACCCAGATACAGAACTTCGGTAAACTGTGTCTCTCTAATTCTAGGTTACAGAACTCCCATAAGCTGCGTCGGCTGCACTCAGGCTACAGGAATCCCATATACAGCGTATGCCTACTCTCAGAATACATAACTCGAGGAAACAGCTTCTCTCAACATTCAACATACAGAACTATTGGAAACTGCATCTGTATACACAAAGCTTACAGAACTCATGAAAGCTGCATCTGCTACACAGCATACAGAATATCCGCAAATAGCGAATGCCTAATTCCAGGCCACAGCACACTTGGAAACAGCTTCTCTCTACATTCAATATACAAATCTCTTGGAAACTGAATCTCTCTAGACCAATGTTACAGAACTCCCATAAGCTGCGTCTCCTACACACAGCAGACAAAAAAACCTCATATAGCGAATAACTATGCCCAGGCTACGGAAATCGCAGAAAAAGCTTCTCTCTACATTCAACATACGGAACTCCTCGATACTGTGTGTCTCTACCCTTAGGTTGTGCAACTCCCTTAAGCTTGGCCTCCTACACAGAGCATACTAAACACCCGCATATAGCGAATATCTATGCCCAGACTACCAAAATATTAGAAACAGCTTCTCATTACTTTCAACATATGGAACTTATGGATACTGTATGTCTCTACACTTAGGTTACGGAACTCCCGTAAGCTGCATCTCCTACACACAGCATACAGAAAACACGGAAATAGTGCATGCCTAATTCCAGGCCACTGAACTCTTGGAAACAGCTTCTCTCTACATTCAACATAAACAACTCTAGGAAACTGCATCTCTCCAGACCAAGGTTACAGAACTCCCATAAGCTGCGTCTCCTACACACAGCAGACAAAAAACCCGCATATAGCGAATAACTATGCCCAGGCTACCGAAATCGCAGAAACAGCTTCTCTCTACATTCAGCCTACGGAACTCCTGGATACTGTGTCTCTACCCTTAGGTTGAGAAACTCCCTTAAGCTGGGCCTCCTACACAGAGCATACGGAAAACCCGCATATAGCGAATGCCTAATTCAAGGACACAGAACTCTTGGAAACAGCTTTTCTCTACATTCAACATACAAAACTCTTGGAAACCGCATCTCTCTAGACCAATGTTACAGAACTCCCGTAAGCTGCGTCTCCTGCACTCAGGCTACAGGATTCCCATATAGAGCGTATGCCTACTCTCAGACTACAGAACTCTTGGAAACAGCTTCTCTCTACATTCAATATACAAATCTCTTGGAAACTGCATCTCTCTAGACCAATGTTACAGAACTCCCGTAAGCTGTGTCTCCTACACACAGCAGACAAAAAACCCACATATAGCGAATGCCTAATTCCAGGCCACAGAACTCTTGGCAGAAGTTTCTCTCTACATTCAATATACAAATCTCTTGGAAACTGCATCTCTCTAGACCAATGTTACAGAACTCCCGTAAGCTGCGTCTCCTACACACAGCAGACAAAAAACATGCATATAGCGAATGCCTAATTCCAGGCCACAGAACTCTTGGAAACAGCTTTTCTCTACATTCAACATACAAAACTCTTGGAAACTGCATCTCTCTAGACCAATGTTACAGAACCTCCATAAGCTGCGTCTGCTGCACTCAGGCTACAGGATTCCCATATAGTGCATATGCCTACTCTCAGACTACAGAACTCTTGCAAACAGCTTCTCTCTACATTCAATATACAAATCTCTTGGAAACTGCATCTCTCTAGACCAATGTTACAGAACTCCCGTGAGCTGCGTCTCCTACACACAGCAGACCAAAAACCTGCATATAGCGAATGCCTAATTCCAGGCCACAGAACTCTTGGAAACAGCTTTTCTCTACATTCAACATACAAAACTCTTGGAAACCGCATCTCTCTAGACCAATGTTAGAGAACTCCCATAAGCTGCGTCTGATACACTCAGCATACAGAAAACCCGCGTATAGTGAATACCTGCTCATAGGCTACAGAACTCTTGGAAACAGCTTCTGTCTACATTAAACATAAAAAACTCTTGGAAACTGCATCTCTCTAGACCAAGGTTACAGAACTCCCATAAGCTGCCTCTCCTACACACAGCATAAGGAAAACCCGCATATAGCGAATAACTATGCCCAGGCTACCGAAATCGCAGAAACAGCTTCTCTCTACATTCAACATACGGAACTCCTCGATACTGTATGTCTCTACACTTAGGTTGTGCAACTCCCTTAAGCTGCGTCTCCTACACAGAGCATACGGAACACCCGCATATAGCGAATATCTATGCCCAGACTACCAAAATATTAGAAACAGCTTCTCATTACTTTCAACATATGGAACTTATGGATACTGTATGTCTCTACACTTAGGTTACGGAACTCCCGTAAGCTGCATCTCCTACACACAGCATACAGAAAACACGGAAATAGTGCATGCCTAATCCCAGGCCACAGAACTCTTGGAAACAGCTTCTCTCTACATTCAACATAAACAACTCTTGGAAACTGCATCTCTCCAGACCAAGGTTACAGAACTCCCATAAGCTGCATCTCCTACACACAGCAGACAGAAAACCCGCATATAGCGAATGCCTAATTCCAGGCTACAGAAATCCATTAAACAGCTTCTCCCTACACCCAGATACAGAACTTCGGTAAACTGTGTCTCTCTAATTCTAGGTTACAGAACTCCCATAAGCTGCGTCGGCTGCACTCAGGCTACAGGAATCCCATATACAGCGTATGCCTACTCTCAGAATACAGAACTCGAGGACACAGCTTCTCTCAACATTCAACATACAGAACTATTGGAAACTGCATCTGTATACACAAAGCTTACAGAAATAATGAAAGCTGCATCTGCTACACAGCATACAGAATATCCGCAAATAGCGAATGCCTAATTCCAGGCCACAGAACTCTTGGAAACAGCTTCTCTCTACATTCAATATACAAATCTCTTGGAAACTGCATCTCTCTAGACCAATGTTACAGAACTCCCGTGAGCTGCGTCTCCTACACACAGCAGACAAAAAACCCGCATATAGCGAATGCCTAATTTCAGGCCACAGAATTCTGGGAAACAGCTTTTCTCTACATTCAACATACAAAACTCTTGGAAACCGCATCTCTCTAGACCAATGTTACAGAACTCCCATAAGCTGCGTCTGATACACTCAGCATACAGAAAACCCGCGTATAGTGAATACCTGCCCATAGGCTACAGAACTCTTGGAAACAGCTTCTGTCTACATTCAACATACAAAACTCTTGGAAACCGCATCTCTCTAGACCAAGGTTACAGAACTCCCATAAGCTGCCTCTCCTACACACAGCATAAGGAAAACCCGCATATAGCGAATAACTATGCCCAGGCTACCGAAATCGCAGAAACAGCTTCTCTCTACATTCAGCCTACGGAACTCCTGGATACTGTGTCTCTACCCTTAGGTTGTGCAACTCCCGTAAGCTGCGTCTCCTGCACTCAGGCTACAGGATTCCCATATAGAGCGTATGGCTACTCTCAGACTACAGAATTCTTGGAAACAGCTTCTCTCTACATTCAATATACAAATCTCTTGGAAACTGCATCTCTCTAGACCAATGTTACAGAACTCCCGTAAGCTGTGTCTCCTACACACAGCAGACAAAAAACCTGCATATAGCGAATGCCTAATTCCAGGCTACAGAAATCCAGTAAACAGCTTCTCCCTACACCCAGATACAGAACTTCGGTAAATTGTGTCTCTCTAATTCTAGGTTACAGAACTCCCATAAGCTGCGTCGGCTGCACTCAGGCTACAGGAATCCCATATACAGCGTATGCCTACTCTCAGAATACAGAACTCGAGGAAACAGCTTCTCTCAACATTCAACATACAGAACTATTGGAAACTGCATCTGTATACACAAAGCTTACAGAAATCATGAAAGCTGCATCTGCTACACAGCATACAGAATATCCGCAAATAGCGAATGCCTAATTCCAGGCCACAGCACACTTGGAAACAGCTTCTCTCTACATTCAATATACAAATCTCTTGGAAACTGCTTCTCTCTAGACCAATGTTACAGAACTCCCGTAAGCTGCGTCTCCTACACAAAGCAGACAAAAAACATGCAAATAGCGAATCCTAACTCCAGGCCACAGAACTCTTGGAAACAGCTTTTCTCTACATTCAACATACAAAACTCTTGGAAACCGCATCTTTCCAGACCAATGTTACAGAACTCCCATAAGCTGCGTCTGATACACTCAGCATACAGAAAACCCGCGTATAGTGAATACCTGCTCATAGGCTACAGAACTCTTGGAAACAGCTTCTGTCTACATTCAACATACACAACTCTTGGAAACTGCATCTCTCCAGACCAAGGTTACAGAATTCCCATAAGCTGCGTCTCCTACACACAGCAGACAGAAAACCCACATATAGCGAATGCCTAATTCCAGGCTACAGAAATCCATTAAACAGCTTCTCCCTACACCCTGATACAGAACTTCGGTAAACTGTGTCTCTCTAATTCTAGGTTACAGAACTCCCATAAGCTGCGTCGGCTGCACTCAGGCTACAGGATCCCATATACAGCGTATGCCTACACTCAGAATACAGAACTCGTGGAAACAGCTTCTCTCAATATTCAACATACAGAACTATTGGAAACTGCATCTGTATACACAAAGCTTACAGAACTCATGAAAGCTGCATCTGCTACAGAGCATACAGAATATCCGCAAATAGCGAATGCCTAATTGCAGGCCACAGAACTCTTGGAAACAGCTTCTCTCTACATTCAATATACAAATCTCTTGGAAACTGCATCTCTCTAGACCAATGTTACAGAACTCCCGTAAGCTGCGTCTCCTACACACAGCAGACAAAAAACCCGCATATAGTGAATGCCTAATTCCAGGCCACAGGACTCTTGGAAACAGCTTTTCTCTACATTCAACATACAAAACTCTTGGAAACCGCATCTCTCTAGACCAATGTTACAGAACTCCCATAATCTGCGTCTACTGCACTCTGGTTATAGGAATCCCATATAGAGCGTATGCCTAGTCTCTGAATACAGAACTCGTGGAAACAGCTTTTCTCTACATTCAACATACAAAACTGTTTGAAACTGCATCTCCCTAGATCAATGTTACAGAACTCCCATAAGCTGCGTCTCCTACACACAGCATAAGGAAAACCCACATATAGCGAATAACTATGCCCAGGCTACCGAAATCGCAGAAACAGCATCTCTCTACATTCAACATACGGAACTCCTCGATACTGTATGTCTCTACACTAAGGTTGTGCAAATCCCTTAAGCTGCGTCTCCTACACACAGCATAAGGAAAACCCGCATATAGCGAATAACTATGCCCAGGCTACCGAAATCGCAGAAAAAGCTTCTCTCTACATTCAGCATACGGAACTCCTGGATACTGTGTCTCTACCCTTAGGTTGTGCAACTCCCTTAAGCTGCGTCTCCTACACAGAGCATACGGAACACCCGCATATAGCGAATATCTATGCCCAGACTACCAAAATATTAGAAACAGCTTCTCATTACTTTCAACATATGGAACTTATGGATACTGTATGTCTCTACACTTAGGTTACGGAACTCCCGTAAGCTGCATCTCCTACACACAGCATACAGAAAACACGGAAATAGTGCATGCCTAATTCCAGGCCACAGAACTCTTGGAAACAGCTTCTCTCTACATTCAACATAAACAATTCTTGGAAACTGCATCTCTCCAGACCAAGGTTACAGAACTCCCATAAGCTGCGTCTCCTACACACAGCAGACAGAAAACCCGCATATAGCGAATGCCTAATTCCAGGCTACAGAAATCCAGTAAACAGCTTCTCCCTACACCCTGATACAGAACTTCGGTAAACTGTGTCTCTCTAATTCTAGGTTACAGAACTCCCATAAGCTGCGTCGGCTGCACTCAGGCTACAGGAATCCCATATACAGCGTATGCCTACTCTCAGAATACAGAACTCGAGGAAACAGCTTCTCTCAACATTCAACATACAGAACTATTGGAAACAGCATCTGTATACACAAAGCTTACAGAAATCATGAAAGCTGCATCTGCTACACAGCATACAGAATATCCGCAAATAGCGAATGCCTAATTCCAGGCCACAGCACACTTGGAAACAGCTTCTCTCTACATTCAATATACAAATCTCTTGGAAACTGCATCTCTCTAGACCAATGTTACAGAACTCCCGTAAGCTGCGTCTCCTACACACAGCAGACAAAAAACATGCATATAGCGAATGCCTAACTGCAGGCCACAGAACTCTTGGAAACAGCTTTTCTCTACATTCAACATACAAAACTCTTGGAAACCGCATCTCTCTAGACCAATGTTACAGAACTCCCATAAGCTGCGTCTGATACACTCAGCATACAGAAAACCCGCGTATAGTGAATACCTGCTCATAGGCTACAGAACTCTTGGAAACAGCTTCTGTCTACATTCAACATACAAAACTCTTGGAAACTGCATCTCTCTAGACCAAGGTTACAGAACTCCCATAAGCTGCCTCTCCTACACACAGCATAAGGAAAACCCGCATATAGCGAATAACTATGCCCAGGCTACCGAAATCGCAGAAACAGCTTCTCTCTACATTCAACATACGGAACTCCTCGATACTGTATGTCTCTACACTTAGGTTGTGCAACTCCCTTAAGCTGCGTCTCCTACACAGAGCATACGGAACACCCGCATATAGCGAATATCTATGCCCAGACTACCAAAATATTAGAAACTGCTTCTCATTACTTTCAACATATGGAACTTATGGATACTGTATGTCTCTACACTTAGGTTACGGAACTCCCGTAAGCTGCATCTCCTACACACAGCATACAGAAAACACGGAAATAGTGCATGCCTAATTCCAGGCCACTGAACTCTTGGAAACAGCTTCTCTCTACATTCAACATAAACAACTCTAGGAAACTGCATCTCTCCAGACCAATGTTACAGAACTCCCATAAGCTGCGTCTCCTACACACAGCAGACAAAAAACCCGCATATAGCGAATAACTATGCCCAGGCTACCGAAATCGCAGAAACAGCTTCTCTCTACATTCAGCCTACGGAACTCCTGGATACTGTGTCTCTACCCTTAGGTTGAGAAACTCCCTTAAGCTGGGCCTCCTACACAGAGCATACGGAAAACCCGCATATAGCGAATGCCTAATTCAAGGACACAGAACTCTTGGAAACAGCTTTTCTCTACATTCAACATACAAAACTCTTGGAAACCGCATCTCTCTAGACCAATGTTACAGAACTCCCGTAAGCTGCGTCTCCTGCACTCAGGCTACAGGATTCCCATATAGAGCGTATGCCTACTCTCAGACTACAGAACTCTTGGAAACAGCTTCTCTCTACATTCAATATACAAATCTCTTGGAAACTGCATCTCTCTAGACCAATGTTACAGAACTCCCGTAAGCTGTGTCTCCTACACACAGCAGACAAAAAACCCACATATAGCGAATGCCTAATTGCAGGCCACAGAACTCTTGGCAGCAGTTTCTCTCTACATTCAATATACAAATCTCTTGGAAACTGCATCTCTCTAGACCAATGTTACAGAACTCCCGTAAACTGCGTCTCCTACACACAGCAGACAAAAAACATGCATATAGCGAATGCCTAATTCCAGGCCACAGAACTCTTGGAAACAGCTTTTCTCTACATTCAACATACAAAACTCTTGGAAACCGCATCTCTCTAGACCAATGTTACAGAATTCCCATAAGCTGCGTCTGCTGCACTCAGGCTACAGTATTCCCATATAGAGCATATGCCTACTCTCAGACTACAGAACTCTTGGAAACAGCTTCTCTCTACATTCAATATACAAATCTCTTGGAAACTGCATCTCTCTAGACCAATGTTACAGAACTCCTATAAGCTGCGTCTCCTACACACAACAGACAAAAAACCCGCATAGAGCGAATGCTTCATTCCAGGCCACAGAACACTTGGAAACAGCTTCTCTCTACATTCAGTATACAAATCTCTTGGAAACTGCATCTCTCTAGACCAATGTTACAGAACTCCTGTAAGCTGCGTCTCCTACACACAGCAGACAAAAAACCCGCATATAGCGAATGGCTAATTCCAGGCCACAGAACTCTTGGAAACAGCTTTTCTCTACATTCAACATACAAAACTCTTGTAAACCGCATATCTCTAGACCAATGTTACAGAACTCCCATAAACTGCATCTGCTGCACTCAGGCTATAGGAATCCCATATAGAGCGTATGCCTAGTCTCAGACTACAGAACTCTTGGAAACAGCTTCTCTCTACATTCAACATACAAAACTGTTTGAAACTGCATCTCACCAGACCAAGGTTACAGAACTCCCATAAGCTGCGTCTCCTACACACAGCATAAGGAAAACCCGCATATAGCGAATAACTATGCCCAGGCTACCGAAATCGCAGAAACAGCTTCTCTCTACATTCAGCCTACGGAACTCCTGGATACTGTGTCTCTACCCTTAGGTTGTGCAACTCCCTTAAGCTGCGTCTCCTACACAGAGCATACGGAACACCCGCATATAGCGAATATCTATGCCCAGACTACCAAAATATTAGAAACAGCTTCTCATTACTTTCAACATATGGAACTTATGGATACTGTATGTCTCTACACTTAGGTTACGGAACTCCCGTAAGCTGCATCTCCTACACACAGCATACAGAAAACACGGAAATAGTGCATGCCTAATTCCAGGCCACAGAACTCTTGGAAACAGCTTCTCTCTACATTCAACATAAACAACTCTTGGAAACTGCATCTCTCCAGACCAAGGTTACAGAACTCCCATAAGCTGCGTCTCCTACACACAGCAGACAGAAAACCCGCATATAGCGAATGCCTAATTCCAGGCTACAGAAATCCATTAAACAGCTTCTCCCTACACCCAGATACAGAACTTCGGTAAACTGTGTCTCTCTAATTCTAGGTTACAGAACTCCCATAAGCTGCGTCGGCTGCACTCAGGCTACAGGAATCCCATATACAGCGTATGCCTACTCTCAGAATACAGAACTCGAGGAAACAGCTTCTCTCAACATTCAACATACAGAACTATTGGAAACAGCATCTGTATACACAAAGCTTACAGAAATCATGAAAGCTGCATCTGCTACTCAGCATACAGAATATCCGCAAATAGCGAATGCCTAATTCCAGGCCACAGCACACTTGGAAACAGCTTCTCTCTACATTCAATATACAAATCTCTTGGAAACTGCATCTCTCTAGACCAATGTTACAGAACTCCCGTAAGCTGCGTCTCCTACACACAGCAGACAAAAAACATGCATATAGCGAATGCCTAACTGCAGGCCACAGAACTCTTGGAAACAGCTTTTCTCTACATTCAACATACAAAACTCTTGGAAACCGCATCTCTCTAGACCAATGTTACAGAACTCCCAGAAGCTGCGTCTCCTACACACAACAGACAAAAAACCCGCATAGAGTGAATGCTTCATTCCAGGCCACAGAACACTTGAAAACAGCTTTTCTCTACATTCAACATACAAAACTCTTGGAAACCGCATCTCTCTAGACCAATGTTACAGAACTCCCATAAGCTGCGTCTGATACACTCAGCATACAGAAAACCCGCGTATAGTGAATACCTGCTCATAGGCTACAGAACTCTTGGAAACAGCTTCTGTCTACATTCAACATACAAAACTCTTGGAAACTGCATCTCTCTAGACCAAGGTTACAGAACTCCCATAAGCTGCCTCTCCTACACACAGCATAAGGAAAACCCGCATATAGCGAATAACTATGCCCAGGCTACCGAAATCGCAGAAACAGCTTCTCTCTACATTCAACATACGGAACTCCTCGATACTGTATGTCTCTACACTTAGGTTGTGCAACTCCCTTAAGCTGCGTCTCCTACACAGAGCATACGGAACACCCGCATATAGCGAATATCTATGCCCAGACTACCAAAATATTAGAAACAGCTTCTCATTACTTTCAACATATGGAACTTATGGATACTGTATGTCTCTACACTTAGGTTACGGAACTCCCGTAAGCTGCATCTCCTACACACAGCATACAGAAAACACGGAAATAGTGCATGCCTAATTCCAGGCCACTGAACTCTTGGAAACAGCTTCTCTCTACATTCAACATAAACAACTCTAGGAAACTGCATCTCTCCAGACCAATGTTACAGAACTCCCATAAGCTGCGTCTCCTACACACAGCAGACAAAAAACCCGCATATAGCGAATAACTATGCCCAGGCTACCGAAATCGCAGAAACAGCTTCTCTCTACATTCAGCCTACGGAACTCCTGGATACTGTGTCTCTACCCTTAGGTTGAGAAACTCCCTTAAGCTGGGCCTCCTACACAGAGCATACGGAAAACCCGCATATAGCGAATGCCTAATTCAAGGACACAGAACTCTTGGAAACAGCTTTTCTCTACATTCAACATACAAAACTCTTGGAAACCGCATCTCTCTAGACCAATGTTACAGAACTCCCGTAAGCTGCGTCTCCTGCACTCAGGCTACAGGATTCCCATATAGAGCGTATGCCTACTCTCAGACTACAGAACTCTTGGAAACAGCTTCTCTCTACATTCAATATACAAATCTCTTGGAAACTGCATCTCTCTAGACCAATGTTACAGAACTCCCGTAAGCTGTGTCTCCTACACACAGCAGACAAAAAACCCGCATATAGCGAATGCCTAATTCCAGGCCACAGAACTCTTGGAAACAGCTTTTCTCTACATTCAACATACAAAACTCTTGTAAACCGCATATCTCTAGACCAATGTTACAGAACTCCCATAAACTGCATCTGCTGCACTCAGGCTATAGGAATCCCATATAGAGCGTATGCCTAGTCTCAGACTACAGAACTCTTGGAAACAGCTTCTCTCTACATTCAACATACAAAACTGTTGGAAACTGCATCTCCCTAGACCAAGGTTACAGAACTCCCATAAGCTGCGTCTCCATACACAGCATAAGGAAAACCTGCATATAGCGAATAACTATGCCCAGGCTACCGAAATCGCAGAAACAGCTTCCCTCTACATTCAGCCTACGGAACTCCTGGATACTATATGTCTCTACACTTAGGTTGTGCAACTCCCTTAAGCTGCGTCTCCTACACACAGCAGACAAAAAACCCGCATATAGCGAATGCCTAATTCAAGGCCAAAGAACACTTGGAAACAGCTTTTCTCTACATTCAACATACAAAACTCTTGGAAACCGCATCTCTCTAGACCAATGTTACAGAACTCCCATAAGCTGCGTCTACTGCACTCAGGTTATAGGAATCCCATATAGAGCGTATGCCTAGTCTCAGAATACAGAACTCTTGGAAACAGCTTTTCTCTACATTCAACATACAAAACTGTTTGAAACTGCATCTCCCTAGATCAATGTTACAGAACTCTCATAAGCTGCGTCTCCTACACACAGCATAAGGAAAACCTGCATATAGCGAATAACTATGCCCAGGCTACCGAAATCGCAGAAACAGCTTCTCTCTACATTCAACATACGGAACTCCTCGATACTGTATGTCTCTACACTAAGGTTGTGCAAATCCCTAAAGCTGCGTCTCCTAAACACAGCATAAGGAAAACCCGCATATAGCGAATAACTATGCCCAGGCTACTGAAATCGCAGAAACAGCTTCCCTCTACATTCAGCCTACGGAACTCCTGGATACTGTGTCTCTACCCTTAGGTTGTGCAACTCCCTTAAGCTGCGTCTCCTACACAGAGCATACGGAAAACCTGCATATAGCGAATGCCTAATTCAAGGACACAGAACTCTTGGAAACAGCTTTTCTCTACATTCAACATACAAAACTCTTGGAAACCGCATCTCTCTAGACCAATGTTACAGAACTCCCATAAGCTGCGTCTGTTGCACTCAGGCTACAGGATTCCCATATAGAGCATATGCCTACTCTCAGACTACAGAACTCTTGGAAACAGCTTCTCTCTACATTCAATATACAAATCTCTTGGAAACTGCATCTCTCTAGACCAAGATAACAGAACTCCCATAAGCTGCGTCTCCTACACACAACAGACAAAAAACCCGCATAGAGCGAATGCCTAATTCCAGGCCACAGAACACTTGGAAACAGCTTTTCTCTACATTCAACATACAGAACTCTTGGAAACCGCATCTCTCTAGACCAATGTTACAGAACTCCCATAAGCTGCGTCTGCTGCACTCAGGCTACAGGATTCCCATATAGAGCATATACCTACTCTCAGACTACAGAACACTTGGAAACAGCTTCTCTCCACATTCAATATACAAATCTCTTGGAAACTGCATCTCTCTAGACCAATGTTACAGAACTCCCATGAGCTGCATCTCCTAAACACAGCATAAGGAAAACCCGCATATAGCGAATAACTATGCCCAGGCTACCGAAATCGCAGAAACAGCTTCTCTCTACATTCAACATACGGAACTCCTGGATACTATATGTCTCTACACTTAGGTTGTGCAACTCCCTTAAGCTGCGTCTCCTAGACACAGCAGACAGAAAACCCGCATATAGCGAATGCCTAATTCAAGGCCAAAGAACACTTGGAAACAGCTTTTCTCTACATTCAACATACAAAACTCTTGGAAACCGCATCTCTCTAGACCAATGTTACAGAACTCCCATAAGCTGCGTCTACTGCACTCAGGTTATAGGAATCCCATATAGAGCGTATGCCTAGTCTCAGAATACAGAACTCTTGGAAACAGCTTTTCTCTACATTCAACATACAAAACTCTTGGAAACCACATCTCCCTAGACCAATGTTACAGAACTCCCATAAGCTGCGTCTGCTGCACTCAGGCTACAGGATTCCCATATAGAGCATATGCCTACTCTCAGACTACAGAACTCTTGGAAACAGCTTCTCTCTACATTCAATATACAAATCTCTTGGAAACTGCATCTCTCTAGACCAATGTTACAGAACTCTCGTGAGCTTCGTCTCCTACACACAGCAGACAAAAAACCCGCATATAGCGAATGCCTAATTCCAGGCCACAGAACTCTTGGAAACAGCTTTTCTCTACATTCAACATACAAAACTCTTGGAAACCGCATCTCTCTAGACCAATGTTACAGAACTCCCATAAGCTGCGTCTACTGCACTCAGGTTATAGGAATCCCATATAGAGCGTATGCCTAGTCTCAGAATACAGAACTCTTGGAAACAGCTTCTGTCTACATTCAACATACAAAACTCTTGGAAACTGCATCTCTCTAGACCAAGGTTACAGAACTCCCATAAGCTGCCTCTCCTACACACAGCATAAGGAAAACCCGCATATAGCGAATAACTATGCCCAGGCTACCGAAATCGCAGAAACAGCTTCTCTCTACATTCAACATACGGAACTCCTCGATACTGTATGTCTCTACACTTAGGTTGTGCAACTCCCTTAAGCTGCGTCTCCTACACGGAGCATACGGAACACCCGCATATAGCGAATATCTATGCCCAGACTACCAAAATATTAGAAACAGCTTCTCATTACTTTCAACATATGGAACTTATGGATACTGTATGTCTCTACACTTAGGTTACGGAACTCCCGTAAGCTGCATCTCCTACACACAGCATACAGAAAACACGGAAATAGTGCATGCCTAATTCCAGGCCACAGAACTCTTGGAAACAGCTTCTCTCTACATTCAACATAAACAACTCTTGGAAACTGCATCTCTCCACACCAAGGTTACAGAACTCCCATAAGCTGCGTCTCCTACACACAGCAGACAGAAAACCCGCATATAGCGAATGCCTAATTCCAGGCTACAGAAATCCATTAAACAGCTTCTCCCTACACCCAGATACAGAACTTCGGTAAACTGTGTCTCTCTAATTCTAGGTTACAGAACTCCCATAAGCTGCGTCGGCTGCACTCAGGCTACAGGAATCCCATATACAGCGTATGCCTACTCTCAGAATACAGAACTCTTGGAAACAGCTTCTCTCAACATTCAACATACAGAACTATTGGAAACAGCATCTGTATACACAAAGCTTACAGAAATCATGAAAGCTGCATCTGCTACACAGCATACAGAATATCCGCAAATAGCGAATGCCTAATTCCAGGCCACAGCACACTTGGAAACAGCTTCTCTCTACATTCAATATACAAATCTCTTGGAAACTGCATCTCTCTAGACCAATGTTACAGAACTCCCGTAAGCTGCGTCTCCTACACACAGCAGACAAAAAACATGCATATAGCGAATGCCTAACTGCAGGCCACAGAACTCTTGGAAACAGCTTTTCTCTACATTCAACATACAAAACTCTTGGAAACCGCATCTCTCTAGACCAATGTTACAGAACTCCCATAAGCTGCGTCTCCTACACACAACAGACAAAAAACCCGCATAGAGTGAATGCTTCATTCCAGGCCACAGAACACTTGAAAACAGCTTTTCTCTACATTCAACATACAAAACTCTTGGAAACCGCATCTCTCTAGACCAATGTTACAGAACTCCCATAAGCTGCGTCTGATACACTCAGCATACAGAAAACCCGCGTATAGTGAATACCTGCTCATAGGCTACAGAACTCTTGGAAACAGCTTCTGTCTACATTCAACATACAAAACTCTTGGAAACTGCATCTCTCTAGACCAAGGTTACAGAACTCCCATAAGCTGCCTCTCCTACACACAGCATAAGGAAAACCCGCATATAGCGAATAACTATGCCCTGGCTACCGAAATCGCAGAAACAGCTTCTCTCTACATTCAACATACGGAACTCCTCGATACTGTATGTCTCTACACTTAGGTTGTGCAACTCCCTTAAGCTGCGTCTCCTACACAGAGCATACGGAACACCCGCATATAGTGAATATCTATGCCCAGACTACCAAAATATTAGAAACAGCTTCTCATTACTTTCAACATATGGAACTTATGGATACTGTATGTCTCTACACTTAGGTTACGAAATCCCGTAAGCTGCATCTCCTACACACAGCATACAGAAAACACGGAAATAGTGCATGCCTAATTCCAGGCCACTGAACTCTTGGAAACAGCTTCTCTCTACATTCAACATAAACAACTCTAGGAAACTGCATCTCTCCAGACCAATGTTACAGAACTCCCATAAGCTGCGTCTCCTACACACAGCAGACAAAAAACCCGCATATAGCGAATAACTATGCCCAGGCTACCGAAATCGCAGAAACAGCTTCTCTCTACATTCAGCCTACGGAACTCCTGGATACTGTGTCTCTACCCTTAGGTTGAGAAACTCCCTTAAGCTGGGCCTCCTACACAGAGCATACGGAAAACCCGCATATAGCGAATGCCTAATTCAAGGACACAGAACTCTTGGAAACAGCTTTTCTCTACATTCAACATACAAAACTCTTGGAAACCGCATCTCTCTAGACCAATGTTACAGAACTCCCGTAAGCTGCGTCTCCTGCACTCAGGCTACAGGATTCCCATATAGAGCATATGCCTACTCTCAGACTACAGAACTCTTGGAAACAGCTTCTCTCTACATTCAATATACAAATCTCTTGGAAACTGCATCTCTCTAGACCAATGTTACAGAACTCCCGTAAGCTGTGTCTCCTACACACAGCAGACAAAAAACCCACATATAGCGAATGCCTAATTCCAGGCCACAGAACTCTTGGCAGCAGTTTCTCTCTACATTCAATATACAAATCTCTTGGAAACTGCATCTCTCTAGACCAATGTTACAGAACTCCCGTAAGGTGCGTCTCCTACACACAGCAGACAAAAAACATGCATATAGCGAATGCCTAATTCCAGGCCACAGAACTCTTGGAAACAGCTTTTCTCTACATTCAACATACAAAACTCTTGGAAACTGCATCTCTCTAGACCAATGTTACAGAACTCCCATAAGCTGCGTCTGCTGCACTCAGGCTACAGGATTCCCATATAGAGCATATGCCTACTCTCAGACTACAGAACTCTTGGAAACAGCTTCTCTCTACATTCAATATACAAATCTCTTGGAAACTGCATCTCTCTAGACCAATGTTACAGAACTCCCGTAAGCTGTGTCTCCTACACACAACAGACAAAAAACCCGCATAGAGCGAATGCCTAATTCCAGGCCACAGAACACTTGGAAACAGCTTCTCTCTACATTCAGTATACAAATCTCTTGGAAACTGCATCTCTCTAGACCAATGTTACAGAACTCCTGTAAGCTGCGTCTCCTACACACAGCAGACAAAAAACCCGCATATAGCGAATGCCTAATTCCAGGCCACAGAACTCTTGGAAACAGCTTTTCTCTACATTCAACATACAAAACTCTTGTAAACCGCATATCTCTAGACCAATGTTACAGAACTCCCATAAACTGCATCTGCTGCACTCAGGCTATAGGAATCCCATATAGAGCGTATGCCTAGTCTCAGACTACAGAACTCTTGGAAACAGCTTCTCTCTACATTCAACATACAAAACTGTTTGAAACTGCATCTCCCTAGACCAAGGTTACAGAACTCCCATAAGCTGCGTCTCCTACACACAGCATAAGGAAAACCTGCATATAGCGAATAACTATGCCCAGGCTACCGAAATCGCAGAAACAGCTTCCCTCTACATTCAGCCTACGGAACTCCTGGATACTATATGTCTCTACACTTAGGTTGTGCAACTCCCTTAAGCTGCGTCTCCTACACACAGCAGACAAAAAACCCGCATATAGCGAATGCCTAATTCAAGGCCAAAGAACACTTGGAAACAGCTTTTCTCTGCATTCAACATACAAAACTCTTGGAAACCGCATCTCTCTAGACCAATGTTACAGAACTCCCATAAGCTGCGTCTACTGCACTCAGGTTATAGGAATCCCATATAGAGCGTATGCCTAGTCTCAGAATACAGAACTCTTGGAAACAGCTTTTCTCTACATTCAACATACAAAACTGTTTGAAACTGCATCTCCCTAGATCAATGTTACAGAACTCTCATAAGCTGCGTCTCCTACACACAGCATAAGGAAAACCCGCATATAGCGAATAACTATGCCCAGGCTACCGAAATCGCAGAAACAGCTTCTCTCTACATTCAACATACGGAACTCCTCGATACTGTATGTCTCTACACTAAGGTTGTGCAAATCCCTAAAGCTGCGTCTCCTAAACACAGCATAAGGAAAACCCGCATATAGCGAATAACTATGCCCAGGCTACTGAAATCGCAGAAACAGCTTCCCTCTACATTCAGCCTACGGAATTCCTGGATACTGTGTCTCTACCCTTAGGTTGTGCAACTCCCTTAAGCTGCGTCTCCTACACAGAGCATACGGAAAACCTGCATATAGCGAATGCCTAATTCAAGGACACAGAACTCTTGGAAACAGCTTTTCTCTACATTCAACATACAAAACTCTTGGAAACCGCATCTCTCTAGACCAATGTTACAGAACTCCCATAAGCTGCGTCTGTTGCACTCAGGCTACAGGATTCCCATATAGAGCATATGCCTACTCTCAGACTACAGAACTCTTGGAAACAGCTTCTCTCTACATTCAATATACAAATCTCTTGGAAACTGCATCTCTCTAGACCAAGATAACAGAACTCCCATAAGCTGCGTCTCCTACACACAACAGACAAAAAACCCGCATAGAGCGAATGCCTAATTCCAGGCCACAGAACACTTGGAAACAGCTTTTCTCTACATTCAACATACAGAACTCTTGGAAACCGCATCTCTCTAGACCAATGTTACAGAACTCCCATAAGCTGCGTCTGCTGCACTCAGGCTACAGGATTCCCATATAGAGCATATACCTACTCTCAGACTACAGAACACTTGGAAACAGCTTCTCTCCACATTCAATATACAAATCTCTTGGAAACTGCATCTCTCTAGACCAATGTTACAGAACTCCCATGAGCTGCCTCTCCTACACACAGCATAAGGAAAACCCGCATATAGCGAATAACTATGCCCAGGCTACCGAAATCGCAGAAACAGCTTCTCTCTACATTCAACATACGGAACTCCTGGATACTATATGTCTCTACACTTAGGTTGTGCAACTCCCTTAAGCTGCGTCTCCTAGACACAGCAGACAGAAAACCCGCATATAGCGAATGCCTAATTCAAGGCCAAAGAACACTTGGAAACAGCTTTTCTCTACATTCAACATACAAAACTCTTGGAAACCGCATCTCTCTAGACCAATGTTACAGAACTCCCATAAGCTGCGTCTACTGCACTCAGGTTATAGGAATCCCATATAGAGCGTATGCCTAGTCTCAGAATACAGAACTCTTGGAAACAGCTTTTCTCTACATTCAACATACAAAACTCTTGGAAACCACATCTCCCTAGACCAATGTTACAGAACTCCCATAAGCTGCGTCTGCTGCACTCAGGCTACAGGATTCCCATATAGAGCATATGCCTACTCTCAGACTACAGAACTCTTGGAAACAGCTTCTCTCTACATTCAATATACAAATCTCTTGGAAACTGCATCTCTCTAGACCAATGTTACAGAACTCTCGTGAGCTTCGTCTCCTACACACAGCAGACAAAAAACCCGCATATAGCGAATGCCTAATTCCAGGCCACAGAACTCTTGGAAACAGCTTTTCTCTACATTCAACATACAAAACTCTTGGAAACCGCATCTCTCTAGACCAATGTTACAGAACTCCCATAAGCTGCGTCTACTGCACTCAGGTTATAGGAATCCCATATAGAGCGTATGCCTAGTCTCAGAATACAGAACTCTTGGAAACAGCTTCTGTCTACATTCAACATACAAAACTCTTGGAAACTGCATCTCTCTAGACCAAGGTTACAGAACTCCCATAAGCTGCCTCTCCTACACACAGCATAAGGAAAACCCGCATATAGCGAATAACTATGCCCAGGCTACCGAAATCGCAGAAACAGCTTCTCTCTACATTCAACATACGGAACTCCTCGATACTGTATGTCTCTACACTTAGGTTGTGCAACTCCCTTAAGCTGCGTCTCCTACACGGAGCATACGGAACACCCGCATATAGCGAATATCTATGCCCAGACTACCAAAATATTAGAAACAGCTTCTCATTACTTTCAACATATGGAACTTATGGATACTGTATGTCTCTACACTTAGGTTACGGAACTCCCGTAAGCTGCATCTCCTACACACAGCATACAGAAAACACGGAAATAGTGCATGCCTAATTCCAGGCCACAGAACTCTTGGAAACAGCTTCTCTCTACATTCAACATAAACAACTCTTGGAAACTGCATCTCTCCACACCAAGGTTACAGAACTCCCATAAGCTGCGTCTCCTACACACAGCAGACAGAAAACCCGCATATAGCGAATGCCTAATTCCAGGCTACAGAAATCCATTAAACAGCTTCTCCCTACACCCAGATACAGAACTTCGGTAAACTGTGTCTCTCTAATTCTAGGTTACAGAACTCCCATAAGCTGCGTCGGCTGCACTCAGGCTACAGGAATCCCATATACAGCGTATGCCTACTCTCAGAATACAGAACTCTTGGAAACAGCTTCTCTCAACATTCAACATACAGAACTATTGGAAACAGCATCTGTATACACAAAGCTTACAGAAATCATGAAAGCTGCATCTGCTACACAGCATACAGAATATCCGCAAATAGCGAATGCCTAATTCCAGGCCACAGCACACTTGGAAACAGCTTCTCTCTACATTCAATATACAAATCTCTTGGAAACTGCATCTCTCTAGACCAATGTTACAGAACTCCCGTAAGCTGCGTCTCCTACACACAGCAGACAAAAAACATGCATATAGCGAATGCCTAACTGCAGGCCACAGAACTCTTGGAAACAGCTTTTCTCTACATTCAACATACAAAACTCTTGGAAACCGCATCTCTCTAGACCAATGTTACAGAACTCCCATAAGCTGCGTCTCCTACACACAACAGACAAAAAACCCGCATAGAGTGAATGCTTCATTCCAGGCCACAGAACACTTGGAAACAGCTTTTCTCTACATTCAACATACAAAACTCTTGGAAACCGCATCTCTCTAGACCAATGTTACAGAACTCCCATAAGCTGCGTCTGATACACTCAGCATACAGAAAACCCGCGTATAGTGAATACCTGCTCATAGGCTACAGAACTCTTGGAAACAGCTTCTGTCTACATTCAACATACAAAACTCTTGGAAACTGCATCTCTCTAGACCAAGGTTACAGAACTCCCATAAGCTGCCTCTCCTACACACAGCATAAGGAAAACCCGCATATAGCGAATAACTATGCCCAGGCTACCGAAATCGCAGAAACAGCTTCTCTCTACATTCAACATACGGAACTCCTCGATACTGTATGTCTCTACACTTAGGTTGTGCAACTCCCTTAAGCTGCGTCTCCTACACAGAGCATACGGAACACCCGCATATAGCGAATATCTATGCCCAGACTACCAAAATATTAGAAACAGCTTCTCATTACTTTCAACATATGGAACTTATGGATACTGTATGTCTCTACACTTAGGTTACGGAACTCCCGTAAGCTGCATCTCCTACACACAGCATACAGAAAACACGGAAATAGTGCATGCCTAATTCCAGGCCACTGAACTCTTGGAAACAGCTTCTCTCTACATTCAACATAAACAACTCTAGGAAACTGCATCTCTCCAGACCAATGTTACAGAACTCCCATAAGCTGCGTCTCCTACACACAGCAGACAAAAAACCCGCATATAGCGAATAACTATGCCCAGGCTACCGAAATCGCAGAAACAGCTTCTCTCTACATTCAGCCTACGGAACTCCTGGATACTGTGTCTCTACCCTTAGGTTGAGAAACTCCCTTAAGCTGGGCCTCCTACACAGAGCATACGGAAAACGCGCATATAGCGAATGCCTAATTCAAGGACACAGAACTCTTGGAAACAGCTTTTCTCTACATTCAACATACAAAACTCTTGGAAACCGCATCTCTCTAGACCAATGTTACAGAACTCCCGTAAGCTGCGTCTCCTGCACTCAGGCTACAGGATTCCCATATAGAGCATATGCCTACTCTCAGACTACAGAACTCTTGGAAACAGCTTCTCTCTACATTCAATATACAAATCTCTTGGAAACTGCATCTCTCTAGACCAATGTTACAGAACTCCCGTAAGCTGTGTCTCCTACACACAGCAGACAAAAAACCCACATATAGCGAATGCCTAATTCCAGGCCACAGAACTCTTGGCAGCAGTTTCTCTCTACATTCAATATACAAATCTCTTGGAAACTGCATCTCTCTAGACCAATGTTACAGAACTCCCGTAAGGTGCGTCTCCTACACACAGCAGACAAAAAACATGCATATAGCGAATGCCTAATTCCAGGCCACAGAACTCTTGGAAACAGCTTTTCTCTACATTCAACATACAAAACTCTTGGAAACTGCATCTCTCTAGACCAATGTTACAGAACTCCCATAAGCTGCGTCTGCTGCACTCAGGCTACAGGATTCCCATATAGAGCATATGCCTACTCTCAGACTACAGAACTCTTGGAAACAGCTTCTCTCTACATTCAATATACAAATCTCTTGGAAACTGCATCTCTCTAGACCAAGATAACAGAACTCCCATAAGCTGCGTCTCCTACACACAACAGACAAAAAACCCGCATAGAGCGAATGCCTAATTCCAGGCCACAGAACACTTGGAAACAGCTTCTCTCTACATTCAGTATACAAATCTCTTGGAAACTGCATCTCTCTAGACCAATGTTACAGAACTCCTGTAAGCTGCGTCTCCTACACACAGCAGACAAAAAACCCGCATATAGCGAATGCCTAATTCCAGGCCACAGAACTCTTGGAAACAGCTTTTCTCTACATTCAACATACAAAACTCTTGTAAACCGCATATCTCTAGACCAATGTTACAGAACTCCCATAAACTGCATCTGCTGCACTCAGGCTATAGGAATCCCATATAGAGCGTATGCCTAGTCTCAGACTACAGAACTCTTGGAAACAGCTTCTGTCTACATTCAACATACAAAACTCTTGGAAACTGCATCTCTCTAGACCAATGTTACAGAACTCCCATAAAGTGCATCTGCTGCACTCAGGCTATAGGAATCCCATATAGAGCGTATGCCTAGTCTCAGAATACAGAACTCTTGGAAACAGCTTTTCTCTACATTCAACATACAAAACTGTTTGAAACTGCATCTCCCTAGATCAATGTTACAGAACTCTCATAAGCTGCGTCTCCTACACACAGCATAAGGAAAACCCGCATATAGCGAATAACTATGCCCAGGCTACCGAAATCGCAGAAACAGCTTCTCTCTACATTCAACATACGGAACTCCTCGATACTGTATGTCTCTACACTAAGGTTGTGCAAATTCCTTAAGCTGCGTCTCCTACACACAGAATAAGGAAAACCCGCATATAGCGAATAACTATGCCCAGGCTACCGAAATCGCAGAAACAGCTTCTCTCTATATTCAGCCTACGGAACTCCTGGATACTGTGTCTCTACCCTTAGGTTGTGCAACTCCCTTAAGCTGCGTCTCCTACACAGAGCATACGGAAAACCTGCATATAGCAAATGCCTAATTCAAGGACACAGAACTCTTGGAAACAGCTTTTCTCTACATTCAACATACAAAACTCTTGGAAACCGCATCTCTCTAGACCAATGTTACAGAACTCCCATAAGCTGCGTCTGTTGCACTCAGGCTACAGGATTCCCATATAGAGCATATGCCTACGCTCAGACTACAGAACTCTTGGAAACAGCTTCTCTCTACATTCAATATACAAATCTCTTGGAAACTGCATCTCTCTAGACCAATGTTACAGAACTCCCATAAGCTGCGTCTCCTACACACAACAGACAAAAAACCCGCATAGAGCGAATGCCTAATTCCAGGCCACAGAACAATTGGAAACAGCTTTTCTCTACATTCAACATACAGAACTCTTGGAAACCGCATATCTCTAGACCAATGTTACAGAACTCCCATAAGCTGCGTCTGCTGCACTCAGGCTACAGGATTCCCATATAGAGCATATACCTACTCTCAGACTACAGAACACTTGGAAACAGCTTCTCTCCACATTCAATATACAAATCTCTTGGAAACTGCATCTCTCTAGACCAATGTTACAGAACTCCCATGAGCTGCATCTCCTAAACACAGCATAAGGAAAACCCGCATATAGCGAATAACTATGCCCAGGCTACCGAAATCGCAGAAACAGCTTCTCTCTACATTCAACATACGGAACTCCTGGATACTATATGTCTCTACACTTAGGTTGTGCAACTCCCTTAAGCTGCGTCTCCTAGACACAGCAGACAGAAAACCCGCATATAGCGAATGCCTAATTCAAGGCCAAAGAACACTTGGAAACAGCTTTTCTCTACATTCAACATACAAAACTCTTGGAAACCGCATCTCTCTAGACCAATGTTACAGAACTCCCATAAGCTGCGTCTACTGCACTCAGGTTATAGGAATCCCATATAGAGCGTATGCCTAGTCTCAGAATACAGAACTCTTGGAAACAGCTTTTCTCTACATTCAACATACAAAACTCTTTGAAACCGCATCTCTCTAGACCAATGTTACAGAACTCCCATAAGCTGCGTCTGCTGCACTCAGGCTACAGGATTCCCATATAGAGCATATGCCTACTCTCAGACTACAGAACTCTTGGAAACAGCTTCTCTCTACATTCAATATACAAATCTCTTGGAAACTGCATCTCTCTAGACCAATGTTACAGAACTCTCGTGAGCTTCGTCTCCTACACACAGCAGACAAAAAACCCGCATATAGCGAATGCCTAATTCCAGGCCACAGAACTCTTGGAAACAGCTTTTCTCTACATTCAACATACAAAATTCTTGGAAACCGCATCTCTCTAGACCAATGTTACAGAACTCCCATAAGCTGCGTCTACTGCACTCAGGTTATAGGAATCCTATATAGAGCGTATGCCTAGTCTCAGAATACAGAACTCTTGGAAACAGCTTTTCTCTACATTCAACATACAAAACTCTTGGAAACTGCATCTCCCTAGATCAATGTTACAGAACTCCCATAAGCTGCGTCTCCTACACACAGCATAAGGAAAACCCGCATATAGCGAATAACTATGCCCAGGCTACCGAAATCGCAGAAACAGCTTCTCTCTACATTCAACATACGGAACTCCTCGATACTGTATGTCTCTACACTAAGGTTGTGCAAATCCCTTAAGCTGCGTTTCCTACACACAGCATAAGGAAAACCCGCATATAGCGAATAACTATGCCCAGGCTACCAAAATCGCAGAAACAGCTTCTCTCTACATTCAGCCTACGGAACTCCTGGATACTGTATCTCTACCCTTAGGTTGTGCAACTCCCTTAAGCTGCGTCTCCTACACAGAGCATACGGAACACCCGCATATAGCGAATATCTATGCCCAGACTACCAAAATATTAGAAACAGCTTCTCATTACTTTCAACATATGGAACTTATGGATACTGTATGTCTCTACACTTAGGTTACGGAACTCCCGTAAGCTGCATCTCCTACACACAGCATACAGAAAACACGGAAATAGTGCATGCCTAATTCCAGGCCACAGAACTCTTGGAAACAGCTTCTCTCTACATTCAACATAAACAACTCTTGGAAACTGCATCTCTCCAGACCAAGGTTACAGAACTCCCATAAGCTGCGTCTCCTACACACAGCAGACAGAAAACCCGCATATAGCGAATGCCTAATTCCAGGCTACAGAAATCCATTAAACAGCTTCTCCCTACACCCAGATACAGAACTTCGGTAAACTGTGTCTCTCTAATTCTAGGTTACAGAACTCCCATAAGCTGCGTCGGCTGCACTCAGGCTACAGGAATCCCATATACAGCGTATGCCTACTCTCAGAATACAGAACTCGAGGAAACAGCTTCTCTCAACATTCAACATACAGAACTATTGGAAACTGCATCTGTATACACAAAGCTTACAGAAATCATGAAAGCTGCATCAGCTACACAGCATACAGAATATCCGCAAATAGCGAATGCCTAATTCCAGGCCACAGCACACTTGGAAACAGCTTCTCTCTACATTCAATATACAAATCTCTTGGAAACTGCATCTCTCTAGACCAATGTTACAGAACTCCCGTAAGCTGCGTCTCCTACACACAGCAGACAAAAAACATGCATATAGCGAATGCCTAACTGCAGGCCACAGAACTCTTGGAAACAGCTTTTCTGTACATTCAACATACAAAACTCTTGGAAACCGCATCTCTCTAGACCAATGTTACAGAACTCCCATAAGCTGCGTCTGCTGCACTCAGGCTACAGGATTCCCATAGAGAGCGTATGCCTACTCTCAGACTACAGAACTCTTGGAAACAGCTTCTCTCTACATTCAATATACAAATCTCTTGGAAACTGCATCTCTCTAGACCAATGTTACAGAACTCCCGTGAGCTGCGTCTCCTACACACAGCAGACAAAAAACCCGCATATAGCGAATGCCTAATTCCAGGCCACAGAACTCTTGGAAACAGCTTTTCTCTACATTCAACATACAAAACTCTTGGAAACCGCATCTCTCTAGACCAATGTTACAGAACTCCCATAAGCTGCGTCTGATACACTCAGCATACAGAAAACCCGCGTATAGTGAATACCTGCTCATAGGCTACAGAACTCTTGGAAACAGCTTCTGTCTACATTCAACATACAAAACTCTTGGAAACTGCATCTCTCTAGACCAAGGTTACAGAACTCCCATAAGCTGCCTCTCCTACACACAGCATAAGGAAAACCCGCATATAGCGAATAACTATGCCCAGGCTACCGAAATCGCAGAAACAGCTTCTCTCTACATTCAACATACGGAACTCCTCGATACTGTATGTCTCTACACTTAGGTTGTGCAACTCCCTTAAGCTGCGTCTCCTACACAGAGCATACGGAACACCCGCATATAGCGAATATCTATGCCCAGACTACCAAAATATTAGAAACAGCTTCTCATTACTTTCAACATATGGAACTTATGGATACTGTATGTCTCTACACTTAGGTTACGGAACTCCCGTAAGCTGCATCTCCTACACACAGCATACAGAAAACACGGAAATAGTGCATGCCTAATTCCAGGCCACTGAACTCTTGGAAACAGCTTCTCTCTACATTCAACATAAACAACTCTAGGAAACTGCATCTCTCCAGACCAATGTTACAGAACTCCCATAAGCTGCGTCTCCTACACACAGCAGACAAAAAACCCGCATATAGCGAATAACTATGCCCAGGCTACCGAAATCGCAGAAACAGCTTCTCTCTACATTCAGCCTACGGAACTCCTGGATACTGTGTCTCTACCCTTAGGTTGAGAAACTCCCTTAAGCTGGGCCTCCTACACAGAGCATACGGAAAACCCGCATATAGCGAATGCCTAATTCAAGGACACAGAACTCTTGGAAACAGCTTTTCTCTACATTCAACATACAAAACTCTTGGAAACCGCATCTCTCTAGACCAATGTTACAGAACTCCCGTAAGCTGCGTCTCCTGCACTCAGGCTACAGGATTCCCATATAGAGCGTATGCCTACTCTCAGACTACAGAACTCTTGGAAACAGCTTCTCTCTACATTCAATATACAAATCTCTTGGAAACTGCATCTCTCTAGACCAATGTTACAGAACTCCCGTAAGCTGTGTCTCCTACACACAGCAGACAAAAAACCCACATATAGCGAATGCCTAATTGCAGGCCACAGAACTCTTGGCAGAAGTTTCTCTCTACATTCAATATACAAATCTCTTGGAAACTGCATCTCTCTAGACCAATGTTACAGAACTCCCGTAAGCTGCGTCTCCTACACACAGCAGACAAAAAACATGCATATAGCGAATGCCTAATTCCAGGCCACAGAACTCTTGGAAACAGCTTTTCTCTACATTCAACATACAAAACTCTTGGAAACTGCATCTCTCTAGACCAATGTTACAGAACTCCCATAAGCTGCGTCTGCTGCACTCAGGCTACAGGATTCCCATATAGAGCATATGCCTACTCTCAGACTACAGAACTCTTGGAAACAGCTTCTCTCTACATTCAATATACAAATCTCTTGGAAACTGCATCTCTCTAGACCAAGATAACAGAACTCCCATAAGCTGCGGCTCCTACACACAACAGACAAAAAACCCGCATAGAGCGAATGCCTAATTCCAGGCCACAGAACACTTGGAAACAGCTTCTCTCTACATTCAGTATACAAATCTCTTGGAAACTGCATCTCTCTAGACCAATGTTACAGAACTCCTGTAAGCTGCGTCTCCTACACACAGCAGACAAAAAACCCGCATATAGCGAATGCCTAATTCCAGGCCACAGAACTCTTGGAAACAGCTTTTCTCTACATTCAACATACAAAACTCTTGTAAACCGCATATCTCTAGACCAATGTTACAGAACTCCCATAAACTGCATCTGCTGCACTCAGGCTATAGGAATCCCATATAGAGCGTATGCCTAGTCTCAGACTACAGAACTCTTGGAAACAGCTTCTCTCTACATTCAACATACAAAACTGTTGGAAACTGCATCTCCCTAGACCAAGGTTACAGAACTCCCATAAGCTGCGTCTCCATACACAGCATAAGGAAAACCTGCATATAGCGAATAACTATGCCCAGGCTACCGAAATCGCAGAAACAGCTTCCCTCTACATTCAGCCTACGGAACTCCTGGATACTATATGTCTCTACACTTAGGTTGTGCAACTCCCTTAAGCTGCGTCTCCTACACACAGCAGACAAAAAACCCGCATATAGCGAATGCCTAATTCAAGGCCAAAGAACACTTGGAAACAGCTTTTCTCTACATTCAACATACAAAACTCTTGGAAACCGCATCTCTCTAGACCAATGTTACAGAACTCCCATAAGCTGCGTCTACTGCACTCAGGTTATATGAATCCCATATAGAGCGTATGCCTAGTCTCAGAATACAGAACTCTTGGAAACAGCTTTTCTCTACATTCAACATACAAAACTGTTTGAAACTGCATCTCCCTAGATCAATGTTACAGAACTCTCATAAGCTGCGTCTCCTACACACAGCATAAGGAAAACCCGCATATAGCGAATAACTATGCCCAGGCTACCGAAATCGCAGAAACAGCTTCTCTCTACATTCAGCCTACGGAACTCCTGGATACTGTGTCTCTACCCTTAGGTTGTGCAACTCCCTTAAGCTGCGTCTCCTACACAGAGCATACGGAAAACCTGCATATAGCGAATGCCTAATTCAAGGACACAGAACTCTTGGAAACAGCTTTTCTCTACATTCAACATACAAAACTCTTGGAAACCGCATCTCTCTAGACCAATGTTACAGAACTCCCATAAGCTGCGTCTGTTGCACTCAGGCTACAGGATTCCCATATAGAGCATATGCCTACGCTCAGACTACAGAACTCTTGGAAACAGCTTCTCTCTACATTCAATATACAAATCTCTTGGAAACTGCATCTCTCTAGACCAATGTTACAGAACTCCCATAAGCTGCGTCTCCTACACACAACAGACAAAAAACCCGCATAGAGCGAATGCCTAATTCCAGGCCACAGAACAATTGGAAACAGCTTTTCTCTACATTCAACATACAGAACTCTTGGAAACCGCATCTCTCTAGACCAATGTTACAGAACTCCCATCAGCTGCGTCTGCTGCACTCAGGCTACAGGATTCCCATATAGTGCATATGCCTACTCTCAGACTACAGAACTCTTGGAAACAGCTTCTCTCTACATTCAATATACAAATCTCTTGGAAACTGCATCTCTCTAGACCAATGTTACAGAACTCCCGTGAGCTGCGTCTCCTACACACAGCAGACAAAAAACCCGCATATAGCGAATGCCTAATTCCAGGCCACAGAACTCTTGGAAACAGCTTTTCTCTACATTCAACATACAAAACTCTTGGAAACCGCATCTCTCTAGACCAATGTTACAGAACTCCCATAAGCTGCGTCTGATACACTCAGCATACAGAAAACCCGCGTATAGTGAATACCTGCTCATAGGCTACAGAACTCTTGGAAACAGCTTCTGTCTACATTCAACATACAAAACTCTTGGAAACTGCATCTCTCTAGACCAAGGTTACAGAACTCCCATAAGCTGCCTCTCCTACACACAGCATAAGGAAAACCTGCATATAGCGAATAACTATGCCCAGGCTACCGAAATCGCAGAAACAGCTTCTCTCTACATTCAACATACGGAACTCCTCGATACTGTATGTCTCTACACTTAGGTTGTGCAACTCCCTTAAGCTGCGTCTCCTACACAGAGCATACGGAACACCCGCATATAGCGAATATCTATGCCCAGACTACCAAAATATTAGAAACAGCTTCTCATTACTTTCAACATATGGAACTTATGGATACTGTATGTCTCTACACTTAGGTTACGGAACTCCCGTAAGCTGCATCTCCTAAACACAGCATACAGAAAACACGGAAATAGTGCATGCCTAATTCCAGGCCACTGAACTCTTGGAAACAGCTTCTCTCTACATTCAACATACACAACTCTTGGAAACTGCATCTCTCCAGACCAAGGTTACAGAACTCCCATAAGCTGCGTCTCCTACACACAGCAGACAAAAAACCCCATATAGCGAATGCCTAATTCCAGGCTACAGAAATCCAGTAAACAGCTTCTCCCTACAACCAGATACAGAACTTCGGTAAACTGTGTCTCTCTAATTCTAGGTTACAGAACTCCCATAAGCTGCGTCGGCTGCACTCAGGCTACAGGAATCCCATATACAGCGTATGCCTACTCTCAGAATACAGAACTCGAGGAAACAGCTTCTCTCAACATTCAACATACAGAACTATTGGAAACTGCATCTGTATACACAAAGCTTACAGAACTCATGAAAGCTGCATCTGCTACACAGCATACAGAATATCCGCAAATAGCGAATGCCTAATTCCAGGCCACAGCACACTTGGAAACATCTTCTCTCTACATTCAATATACAAATCTCTTGGAAACTGAATCTCTCTAGACCAATGTTACAGAACTCCCGTAAGCTGCGTCTCCTACACAAAGCAGACAAAAAACATGCATATAGCGAATCCTAACTCCAGGCCACAGAACTCTTGGAAACAGCTTTTCTCAACATTCAACATACAAAACTCTTGGAAACCGCATCTCTCTAGACCAATGTTACAGAACTCCCATAAGCTGCGTCTGCTGCACTCAGGCTACTGGATTCCCATATAGAGCATATGCCTACTCTCAGACTACAGAACTCTTGGAAACAGCTTCTCTCTACATTCAACATAAACAACTCTAGGAAACTGCATCTCTCCAGACCAAGGTTACAGAACTCCCATAAGCTGCGTCTCCTACACACAGCAGACAAAAAACCCGCATATAGCGAATAACTATGCCCAGGCTACCGAAATCGCAGAAACAGCTTCTCTCTACATTCAGCCTACGGAACTCCTGGATACTGTGTCTCTACCCTTAGGTTGAGAAACTCCCTTAAGCTGGGCCTCCTACACAGAGCATACGGAAAACCCGCATATAGCGAATGCCTAATTCAAGGACACAGAACTCTTGGAAACAGCTTTTCTCTACATTCAACATACAAAACTCTTGGAAACCGCATCTCTCTAGACCAATGTTACAGAACTCCCGTAAGCTGCGTCTCCTGCACTCAGGCTACAGGATTCCCATATAGAGCGTATGCCTACTCTCAGACTACAGAACTCTTGGAAACAGCTTCTCTCTACATTCAATATACAAATCTCTTGGAAACTGCATCTCTCTAGACCAATGTTACAGAACTCCCGTAAGCTGTGTCTCCTACACACAGCAGACAAAAAACCCACATATAGCGAATGCCTAATTGCAGGCCACAGAACTCTTGGCAGCAGTTTCTCTCTACATTCAATATACAAATCTCTTGGAAACTGCATCTCTCTAGACCAATGTTACAGAACTCCCGTAAGCTGCGTCTCCTACACACAGCAGACAAAAAACATGCATATAGTGAATGCCTAATTCCAGGCCACAGAACTCTTGGAAACAGCTTTTCTCTACATTCAACATACAAAACTCTTGGAAACTGCATCTCTCTAGACCAATGTTACAGAACTCCCATAAGCTGCGTCTGCTGCACTCAGGCTACAGGATTCCCATAGAGAGCGTATGCCTACTCTCAGACTACAGAACTCTTGGAAACAGCTTCTCTCTACATTCAATATACAAATCTCTTGGAAACTGCATCTCTCTAGACCAATGTTACAGAACTCCCGTGAGCTGCGTCTCCTACACACAGCAGACAAAAAACCCGCATATAGCGAATGCCTAATTCCAGGCCACAGAACTCTTGGAAACAGCTTTTCTCTACATTCAACATACAAAACTCTTGGAAACCGCATCTCTCTAGACCAATGTTACAGAACTCCCATAAGCTGCGTCTGATACACTCAGCATACAGAAAACCCGCGTATAGTGAATACCTGCTCATAGGCTACAGAACTCTTGGAAACAGCTTCTGTCTACATTCAACATACAAAACTCTTGGAAACTGCATCTCTCTAGACCAAGGTTACAGAACTCCCATAAGCTGCCTCTCCTACACACAGCATAAGGAAAACCCGCATATAGCGAATAACTATGCCCAGGCTACCGAAATCGCAGAAACAGCTTCTCTCTACATTCAACATACGGAACTCCTCGATACTGTATGTCTCTACACTTAGGTTGTGCAACTCCCTTAAGCTGCGTCTCCTACACAGAGCATACGGAACACCCGCATATAGCGAATATCTATGCCCAGACTACCAAAATATTAGAAACAGCTTCTCATTACTTTCAACATATGGAACTTATGGATACTGTATGTCTCTACACTTAGGTTACGGAACTCCCGTAAGCTGCATCTCCTACACACAGCATACAGAAAACACGGAAATAGTGCATGCCTAATTCCAGGCCACTGAACTCTTGGAAACAGCTTCTCTCTACATTCAACATAAACAACTCTAGGAAACTGCATCTCTCCAGACCAATGTTACAGAACTCCCATAAGCTGCGTCTCCTACACACAGCAGACAAAAAACCCGCATATAGCGAATAACTATGCCCAGGCTACCGAAATCGCAGAAACAGCTTCTCTCTACATTCAGCCTACGGAACTCCTGGATACTGTGTCTCTACCCTTAGGTTGAGAAACTCCCTTAAGCTGGGCCTCCTACACAGAGCATACGGAAAACCCGCATATAGCGAATGCCTAATTCAAGGACACAGAACTCTTGGAAACAGCTTTTCTCTACATTCAACATACAAAACTCTTGGAAACCGCATCTCTCTAGACCAATGTTACAGAACTCCCGTAAGCTGCGTCTCCTGCACTCAGGCTACAGGATTCCCATATAGAGCGTATGCCTACTCTCAGACTACAGAACTCTTGGAAACAGCTTCTCTCTACATTCAATATACAAATCTCTTGGAAACTGCATCTCTCTAGACCAATGTTACAGAACTCCCGTAAGCTGTGTCTCCTACACACAGCAGACAAAAAACCCACATATAGCGAATGCCTAATTGCAGGCCACAGAACTCTTGGCAGAAGTTTCTCTCTACATTCAATATACAAATCTCTTGGAAACTGCATCTCTCTAGACCAATGTTACAGAACTCCCGTAAGCTGCGTCTCCTACACACAGCAGACAAAAAACATGCATATAGCGAATGCCTAATTCCAGGCCACAGAACTCTTGGAAACAGCTTTTCTCTACATTCAACATACAAAACTCTTGGAAACTGCATCTCTCTAGACCAATGTTACAGAACTCCCATAAGCTGCGTCTGCTGCACTCAGGCTACAGGATTCCCATATAGAGCATATGCCTACTCTCAGACTACAGAACTCTTGGAAACAGCTTCTCTCTACATTCAATATACAAATCTCTTGGAAACTGCATCTCTCTAGACCAAGATAACAGAACTCCCATAAGCTGCGGCTCCTACACACAACAGACAAAAAACCCGCATAGAGCGAATGCCTAATTCCAGGCCACAGAACACTTGGAAACAGCTTCTCTCTACATTCAGTATACAAATCTCTTGGAAACTGCATCTCTCTAGACCAATGTTACAGAACTCCTGTAAGCTGCGTCTCCTACACACAGCAGACAAAAAACCCGCATATAGCGAATGCCTAATTCCAGGCCACAGAACTCTTGGAAACAGCTTTTCTCTACATTCAACATACAAAACTCTTGTAAACCGCATATCTCTAGACCAATGTTACAGAACTCCCATAAACTGCATCTGCTGCACTCAGGCTATAGGAATCCCATATAGAGCGTATGCCTAGTCTCAGACTACAGAACTCTTGGAAACAGCTTCTCTCTACATTCAACATACAAAACTGTTGGAAACTGCATCTCCCTAGACCAAGGTTACAGAACTCCCATAAGCTGCGTCTCCATACACAGCATAAGGAAAACCTGCATATAGCGAATAACTATGCCCAGGCTACCGAAATCGCAGAAACAGCTTCCCTCTACATTCAGCCTACGGAACTCCTGGATACTATATGTCTCTACACTTAGGTTGTGCAACTCCCTTAAGCTGCGTCTCCTACACACAGCAGACAAAAAACCCGCATATAGCGAATGCCTAATTCAAGGCCAAAGAACACTTGGAAACAGCTTTTCTCTACATTCAACATACAAAACTCTTGGAAACCGCATCTCTCTAGACCAATGTTACAGAACTCCCATAAGCTGCGTCTACTGCACTCAGGTTATATGAATCCCATATAGAGCGTATGCCTAGTCTCAGAATACAGAACTCTTGGAAACAGCTTTTCTCTACATTCAACATACAAAACTGTTTGAAACTGCATCTCCCTAGATCAATGTTACAGAACTCTCATAAGCTGCGTCTCCTACACACAGCATAAGGAAAACCCGCATATAGCGAATAACTATGCCCAGGCTACCGAAATCGCAGAAACAGCTTCTCTCTACATTCAGCCTACGGAACTCCTGGATACTGTGTCTCTACCCTTAGGTTGTGCAACTCCCTTAAGCTGCGTCTCCTACACAGAGCATACGGAAAACCTGCATATAGCGAATGCCTAATTCAAGGACACAGAACTCTTGGAAACAGCTTTTCTCTACATTCAACATACAAAACTCTTGGAAACCGCATCTCTCTAGACCAATGTTACAGAACTCCCATAAGCTGCGTCTGTTGCACTCAGGCTACAGGATTCCCATATAGAGCATATGCCTACGCTCAGACTACAGAACTCTTGGAAACAGCTTCTCTCTACATTCAATATACAAATCTCTTGGAAACTGCATCTCTCTAGACCAATGTTACAGAACTCCCATAAGCTGCGTCTCCTACACACAGCAGACAAAAAACCCGCATAGAGCGAATGCCTAATTCCAGGCCACAGAACAATTGGAAACAGCTTTTCTCTACATTCAACATACAGAACTCTTGGAAACCGCATCTCTCTAGACCAATGTTACAGAACTCCCATCAGCTGCGTCTGCTGCACTCAGGCTACAGGATTCCCATATAGTGCATATGCCTACTCTCAGACTACAGAACTCTTGGAAACAGCTTCTCTCTACATTCAATATACAAATCTCTTGGAAACTGCATCTCTCTAGACCAATGTTACAGAACTCCCGTGAGCTGCGTCTCCTACACACAGCAGACAAAAAACCCGCATATAGCGAATGCCTAATTCCAGGCCACAGAACTCTTGGAAACAGCTTTTCTCTACATTCAACATACAAAACTCTTGGAAACCGCATCTCTCTAGACCAATGTTACAGAACTCCCATAAGCTGCGTCTGATACACTCAGCATACAGAAAACCCGCGTATAGTGAATACCTGCTCATAGGCTACAGAACTCTTGGAAACAGCTTCTGTCTACATTCAACATACAAAACTCTTGGAAACTGCATCTCTCTAGACCAAGGTTACAGAACTCCCATAAGCTGCCTCTCCTACACACAGCATAAGGAAAACCCGCATATAGCGAATAACTATGCCCAGGCTACCGAAATCGCAGAAACAGCTTCTCTCTACATTCAACATACGGAACTCCTCGATACTGTATGTCTCTACACTTAGGTTGTGCAACTCCCTTAAGCTGCGTCTCCTACACAGAGCATACGGAACACCCGCATATAGCGAATATCTATGCCCAGACTACCAAAATATTAGAAACAGCTTCTCATTACTTTCAACATATGGAACTTATGGATACTGTATGTCTCTACACTTAGGTTACGGAACTCCCGTAAGCTGCATCTCCTACACACAGCATACAGAAAACACGGAAATAGTGCATGCCTAATTCCAGGCCACTGAACTCTTGGAAACAGCTTCTCTCTACATTCAACATAAACAACTCTAGGAAACTGCATCTCTCCAGACCAAGGTTACAGAACTCCCATAAGCTGCGTCTCCTACACACAGCAGACAAAAAACCCGCATATAGCGAATGCCTAATTCCAGGCCACAGAACTCTTGGAAACAGCTTTTCTCTACATTCAACATACAAAACTCTTGGAAACCGCATCTCTCTAGACCAATGTTACAGAACTCCCATAAGCTGCGTCTGATACACTCAGCATACAGAAAACCCGCGTATAGTGAATACCTGCTCATAGGCTACAGAACTCTTGGAAACAGCTTCTGTCTACATTCAACATACAAAACTCTTGGAAACTGCATCTCTCTAGACCAAGGTTACAGAACTCCCATAAGCTGCCTCTCCTACACACAGCATAAGGAAAACCCGCATATAGCGAATAACTATGCCCAGGCTACCGAAATCGCAGAAACAGCTTCTCTCTACATTCAACATACGGAACTCCTCGATACTGTATGTCTCTACACTTAGGTTGTGCAACTCCCTTAAGCTGCGTCTCCTACACAGAGCATACGGAACACCCGCATATAGCGAATATCTATGCCCAGACTACCAAAATATTAGAAACAGCTTCTCATTACTTTCAACATATGGAACTTATGGATACTGTATGTCTCTACACTTAGGTTACGGAACTCCCGTAAGCTGCATCTCCTACACACAGCATACAGAAAACACGGAAATAGTGCATGCCTAATTCCAGGCCACTGAACTCTTGGAAACAGCTTCTCTCTACATTCAACATAAACAACTCTAGGAAACTGCATCTCTCCAGACCAATGTTACAGAACTCCCATAAGCTGCGTCTCCTACACACAGCAGACAAAAAACCCGCATATAGCGAATAACTATGCCCAGGCTACCGAAATCGCAGAAACAGCTTCTCTCTACATTCAGCCTACGGAACTCCTGGATACTGTGTCTCTACCCTTAGGTTGAGAAACTCCCTTAAGCTGGGCCTCCTACACAGAGCATACGGAAAACCCGCATATAGCGAATGCCTAATTCAAGGACACAGAACTCTTGGAAACAGCTTTTCTCTACATTCAACATACAAAACTCTTGGAAACCGCATCTCTCTAGACCAATGTTACAGAACTCCCGTAAGCTGCATCTCCTGCACTCAGGCTACAGGATTCCCATATAGAGCGTATGCCTACTCTCAGACTACAGAACTCTTGGAAACAGCTTCTCTCTACATTCAATATACAAATCTCTTGGAAACTGCATCTCTCTAGACCAATGTTACAGAACTCCCGTAAGCTGTGTCTCCTACACACAGCAGACAAAAAACCCACATATAGCGAATGCCTAATTGCAGGCCACAGAACTCTTGGCAGAAGTTTCTCTCTACATTCAATATACAAATCTCTTGGAAACTGCATCTCTCTAGACCAATGTTACAGAACTCCCGTAAGCTGCGTCTCCTACACACAGCAGACAAAAAACATGCATATAGCGAATGCCTAATTCCAGGCCACAGAACTCTTGGAAACAGCTTTTCTCTACATTCAACATACAAAACTCTTGGAAACTGCATCTCTCTAGACCAATGTTACAGAACTCCCATAAGCTGCGTCTGCTGCACTCAGGCTACAGGATTCCCATATAGAGCATATGCCTACTCTCAGACTACAGAACTCTTGGAAACAGCTTCTCTCTACATTCAATATACAAATCTCTTGGAAACTGCATCTCTCTAGACCAAGATAACAGAACTCCCATAAGCTGCGGCTCCTACACACAACAGACAAAAAACCCGCATAGAGCGAATGCCTAATTCCAGGCCACAGAACACTTGGAAACAGCTTCTCTCTACATTCAGTATACAAATCTCTTGGAAACTGCATCTCTCTAGACCAATGTTACAGAACTCCTGTAAGCTGCGTCTCCTACACACAGCAGACAAAAAACCCGCATATAGCGAATGCCTAATTCCAGGCCACAGAACTCTTGGAAACAGCTTTTCTCTACATTCAACATACAAAACTCTTGTAAACCGCATATCTCTAGACCAATGTTACAGAACTCCCATAAACTGCATCTGCTGCACTCAGGCTATAGGAATCCCATATAGAGCGTATGCCTAGTCTCAGACTACAGAACTCTTGGAAACAGCTTCTCTCTACATTCAACATACAAAACTGTTGGAAACTGCATCTCCCTAGACCAAGGTTACAGAACTCCCATAAGCTGCGTCTCCATACACAGCATAAGGAAAACCTGCATATAGCGAATAACTATGCCCAGGCTACCGAAATCGCAGAAACAGCTTCCCTCTACATTCAGCCTACGGAACTCCTGGATACTATATGTCTCTACACTTAGGTTGTGCAACTCCCTTAAGCTGCGTCTCCTACACACAGCAGACAAAAAACCCGCATATAGCGAATGCCTAATTCAAGGCCAAAGAACACTTGGAAACAGCTTTTCTCTACATTCAACATACAAAACTCTTGGAAACCGCATCTCTCTAGACCAATGTTACAGAACTCCCATAAGCTGCGTCTACTGCACTCAGGTTATATGAATCCCATATAGAGCGTATGCCTAGTCTCAGAATACAGAACTCTTGGAAACAGCTTTTCTCTACATTCAACATACAAAACTGTTTGAAACTGCATCTCCCTAGATCAATGTTACAGAACTCTCATAAGCTGCGTCTCCTACACACAGCATAAGGAAAACCCGCATATAGCGAATAACTATGCCCAGGCTACCGAAATCGCAGAAACAGCTTCTCTCTACATTCAGCCTACGGAACTCCTGGATACTGTGTCTCTACCCTTAGGTTGTGCAACTCCCTTAAGCTGCGTCTCCTACACAGAGCATACGGAAAACCTGCATATAGCGAATGCCTAATTCAAGGACACAGAACTCTTGGAAACAGCTTTTCTCTACATTCAACATACAAAACTCTTGGAAACCGCATCTCTCTAGACCAATGTTACAGAACTCCCATAAGCTGCGTCTGTTGCACTCAGGCTACAGGATTCCCATATAGAGCATATGCCTACGCTCAGACTACAGAACTCTTGGAAACAGCTTCTCTCTACATTCAATATACAAATCTCTTGGAAACTGCATCTCTCTAGACCAATGTTACAGAACTCCCATAAGCTGCGTCTCCTACACACAGCAGACAAAAAACCCGCATAGAGCGAATGCCTAATTCCAGGCCACAGAACAATTGGAAACAGCTTTTCTCTACATTCAACATACAGAACTCTTGGAAACCGCATCTCTCTAGACCAATGTTACAGAACTCCCATCAGCTGCGTCTGCTGCACTCAGGCTACAGGATTCCCATATAGTGCATATGCCTACTCTCAGACTACAGAACTCTTGGAAACAGCTTCTCTCTACATTCAATATACAAATCTCTTGGAAACTGCATCTCTCTAGACCAATGTTACAGAACTCCCGTGAGCTGCGTCTCCTACACACAGCAGACAAAAAACCCGCATATAGCGAATGCCTAATTCCAGGCCACAGAACTCTTGGAAACAGCTTTTCTCTACATTCAACATACAAAACTCTTGGAAACCGCATCTCTCTAGACCAATGTTACAGAACTCCCATAAGCTGCGTCTGATACACTCAGCATACAGAAAACCCGCGTATAGTGAATACCTGCTCATAGGCTACAGAACTCTTGGAAACAGCTTCTGTCTACATTCAACATACAAAACTCTTGGAAACTGCATCTCTCTAGACCAAGGTTACAGAACTCCCATAAGCTGCCTCTCCTACACACAGCATAAGGAAAACCTGCATATAGCGAATAACTATGCCCAGGCTACCGAAATCGCAGAAACAGCTTCTCTCTACATTCAACATACGGAACTCCTCGATACTGTATGTCTCTACACTTAGGTTGTGCAACTCCCTTAAGCTGCGTCTCCTACACAGAGCATACGGAACACCCGCATATAGCGAATATCTATGCCCAGACTACCAAAATATTAGAAACAGCTTCTCATTACTTTCAACATATGGAACTTATGGATACTGTATGTCTCTACACTTAGGTTACGGAACTCCCGTAAGCTGCATCTCCTACACACAGCATACAGAAAACACGGAAATAGTGCATGCCTAATTCCAGGCCACTGAACTCTTGGAAACAGCTTCTCTCTACATTCAACATAAACAACTCTAGGAAACTGCATCTCTCCAGACCAAGGTTACAGAACTCCCATAAGCTGCGTCTCCTACACACAGCAGACAAAAAACCCGCATATAGCGAATAACTATGCCCAGGCTACCGAAATCGCAGAAACAGCTTCTCTCTACATTCAGCCTACGGAACTCCTGGATACTGTGTCTCTACCCTTAGGTTGAGAAACTCCCTTAAGCTGGGCCTCCTACACAGAGCATACGGAAAACCCGCATATAGCGAATGCCTAATTCAAGGACACAGAACTCTTGGAAACAGCTTTTCTCTACATTCAACATACAAAACTCTTGGAAACCGCATCTCTCTAGACCAATGTTACAGAACTCCCATAAGCTGCGTCTGATACACTCAGCATACAGAAAACCCGCGTATAGTGAATACCTGCTCATAGGCTACAGAACTCTTGGAAACAGCTTCTGTCTACATTCAACATACAAAACTCTTGGAAACTGCATCTCTCTAGACCAAGGTTACAGAACTCCCATAAGCTGCCTCTCCTACACACAGCATAAGGAAAACCCGCATATAGCGAATAACTATGCCCAGGCTACCGAAATCGCAGAAACAGCTTCTCTCTACATTCAGCCTACGGAACTCCTGGATACTGTGTCTCTACCCTTAGGTTGAGAAACTCCCTTAAGCTGGGCCTCCTACACAGAGCATACGGAAAACCCGCATATAGCGAATGCCTAATTCAAGGACACAGAACTCTTGGAAACAGCTTTTCTCTACATTCAACATACAAAACTCTTGGAAACCGCATCTCTCTAGACCAATGTTACAGAACTCCCGTAAGCTGCGTCTCCTGCACTCAGGCTACAGGATTCCCATATAGAGCGTATGCCTACTCTCAGACTACAGAACTCTTGGAAACAGCTTCTCTCTACATTCAATATACAAATCTCTTGGAAACTGCATCTCTCTAGACCAATGTTACAGAACTCCCGTAAGCTGTGTCTCCTACACACAGCAGACAAAAAACCCACATATAGCGAATGCCTAATTGCAGGCCACAGAACTCTTGGCAGAAGTTTCTCTCTACATTCAATATACAAATCTCTTGGAAACTGCATCTCTCTAGACCAATGTTACAGAACTCCCGTAAGCTGCGTCTCCTACACACAGCAGACAAAAAACATGCATATAGCGAATGCCTAATTCCAGGCCACAGAACTCTTGGAAACAGCTTTTCTCTACATTCAACATACAAAACTCTTGGAAACTGCATCTCTCTAGACCAATGTTACAGAACTCCCATAAGCTGCGTCTGCTGCACTCAGGCTACAGGATTCCCATATAGAGCATATGCCTACTCTCAGACTACAGAACTCTTGGAAACAGCTTCTCTCTACATTCAATATACAAATCTCTTGGAAACTGCATCTCTCTAGACCAAGATAACAGAACTCCCATAATCTGCGGCTCCTACACACAACAGACAAAAAACCCGCATAGAGCGAATGCCTAATTCCAGGCCACAGAACACTTGGAAACAGCTTCTCTCTACATTCAGTATACAAATCTCTTGGAAACTGCATCTCTCTAGACCAATGTTACAGAACTCCTGTAAGCTGCGTCTCCTACACACAGCAGACAAAAAACCCGCATATAGCGAATGCCTAATTCCAGGCCACAGAACTCTTGGAAACAGCTTTTCTCTACATTCAACATACAAAACTCTTGTAAACCGCATATCTCTAGACCAATGTTACAGAACTCCCATAAACTGCATCTGCTGCACTCAGGCTATAGGAATCCCATATAGAGCGTATGCCTAGTCTCAGACTACAGAACTCTTGGAAACAGCTTCTCTCTACATTCAACATACAAAACTGTTGGAAACTGCATCTCCCTAGACCAAGGTTACAGAACTCCCATAAGCTGCGTCTCCATACACAGCATAAGGAAAACCTGCATATAGCGAATAACTATGCCCAGGCTACCGAAATCGCAGAAACAGCTTCCCTCTACATTCAGCCTACGGAACTCCTGGATACTATATGTCTCTACACTTAGGTTGTGCAACTCCCTTAAGCTGCGTCTCCTACACACAGCAGACAAAAAACCCGCATATAGCGAATGCCTAATTCAAGGCCAAAGAACACTTGGAAACAGCTTTTCTCTACATTCAACATACAAAACTCTTGGAAACCGCATCTCTCTAGACCAATGTTACAGAAATCCCATAAGCTGCGTCTACTGCACTCAGGTTATATGAATCCCATATAGAGCGTATGCCTAGTCTCAGAATACAGAACTCTTGGAAACAGCTTTTCTCTACATTCAACATACAAAACTGTTTGAAACTGCATCTCCCTAGATCAATGTTACAGAACTCTCATAAGCTGCGTCTCCTACACACAGCATAAGGAAAACCCGCATATAGCGAATAACTATGCCCAGGCTACCGAAATCGCAGAAACAGCTTCTCTCTACATTCAGCCTACGGAACTCCTGGATACTGTGTCTCTACCCTTAGGTTGTGCAACTCCCTTAAGCTGCGTCTCCTACACAGAGCATACGGAAAACCTGCATATAGCGAATGCCTAATTCAAGGACACAGAACTCTTGGAAACAGCTTTTCTCTACATTCAACATACAAAACTCTTGGAAACCGCATCTCTCTAGACCAATGTTACAGAACTCCCATAAGCTGCGTCTGTTGCACTCAGGCTACAGGATTCCCATATAGAGCATATGCCTACGCTCAGACTACAGAACTCTTGGAAACAGCTTCTCTCTACATTCAATATACAAATCTCTTGGAAACTGCATCTCTCTAGACCAATGTTACAGAACTCCCATAAGCTGCGTCTCCTACACACAACAGACAAAAAACCCGCATAGAGCGAATGCCTAATTCCAGGCCACAGAACAATTGGAAACAGCTTTTCTCTACATTCAACATACAGAACTCTTGGAAACCGCATCTCTCTAGACCAATGTTACAGAACTCCCATCAGCTGCGTCTGCTGCACTCAGGCTACAGGATTCCCATATAGTGCATATGCCTACTCTCAGACTACAGAACTCTTGGAAACAGCTTCTCTCTACATTCAATATACAAATCTCTTGGAAACTGCATCTCTCTAGACCAATGTTACAGAACTCCCGTGAGCTGCGTCTCCTACACACAGCAGACAAAAAACCCGCATATAGCGAATGCCTAATTCCAGGCCACAGAACTCTTGGAAACAGCTTTTCTCTACATTCAACATACAAAACTCTTGGAAACCGCATCTCTCTAGACCAATGTTACAGAACTCCCATAAGCTGCGTCTGATACACTCAGCATACAGAAAACCCGCGTATAGTGAATACCTGCTCATAGGCTACAGAACTCTTGGAAACAGCTTCTGTCTACATTCAACATACAAAACTCTTGGAAACTGCATCTCTCTAGACCAAGGTTACAGAACTCCCATAAGCTGCCTCTCCTACACACAGCATAAGGAAAACCTGCATATAGCGAATAACTATGCCCAGGCTACCGAAATCGCAGAAACAGCTTCTCTCTACATTCAACATACGGAACTCCTCGATACTGTATGTCTCTACACTTAGGTTGTGCAACTCCCTTAAGCTGCGTCTCCTACACAGAGCATACGGAACACCCGCATATAGCGAATATCTATGCCCAGACTACCAAAATATTAGAAACAGCTTCTCATTACTTTCAACATATGGAACTTATGGATACTGTATGTCTCTACACTTAGGTTACGGAACTCCCGTAAGCTGCATCTCCTACACACAGCATACAGAAAACACGGAAATAGTGCATGCCTAATTCCAGGCCACTGAACTCTTGGAAACAGCTTCTCTCTACATTCAACATAAACAACTCTAGGAAACTGCATCTCTCCAGACCAAGGTTACAGAACTCCCATAAGCTGCGTCTCCTACACACAGCAGACAAAAAACCCGCATATAGCGAATAACTATGCCCAGGCTACCGAAATCGCAGAAACAGCTTCTCTCTACATTCAGCCTACGGAACTCCTGGATACTGTGTCTCTACCCTTAGGTTGAGAAACTCCCTTAAGCTGGGCCTCCTACACAGAGCATACGGAAAACCCGCATATAGCGAATGCCTAATTCAAGGACACAGAACTCTTGGAAACAGCTTTTCTCTACATTCAACATACAAAACTCTTGGAAACCGCATCTCTCTAGACCAATGTTACAGAACTCCCGTAAGCTGCGTCTCCTGCACTCAGGCTACAGGATTCCCATATAGAGCGTATGCCTACTCTCAGACTACAGAACTCTTGGAAACAGCTTCTCTCTACATTCAATATACAAATCTCTTGGAAACTGCATCTCTCTAGACCAATGTTACAGAACTCCCGTAAGCTGTGTCTCCTACACACAGCAGACAAAAAACCCACATATAGCGAATGCCTAATTGCAGGCCACAGAACTCTTGGCAGCAGTTTCTCTCTACATTCAATATACAAATCTCTTGGAAACTGCATCTCTCTAGACCAATGTTACAGAACTCCCGTAAGCTGCGTCTCCTACACACAGCAGACAAAAAACATGCATATAGTGAATGCCTAATTCCAGGAAACAGAACTCTTGGAAACAGCTTTTCTCTACATTCAACATACAAAACTCTTGGAAACTGCATCTCTCTAGACCAATGTTACAGAACTCCCATAAGCTGCGTCTGCTGCACTCAGGCTACAGGATTCCCATATAGAGCATATGCCTACTCTCAGACTTCAGAACTCTTGGAAACAGCTTCTCTCTACATTCAATATACAAATCTCTTGGAAACTGCATCTCTCTAGACCAATGTTACAGAACTCCCGTGAGCTGCGTCTCCTACACACAGCAGACAAAAAACCCGCATATAGCGAATGCCTAATTCCAGGCCACAGAACTCTTGGAAACAGCTTTTCTCTACATTCAACATTCAAAACTCTTGGAAACCGCATGTCTCTAGACCAATGTGACAGAACTCCCATAAGCTGCGTCTGATACATTCAGCATACAGAAAACCCGCGTATAGTGAATACCTGCTCATAGGCTACAGAACTCTTGGAAACAGCTTCTGTCTACATTCAACATACAAAACTCTTGGAAACTGCATCTCTCTAGACCAAGGTTACAGAACTCCCATAAGCTGCCTCTCCTACACACAGCATAAGGAAAACCCGCATATAGCGAATAACTATGCCCAGGCTACCGAAATCGCAGAAACAGCTTCTCTCTACATTCAGCCTACGGAACTCCTGGATACTGTGTCTCTACCCTTAGGTTGTGCAACTCCCTTAAGCTGCGTCTCCTACACAGAGCATACGGAACAACCGCATATAGCGAATATCTATGCCCAGACTACCAAAATATTAGAAACAGCTTCTCATTACTTTCAACATATGGAACTTATGGATACTGTATGTCTCTACACTTAGTTTACGGAACTCCCGTAAGCTGCATATCCTACACACAGCATACAGAAAACACGGAAATAGTGCATGCCTAATTCCAGGCCACAGAACTCTTGGAAACAGCTTCTCTCTACATTCAACATAAACAACTCTTGGAAACTGCATCTCTCCAGACCAAGGTTACAGAACTCCCATAAGCTGCGTCTCCTACACACAGCAGACAGAAAACCCGCATATAGCGAATGCCTAATTCCAGGCTACAGAAATCCAGTAAACAGCTTCTCCCTACACCCAGATACAGAACTTCGGTAAACTGTGTCTCTCTAATTCTAGGTTACAGAACTCCCATAAGCTGCGTCGGCTGCACTCAGGCTACAGGAATCCCATATACAGCGTATGCCTACTCTCAGAATACAGAACTCGAGGAAACAGCTTCTCTCAACATTCAACATACAGAACTATTGGAAACTGCATCTGTATACACAAAGCTTACAGAAATCATGAAAGCTGCATCTGCTACACAGCATACAGAATATCCGCAAATAGCGAATGCCTAATTCCAGGCCACAGCACACTTGGAAACAGCTTCTCTCTACATTCAATATACAAATCTCTTGGAAACTGCATCTCTCTAGACCAATGTTACAGAACTCCCGTGAGCTGCGTCTCCTACACACAGCAGACAAAAAACCCGCATATAGCGAATGCCTAATTCCAGGCCACAGAACTCTTGGAAACAGCTTTTCTCTACATTCAACATACAAAACTCTTGGAAACCGCATCTCTCTAGACCAATGTTACAGAACTCCCATAAGCTGCGTCTGATACACTCAGCATACAGAAAACCCGCGTATAGTGAATACCTGCTCATAGGCTACAGAACTCTTGGAAACAGCTTCTGTCTACATTCAACATACAAAACTCTTGGAAACTGCATCTCTCTAGACCAAGGTTACAGAACTCCCATAAGCTGCCTCTCCTACACACAGCATAAGGAAAACCCGCATATAGCGAATAACTATGCCCAGGCTACCGAAATCGCAGAAACAGCTTCTCTCTACATTCAACATACGGAACTCCTCGATACTGTATGTCTCTACACTTAGGTTGTGCAACTCCCTTAAGCTGCGTCTCCTACACAGAGCATACGGAACACCCGCATATAGCGAATATCTATGCCCAGACTACCAAAATATTAGAAACAGCTTCTCATTACTTTCAACATATGGAACTTATGGATACTGTATGTCTCTACACTTAGGTTACGGAACTCCCGTAAGCTGCATCTCCTACACACAGCATACAGAAAACACGGAAATAGTGCATGCCTAATTCCAGGCCACTGAACTCTTGGAAACAGCTTCTCTCTACATTCAACATAAACAACTCTTGGAAACTGCATCTCTCCAGACCAAGGTTACAGAACTCCCATAAGCTGCGTCTCCTACACACAGCAGACAGAAAACCCGCATATAGCGAATGCCTAATTCCAGGCTACAGAAATCCATTAAACAGCTTCTCCCTACACCCAGATACAGAACTTCGGTAAACTGTGTCTCTCTAATTCTAGGTTACAGAACTCCCATAAGCTGCGTCGGCTGCACTCAGGCTACAGGAATCCCATATACAGCGTATGCCTACTCTCAGAATACAGAACTCGAGGAAACAGCTTCTCTCAACATTCAACATACAGAACTATTGGAAACTGTATCTGTATACACAAAGCTTACAGAAATCATGAAAGCTGCATCTGCTACACAGCATACAGAATATCCGCAAATAGCGAATGCCTAATTCCAGGCCACAGCACACTTGGAAACAGCTTCTCTCTACATTCAATATACAAATCTCTTGGAAACTGCATCTCTCTAGACCAATGTTACAGAACTCCCGTAAGCTGCGTCTCCTACACACAGCAGACAAAAAACATGCATATAGCGAATGCCTAACTGCAGGCCACAGAACTCTTGGAAACAGCTTTTCTCTACATTCAACATACAAAACTCTTGGAAACCGCATCTCTCTAGACCAATGTTACAGAACTCCCATAAGCTGCGTCTCCTACACACAACAGACAAAAAACCCGCATAGAGCGAATGCTTCATTCCAGGCCACAGAACACTTGGAAACAGCTTCTCTCTACATTCAGTATACAAATCTCTTGGAAACTGCATCTCTCTAGACCAATGTTACAGAACTCCCATAAGCTGCGTCTGCTGCACTCAGGCTACAGGATTCCCATATAGTGCATATGCCTACTCTCATACTACAGAACTCTTGGAAACAGCTTCTCTCTACATTCAATATACAAATCTCTTGGAAACTGCATCTCTCTAGACCAATGTTACAGAACTCCCGTGAGCTGCGTCTCCTACACACAGCAGACAAAAAACCCGCATATAGGCCGGCGCCGTGGCTCAACAGGCTAATCCTCCACCTTGCGGCGCCGGCACACCGGGTTCTAGTCCCGGTCGGGGCACCGATCCTGTCCCGGTTGCCCCTCTTCCAGGCCAGCTCTCTGCTGTGGCCAGGGAGTGCAGTGGAGGATGGCCCAAGTGTTTGGTCTCTGCACCCCAAGGGAGACCAGGAGAAGCACCTGGCTCCTGCCATCGGAACAGTGCGGTGCGCCGGCCGCAGCGCGCTACCGCGGCGGCCATTGGAGGGTGAACCAACGGCAAAAGGAAGACCTTTCTCTCTGTCTCTCCATCTCACTGTCCACTCTGCCTGTCAAAAATAAAAAAAAAAAAAAAAAAACCCGCATATAGCGAATGCCTAATTCCAGGCCACAGAACTCTTGGAAACAGCTTTTCTCTACATTCAACATACAAAACTCTTGGAAACCGCATCTCTCTAGACCAATGTTACAGAACTTCCATAAGCTGCGTCTGATACACTCAGCATACAGAAAACCCGCGTATAGTGAATACCTGCTCATAGGCTACAGAACTCTTGGAAACAGCTTCTGTCTACATTCAACATACAAAACTCTTGGAAACTGCATCTCTCTAGACCAAGGTTACAGAACTCCCATAAGCTGCCTCTCCTACACACAGCATAAGGAAAACCCGCATATAGCGAATAACTATGCCCAGGCTACCGAAATCGCAGAAACAGCTTCTCTCTACATTCAACATACGGAACTCCTCGATACTGTATGTCTCTACACTTAGGTTGTGCAACTCCCTTAAGCTGCGTCTCCTACACAGAGCATACGGAACACCCGCATATAGCGAATATCTATGCCCAGACTACCAAAATATTAGAAACAGCTTCTCATTACTTTCAACATATGGAACTTATGGATACTGTATGTCTCTACACTTAGGTTACGGAACTCCCGTAAGCTGCATCTCCTACACACAGCATACAGAAAACACGGAAATAGTGCATGCCTAATTCCAGGCCACTGAACTCTTGGAAACAGCTTCTCTCTACATTCAACATACACAACTCTTGGAAACTGCATCTCTCCAGACCAAGGTTACAGAACTCCCATAAGCTGCGTCTCCTACACACAGCAGACAAAAAACCCCATATAGCGAATGCCTAATTCCAGGCTACAGAAATCCAGTAAACAGCTTCTCCCTACACCCAGATACAGAACTTCGGTAAACTGTGTCTCTCTAATTCTAGGTTACAGAACTCCCATAAGCTGCGTCAGCTGCACTCAGGCTACAGGAATCCCATATACAGCGTATGCCTACTCTCAGAATACAGAACTCGAGGAAACAGCTTCTCTCAACATTCAACATACAGAACTATTGGAAACTGCATCTGTATACACAAAGCTTACAGAAATCATGAAAGCTGCATCTGCTACACAGCATACAGAATATCCGCAAATAGCGAATGCCTAATTCCAGGCCACAGCACACTTGGAAACAGCTTCTCTCTACATTCAATATACAAATCTCTTGGAAACTGCTTCTCTCTAGACCAATGTTACAGAACTCCCGTAAGCTGCGTCTCCTACACAAAGCAGACAAAAAACATGCATATAGCGAATCCTAACTCCAGGCCACAGAACTCTTGGAAACAGCTTTTCTCAACATTCAACATACAAAACTCTTGGAAACCGCATCTCTCTAGACCAATGTTACAGAACTCCCATAAGCTGCGTCTGCTGCACTCAGGCTGCTGGATTCCCATATAGAGCATATGCCTACTCTCAGACGACAGAACACTTGGAAACAGCTTCTCTCTACATTCAACATAAAAAACTCTGGGAAACTGCATCTCTCTAGACCAAGGTTACAGAACTCCCATAAGCTGCCTCTCCTACACACAGCAGACAAATACCCGCATATACCGAATGCCTAATTCCAGGCCACAGAACTCTTGGAAACTGCTTTTCTCTACATTCAACATACAAAACTCTTGGAAACCGCATCTTTCCAGACCAATGTTACAGAACTCCCATAAGCTGCGTCTGATACACTCAGCATACAGAAAACCCGCGTATAGTGAATACCTGCTCATAGGCTACAGAACTCTTGGAAACAGCTTCTGTCTACATTCAACATACACAACTCTTGGAAACTGCATCTCTCCAGACCAAGGTTACAGAATTCCCCTAAGCTACGTCTCCTACACACAGCAGACAGAAAACCCACATATAGCGAATGCCTAATTCCAGGCTACAGAAATCCATTAAACAGCTTCTCCCTACACCCTGATACAGAACTTCGGTAAACTGTGTCTCTCTAATTCTAGGTTACAGAACTCCCATAAGCTGCGTCGGCTGCACTCAGGCTACAGGATCCCATATACAGCGTATGCCTACACTCAGAATACAGAACTCGTGGAAACAGCTTCTCTCAATATTCAACATACAGAACTATTGGAAACTGTATCTGTATACACAAAGCTTACAGAACTCATGAAAGCTGCATCTGCTACAGAGCATACAGAATATCCGCAAATAGCGAATGCCTAATTGCAGGCCACAGAACTCTTGGAAACAGCTTCTCTCTACATTCAATATACAAATCTCTTGGAAACTGCATCTCTCTAGACCAATGTTACAGAACTCCCGTAAGCTGCGTCTCCTACACACAGCAGACAAAAAACCCGCATATAGCGAATGCCTAATTCCAGGCAACAGGACTCTTGGAAACAGCTTTTCTCTACATTCAACATACAAAACTCTTGGAAACCGCATCTCTCTAGACCAATGTTACAGAACTCCTATAAGCTGTGTCTGTTGCACTCAGGCTACAGGATTCCCATATAGAGCATATGCCTACTCTCAGACTACAGAACTCTTGGAAACAGCTTCTCTCTACATTCAATATACAAATCTCTTGGAAACTGCATCTCTCTAGACTAAGATAACAGAACTCCCATAAGCTGCGTCTCCTACACACAACAGACAAAAAACCCGCATAGAGCGAATGCTTCATTCCAGGCCACAGAACACTTGGAAACAGCTTCTCTCTACATTCAGTATACAAATCTCTTGGAAACTGCATCTCTCTAGACCAATGTTACAGAACTCCTGTAAGCTGCGTCTCCTACACACAGCAGACAAAAAACCCGCATATAGCGAATGCCTAATTCCAGGCCACAGAACTCTTGGAAAGAGCTTTTCTATACATTCAACATACAAAACTCTTGTAAACCGCATCTCTCTAGACCAATGTTACAGAACTCCCATAAAGTGCATCTGCTGCACTCAGGCTATAGGAATCCCATATAGAGCGTATGCCTAGTCTCAGACTACAGAACTCTTGGAAACAGCTTTTCTCTACATTCAACATACAAAACTGTTTGAAACTGCATCTCCCTAGACCAAGGTTACAGAACTCCCATAAGCTGCGTCTCCTAAACACAGCATAAGGAAAACCTGCATATAGCGAATAACTATGCCCAGGCTACCGAAATCGCAGAAACAGCTTCCCTCTACATTCAGCCTACGGAACTCCTGGATACTATATGTCTCTACACTTAGGTTGTGCAACTCCCTTAAGCTGCGTCTCCTACACACAGCAGACAAAAAACCCGCATATAGCGAATGCCTAATTCAAGGCCAAAGAACACTTGGAAACAGCTTTTCTCTACATTCAACATACAAAACTCTTGGAAACCGCATCTCTCTAGACCAATGTTACAGAACTCCCATAAGCTGCGTCTACTGCACTCAGGTTATAGGAATCCCATATAGAGCGTATGCCTAGTCTCAGAATACAGAACTCTTGGAAACAGCTTTTCTCTACATTCAACATACAAAACTGTTTGAAACTGCATCTCCCTAGATCAATGTTACAGAACTCTCATAAGCTGCGTCTCCTACACACAGCATAAGGAAAACCCGCATATAGCGAATAACTATGCCCAGGCTACCGAAATCGCAGAAACAGCTTCTCTCTACATTCAACATACGGAACTCCTCGATACTGTATGTCTCTACACTAAGGTTGTGCAAATCCCTTAAGCTGCGTCTCCTACACACAGAATAAGGAAAACCCGCATATAGCGAATAACTATGCCCAGGCTACCGAAATCGCAGAAACAGCTTCTCTCTACATTCAGCCTACGGAACTCCTGGATACTGTGTCTCTACCCTTAGGTTGTGCAACTCCCTTAAGCTGCGTCTCCTACACAGAGCATACGGAAAACCTGCATATAGCGAATGCCTAATTCAAGGACACAGAACTCTTGGAAACAGCTTTTCTCTGCATTCAACATACAAAACTCTTGGAAACCACATCTCTCTAGACCAATGTTACAGAACTCCCGTAAGCTGCGTCTCCTGCACTCAGGCTACAGGATTCCCATATAGAGCGTATGCCTACTCTCAGACTACAGAACTCTTGGAAACAGCTTCTCTCTACATTCAATATACAAATCTCTTGGAAACTGCATCTCTCTAGACCAATGTTACAGAACTCCCATAAGCTGCGTCTGCTGCACTCAGGCTACAGGATTCCCATATAGAGCATATACCTACTCTCAGACTACAGAACACTTGGAAACAGCTTCTCTCCACATTCAATATACAAATCTCTTGGAAACTGCATCTCTCTAGACCAATGTTACAGAACTCCCATGAGCTGCATCTCCTAAACACAGCATAAGGAAAACCCGCATATAGCGAATAACTATGCCCAGGCTACCGAAATGGCAGAAACAGCTTCTCTCTACATTCAACATACGGAACTCCTGGATACTATATGTCTCTACACTTAGGTTGTGCAACTCCCTTAAGCTGCGTCTCCTAGACACAGCAGACAAAAAACCCGCATATAGCGAATGCCTAATTCAAGGCCAAAGAACACTTGGAAACAGCTTTTCTCTACATTCAACATACAAAACTCTTGGAAACCGCATCTCTCTAGACCAATGTTACAGAACTCCCATAAGCTGCGTCTACTGCACTCAGGTTATAGGAATCCCATATAGAGCGTATGCCTAGTCTCAGAATACAGAACTCTTGGAAACAGCTTTTCTCTACATTCAACATACAAAACTCTTGGAAACCGCATCTCTCTAGACCAATGTTACAGAACTCCCATAAGCTGCGTCTGCTGCACTCAGGCTACAGGATTCCCATATAGAGCATATGCCTACTCTCAGACTACAGAACTCTTGGAAACAGCTTCTCTCTACATTCAATATACAAATCTCTTGGAAACTGCATCTCTCTAGACCAATGTTACAGAACTCTCGTGAGCTTCGTCTCCTACACACAGCAGACAAAAAACCCGCATATAGCGAATGCCTAATTCCAGGCCACAGAACTCTTGGAAACAGCTTTTCTCTACATTCAACATACAAAACTCTTGGAAACCGCATCTCTCTAGACCAATGTTACAGAACTCCCATAAGCTGCGTCTACTGCACTCAGGTTATAGGAATCCCATATAGAGCGTATGCCTAGTCTCAGAATACAGAACTCTTGGAAACAGCTTTTCTCTACATTCAACATACAAAACTGTTTGAAACTGCATCTCCCTAGATCAATGTTACAGAACTCTCATAAGCTGCGTCTCCTACACACAGCATAAGGAAAACCCGCATATAGCGAATAACTATGCCCAGGCTACCGAAATCGCAGAAACAGCTTCTCTCTACATTCAACATACGGAACTCCTGGATACTGTATGTCTCTACACTATCGTTGTGCAAATCCCTTAAGCTGCGTCTCCTACACACAGCATAAGGAAAACCCGCATATAGCGAATAACTATGCCCAGGCTACCGAAATCGCAGAAACAGCTTCTCTCTACATTCAGCCTACGGAACTCCTGGATACTGTGTCTCTACCCTTAGGTTGTGCAACTCCCTTAAGCTGCGTCTCCTACACAGAGCATACGGAACACCCGCATATAGCGAATATTATGCCCAGACTACCAAAATATTAGAAACAGCTTCTCATTACTTTCAACATATGGAACTTATGGATACTGTATGTCTCTACACTTAGGTTACGGAACTCCCGTAAGCTGCATCTCCTACACACAGCATACAGAAAACAAAGGAAATAGTGCATGCCTAATTCCAGGCCACAGAACTCTTGGAAACAGCTTCTCTCTACATTCAACATAAACAACTCTTGGAAACTGCATCTCTCCAGACCAAGGTTACAGAATTCCCATAAGCTACGTCTCCTACACACAGCAGACAGAAAACCCGCATATAGCGAATGCCTAATTCCAGGCTACAGAAATCCATTAAACAGCTTCTCCCTACACCCTGATACAGAACTTCGGTAAACTGTGTCTCTCTAATTCTAGGTTACAGAACTCCCATAAGCTGCGTCGGCTGCACTCAGGCTACAGGATCCCATATACAGCGTATGCCTACACTCAGAATACAGAACTCGTGGAAACAGCTTCTCTCAATATTCAACATACAGAACTATTGGAAACTGTATCTGTATACACAAAGCTTACAGAACTCATGAAAGCTGCATCTGCTACAGAGCATACAGAATATCCGCAAATAGCGAATGCCTAATTGCAGGCCACAGAACTCTTGGAAACAGCTTCTCTCTACATTCAATATACAAATCTCTTGGAAACTGCATCTCTCTAGACCAATGTTACAGAACTCCCGTAAGCTGCGTCTCCTACACACAGCAGACAAAAAACCCGCATATAGCGAATGCCTAATTCCAGGCAACAGGACTCTTGGAAACAGCTTTTCTCTACATTCAACATACAAAACTCTTGGAAACCGCATCTCTCTAGACCAATGTTACAGAACTCCTATAAGCTGTGTCTGTTGCACTCAGGCTACAGGATTCCCATATAGAGCATATGCCTACTCTCAGAATACAGAACTCGTGGAAACAGCTTCTCTCTACATTCAATATACAAATCTCTTGGAAACGGCATCTCTCTAGACTAAGATAACAGAACTCCCATAAGCTGCGTCTCCTACACACAACAGACAAAAAACCCGCATAGAGCGAATGCTTCATTCCAGGCCACAGAACACTTGGAAACAGCTTCTCTCTACATTCAGTATACAAATCTCTTGGAAACTGCATCTCTCTAGACCAATGTTACAGAACTCCTGTAAGCTGCGTCTCCTACACACAGCAGACAAAAAACCCGCATATAGCGAATGCCTAATTCCAGGCCACAGAACTCTTGGAAAGAGCTTTTCTATACATTCAACATACAAAACTCTTGTAAACCGCATATCTCTAGACCAATGTTACAGAACTCCCATAAAGTGCATCTGCTGCACTCAGGCTATAGGAATCCCATATAGAGCGTATGCCTAGTCTCAGACTACAGAACTCTTGGAAACAGCTTTTCTCTACATTCAACATACAAAACTGTTTGAAACTGCATCTCCCTAGACCAAGGTTACAGAACTCCCATAAGCTGCGTCTCCTAAACACAGCATAAGGAAAACCTGCATATAGCGAATAACTATGCCCAGGCTACCGAAATCGCAGAAACAGCTTCCCTCTACATTCAGCCTACGGAACTCCTGGATACTATATGTCTCTACACTTAGGTTGTGCAACTCCCTTAAGCTGCGTCTCCTACACACAGCAGACAAAAAACCCGCATATAGCGAATGCCTAATTCAAGGCCAAAGAACACTTGGAAACAGCTTTTCTCTACATTCAACATACAAAACTCTTGGAAACCGCATCTCTCTAGACCAATGTTACAGAACTCCCATAAGCTGCGTCTACTGCACTCAGGTTATATGAATCCCATATAGAGCGTATGCCTAGTCTCAGAATACAGAACTCTTGGAAACAGCTTTTCTCTACATTCAACATACAAAACTGTTTGAAACTGCATCTCCCTAGATCAATGTTACAGAACTCTCATAAGCTGCGTCTCCTACACACAGCATAAGGAAAACCCGCATATAGCGAATAACTATGCCCAGGCTACCGAAATCGCAGAAACAGCTTCTCTCTACATTCAACATACGGAACTCCTCGATACTGTATGTCTCTACACTAAGGTTGTGCAAATCCCTTAAGCTGCGTCTCCTACACACAGAATAAGGAAAACCCGCATATAGCGAATAACTATGCCCAGGCTACCGAAATCGCAGAAACAGCTTCTCTCTACATTCAGCCTACGGAACTCCTGGATACTGTGTCTCTACCCTTAGGTTGTGCAACTCCCTTAAGCTGCGTCTCCTACACAGAGCATACGGAAAACCTGCATATAGCGAATGCCTAATTCAAGGACACAGAACTCTTGGAAACAGCTTTTCTCTACATTCAACATACAAAACTCTTGGAAACCGCATCTCTCTAGACCAATGTTACAGAACTCCCATAAGCTGCGTCTGTTGCACTCAGGCTACAGGATTCCCATATAGAGCATATGCCTACGCTCAGACTACAGAACTCTTGGAAACAGCTTCTCTCTACATTCAATATACAAATCTCTTGGAAACTGCATCTCTCTAGACCAATGTTACAGAACTCCCATAAGCTGCGTCTCCTACACACAACAGACAAAAAACCCGCATAGAGCGAATGCCTAATTCCAGGCCACAGAACAATTGGAAACAGCTTTTCTCTACATTCAACATACAGAACTCTTGGAAACCGCATCTCTCTAGACCAATGTTACAGAACTCCCATAAGCTGCGTCTGTTGCACTCAGGCTACAGGATTCCCATATAGTGCATATGCCTACTCTCAGACTACAGAACTCTTGGAAACAGCTTCTCTCTACATTCAATATACAAATCTCTTGGAAACTGCATCTCTCTAGACCAATGTTACAGAACTCCCGTGAGCTGCGTCTCCTACACACAGCAGACAAAAAACCCGCATATAGCGAATGCCTAATTCCAGGCCACAGAACTCTTGGAAACAGCTTTTCTCTACATTCAACATACAAAACTCTTGGAAACCGCATCTCTCTAGACCAATGTTACAGAACTCCCATAAGCTGCGTCTGATACACTCAGCATACAGAAAACCCGCGTATAGTGAATACCTGCTCATAGGCTACAGAACTCTTGGAAACAGCTTCTGTCTACATTCAACATACAAAACTCTTGGAAACTGCATCTCTCTAGACCAAGGTTACAGAACTCCCATAAGCTGCCTCTCCTACACACAGCATAAGGAAAACCTGCATATAGCGAATAACTATGCCCAGGCTACCGAAATCGCAGAAACAGCTTCTCTCTACATTCAACATACGGAACTCCTCGATACTGTATGTCTCTACACTTAGGTTGTGCAACTCCCTTAAGCTGCGTCTCCTACACAGAGCATACGGAACACCCGCATATAGCGAATATCTATGCCCAGACTACCAAAATATTAGAAACAGCTTCTCATTACTTTCAACATATGGAACTTATGGATACTGTATGTCTCTACACTTAGGTTACGGAACTCCCGTAAGCTGCATCTCCTACACACAGCATACAGAAAACACGGAAATAGTGCATGCCTAATTCCAGGCCACTGAACTCTTGGAAACAGCTTCTCTCTACATTCAACATAAACAACTCTAGGAAACTGCATCTCTCCAGACCAAGGTTACAGAACTCCCATAAGCTGCGTCTCCTACACACAGCAGACAAAAAACCCGCATATAGCGAATAACTATGCCCAGGCTACCGAAATCGCAGAAACAGCTTCTCTCTACATTCAGCCTACGGAACTCCTGGATACTGTGTCTCTACCCTTAGGTTGAGAAACTCCCTTAAGCTGGGCCTCCTACACAGAGCATACGGAAAACCCGCATATAGCGAATGCCTAATTCAAGGACACAGAACTCTTGGAAACAGCTTTTCTCTACATTCAACATACAAAACTCTTGGAAACCGCATCTCTCTAGACCAATGTTACAGAACTCCCGTAAGCTGCGTCTCCTGCACTCAGGCTACAGGATTCCCATATAGAGCGTATGCCTACTCTCAGACTACAGAACTCTTGGAAACAGCTTCTCTCTACATTCAATATACAAATCTCTTGGAAACTGCATCTCTCTAGACCAATGTTACAGAACTCCCGTAAGCTGTGTCTCCTACACACAGCAGACAAAAAACCCACATATAGCGAATGCCTAATTGCAGGCCACAGAACTCTTGGCAGCAGTTTCTCTCTACATTCAATATACAAATCTCTTGGAAACTGCATCTCTCTAGACCAATGTTACAGAACTCCCATAAGCTGCGTCTGCTGCACTCAGGCTACAGGATTCCCATATAGAGCATATGCCTACTCTCAGACTTCAGAACTCTTGGAAACAGCTTCTCTCTACATTCAATATACAAATCTCTTGGAAACTGCATCTCTCTAGACCAATGTTACAGAACTCCCGTGAGCTGCGTCTCCTACACACAGCAGACAAAAAACCCGCATATAGCGAATGCCTAATTCCAGGCCACAGAACTCTTGGAAACAGCTTTTCTCTACATTCAACATTCAAAACTCTTGGAAACCGCATGTCTCTAGACCAATGTGACAGAACTCCCATAAGCTGCGTCTGATACACTCAGCATACAGAAAACCCGCGTATAGTGAATACCTGCTCATAGGCTACAGAACTCTTGGAAACAGCTTCTGTCTACATTCAACATACAAAACTCTTGGAAACTGCATCTCTCTAGACCAAGGTTACAGAACTCCCATAAGCTGCCTCTCCTACACACAGCATAAGGAAAACCCGCATATAGCGAATAACTATGCCCAGGCTACCGAAATCGCAGAAACAGCTTCTCTCTACATTCAGCCTACGGAACTCCTGGATACTGTGTCTCTACCCTTAGGTTGTGCAACTCCCTTAAGCTGCGTCTCCTACACAGAGCATACGGAACAACCGCATATAGCGAATATCTATGCCCAGACTACCAAAATATTAGAAACAGCTTCTCATTACTTTCAACATATGGAACTTATGGATACTGTATGTCTCTACACTTAGGTTACGGAACTCCCGTAAGCTGCATATCCTACACACAGCATACAGAAAACACGGAAATAGTGCATGCCTAATTCCAGGCCACAGAACTCTTGGAAACAGCTTCTCTCTACATTCAACATAAACAACTCTTGGAAACTGCATCTCTCCAGACCAAGGTTACAGAACTCCCATAAGCTGCGTCTCCTACACACAGCAGACAGAAAACCCGCATATAGCGAATGCCTAATTCCAGGCTACAGAAATCCAGTAAACAGCTTCTCCCTACACCCAGATACAGAACTTCGGTAAACTGTGTCTCTCTAATTCTAGGTTACAGAACTCCCATAAGCTGCGTCGGCTGCACTCAGGCTACAGGAATCCCATATACAGCGTATGCCTACTCTCAGAATACAGAACTCGAGGAAACAGCTTCTCTCAACATTCAACATACAGAACTATTGGAAACTGCATCTGTATACACAAAGCTTACAGAAATCATGAAAGCTGCATCTGCTACACAGCATACAGAATATCCGCAAATAGCGAATGCCTAATTCCAGGCCACAGCACACTTGGAAACAGCTTCTCTCTACATTCAATATACAAATCTCTTGGAAACTGCATCTCTCTAGACCAATGTTACAGAACTCCCGTGAGCCTCGTCTCCTACACACAGCAGACAAAAAACCCGCATATAGCGAATGCCTAATTCCAGGCCACAGAACTCTTGGAAACAGCTTTTCTCTACATTCAACATACAAAACTCTTGGAAACCGCATCTCTCTAGACCAATGTTACAGAACTCCCATAAGCTGCGTCTGATACACTCAGCATACAGAAAACCCGCGTATAGTGAATACCTGCTCATAGGCTACAGAACTCTTGGAAACAGCTTCTGTCTACATTCAACATACAAAACTCTTGGAAACTGCATCTCTCTAGACCAAGGTTACAGAACTCCCATAAGCTGCCTCTCCTACACACAGCATAAGGAAAACCCGCATATAGCGAATAACTATGCCCAGGCTACCGAAATCGCAGAAACAGCTTCTCTCTACATTCAACATACGGAACTCCTCGATACTGTATGTCTCTACACTTAGGTTGTGCAACTCCCTTAAGCTGCGTCTCCTACACAGAGCATACGGAACACCCGCATATAGCGAATATCTATGCCCAGACTACCAAAATATTAGAAACAGCTTCTCATTACTTTCAACATATGGAACTTATGGATACTGTATGTCTCTACACTTAGGTTACGGAACTCCCGTAAGCTGCATCTCCTACACACAGCATACAGAAAACACGGAAATAGTGCATGCCTAATTCCAGGCCACTGAACTCTTGGAAACAGCTTCTCTCTACATTCAACATAAACAACTCTTGGAAACTGCATCTCTCCAGACCAAGGTTACAGAACTCCCATAAGCTGCGTCTCCTACACACAGCAGACAGAAAACCCGCATATAGCGAATGCCTAATTCCAGGCTACAGAAATCCATTAAACAGCTTCTCCCTACACCCAGATACAGAACTTCGGTAAACTGTGTCTCTCTAATTCTAGGTTACAGAACTCCCATAAGCTGCGTCGGCTGCACTCAGGCTACAGGAATCCCATATACAGCGTATGCCTACTCTCAGAATACAGAACTCGAGGAAACAGCTTCTCTCAACATTCAACATACAGAACTATTGGAAACTGTATCTGTATACACAAAGCTTACAGAAATCATGAAAGCTGCATCTGCTACACAGCATACAGAATATCCGCAAATAGCGAATGCCTAATTCCAGGCCACAGCACACTTGGAAACAGCTTCTCTCTACATTCAATATACAAATCTCTTGGAAACTGCATCTCTCTAGACCAATGTTACAGAACTCCCGTAAGCTGCGTCTCCTACACACAGCAGAAAAAAACATGCATATAGCGAATGCCTAACTCCAGGCCACAGAACTCTTGGAAACAGCTTTTCTCTACATTCAACATACAAAACTCTTGGAAACCGCATCTCTCTAGACCAATGTTACAGAACTCCCATAAGCTGCGTCTCCTACACACAACAGACAAAAAACCCGCATAGAGCGAATGCTTCATTCGAGGCCACAGAACACTTGGAAACAGCTTCTCTCTACATTCAGTATACAAATCTCTGGAAACTGCATCTCTCTAGACCAATGTTACAGAACTCCCAAAAGCTGCGTCTCCTGCACTCAGGCTACAGGATTCCCATATAGTGCATATGCCTACTCTCATACTACAGAACTCTTGGAAACAGCTTCTCTCTACATTCAATATACAAATCTCTTGGAAACTGCATCTCTCTAGACCAATGTTACAGAACTCCCGTGAGCTGCGTCTCCTACACACAGCAGACAAAAAACCCGCATATAGGCCGGCGCCGTGGCTCAACAGGCTAATCCTCCGCCTTGCGGCGCCGGCACACCGGGTTCTAGTCCCGGTCGGGGCACCGATCCTGTCCCGGTTGCCCCTCTTCCAGGCCAGCTCTCTGCTGTGGCCAGGGAGTGCAGTGGAGGATGGCCCAAGTGTTTGGTCTCTGCACCCCAGGGGAGACCAGGAGAAGCACCTGGCTCCTGCCATCGGAACAGTGCGGTGCGCCGGCCGCAGCGCGCTACCGCGGCGGCCATTGGAGGGTGAACCAACGGCAAAAGGAAGACCTTTCTCTCTGTATCTCCATCTCACTGTCCACTCTGCCTGTCAAAAATAAAAAAAAAAAAAAAAAAAAAAAAAAAAAAAACCCGCATATAGCGAATGCCTAATTCCAGGCCACAGAACTCTTGGAAACAGCTTTTCTCTACATTCAACATACAAAACTCTTGGAAACCGCATCTCTCTAGACCAATGTTACAGAACTTCCATAAGCTGCGTCTGATACACTCAGCATACAGAAAACCCGCGTATAGTGAATACCTGCTCATAGGCTACAGAACTCTTGGAAACAGCTTCTGTCTACATTCAACATACAAAACTCTTGGAAACTGCATCTCTCTAGACCAAGGTTACAGAACTCCCATAAGCTGCCTCTCCTACACACAGCATAAGGAAAACCCGCATATAGCGAATAACTATGCCCAGGCTACCGAAATCGCAGAAACAGCTTCTCTCTACATTCAACATACGGAACTCCTCGATACTGTATGTCTCTACACTTAGGTTGTGCAACTCCCTTAAGCTGCGTCTCCTACACAGAGCATACGGAACACCCGCATATAGCGAATATCTATGCCCAGACTACCAAAATATTAGAAACAGCTTCTCATTACTTTCAACATATGGAACTTATGGATACTGTATGTCTCTACACTTAGGTTACGGAACTCCCGTAAGCTGCATCTCCTACACACAGCATACAGAAAACACGGAAATAGTGCATGCCTAATTCCAGGCCACTGAACTCTTGGAAACAGCTTCTCTCTACATTCAACATACACAACTCTTGGAAACTGCATCTCTCCAGACCAAGGTTACAGAACTCCCATAAGCTGCGACTCCTACACACAGCAGACAAAAAACCCCATATAGCGAATGCCTAATTCCAGGCTACAGAAATCCAGTAAACAGCTTCTCCCTACACCCAGATACAGAACTTCGGTAAACTGTGTCTCTCTAATTCTAGGTTACAGAACTCCCATAAGCTGCGTCAGCTGCACTCAGGCTACAGGAATCCCATATACAGCGTATGCCTACTCTCAGAATACAGAACTCGAGGAAACAGCTTCTCTCAACATTCAACATACAGAACTATTGGAAACTGCGTCTGTATACACAAAGCTTACAGAAATCATGAAAGCTGCATCTGCTACACAGCATACAGAATATCCGCAAATAGCGAATGCCTAATTCCAGGCCACAGCACACTTGGAAACAGCTTCTCTCTACATTCAATATACAAATCTCTTGGAAACTGCTTCTCTCTAGACCAATGTTACAGAACTCCCGTAAGCTGCGTCTCCTACACAAAGCAGACAAAAAACATGCATATAGCGAATCCTAACTCCAGGCCACAGAACTCTTGGAAACAGCTTTTCTCAACATTCAACATACAAAACTCTTGGAAACCGCATCTCTCTAGACCAATGTTACAGAACTCCCATAAGCTGCGTCTGCTGCACTCAGGCTGCTGGATTCCCATATAGAGCATATGCCTACTCTCAGACGACAGAACACTTGGAAACAGCTTCTCTCTACATTCAACATAAAAAACTCTTGGAAACTGCATCTCTCTAGACCAAGGTTACAGAACTCCCATAAGCTGCCTCTCCTACACACAGCAGACAAATACCCGCATATACCGAATGCCTAATTCCAGGCCACAGAACTCTTGGAAACTGCTTTTCTCTACATTCAACATACAAAACTCTTGGAAACCGCATCTTTCCAGACCAATGTTACAGAACTCCCATAAGCTGCGTCTGATACACTCAGCATACAGAAAACCCGCGTATAGTGAATACCTGCTCATAGGCTACAGAACTCTTGGAAACAGCTTCTGTCTACATTCAACATACACAACTCTTGGAAACTGCATCTCTCCAGACCAAGGTTACAGAATTCCCATAAGCTACGTCTCCTACACACAGCAGACAGAAAACCCACATATAGCGAATGCCTAATTCCAGGCTACAGAAATCCAGTAAACAGCTTCTCCCTACACCCTGATACAGAACTTCGGTAAACTGTGTCTCTCTAATTCTAGGTTACAGAACTCCCATAAGCTGCGTCGGCTGCACTCAGGCTACAGGATCCCATATACAGCGTATGCCTACACTCAGAATACAGAACTCGTGGAAACAGCTTCTCTCAATATTCAACATACAGAACTATTGGAAACTGTATCTGTATACACAAAGCTTACAGAACTCATGAAAGCTGCATCTGCTACAGAGCATACAGAATATCCGCAAATAGCGAATGCCTAATTGCAGGCCACAGAACTCTTGGAAACAGCTTCTCTCTACATTCAATATACAAATCTCTTGGAAACTGCATCTCTCTAGACCAATGTTACAGAACTCCCGTAAGCTGCGTCTCCTACACACAGCAGACAAAAAACCCGCATATAGCGAATGCCTAATTCCAGGCAACAGGACTCTTGGAAACAGCTTTTCTCTACATTCAACATACAAAACTCTTGGAAACCGCATCTCTCTAGACCAATGTTACAGAACTCCTATAAGCTGTGTCTGTTGCACTCAGGCTACAGGATTCCCATATAGAGCATATGCCTACTCTCAGACTACAGAACTCTTGGAAACAGCTTCTCTCTACATTCAATATACAAATCTCTTGGAAACTGCATCTCTCTAGACTAAGATAACAGAACTCCCATAAGCTGCGTCTCCTACACACAACAGACAAAAAACCCGCATAGAGCGAATGCTTCATTCCAGGCCACAGAACACTTGGAAACAGCTTCTCTCTACATTCAGTATACAAATCTCTTGGAAACTGCATCTCTCTAGACCAATGTTACAGAACTCCTGTAAGCTGCGTCTCCTACACACAGCAGACAAAAAACCCGCATATAGCGAATGCCTAATTCCAGGCCACAGAACTCTTGGAAAGAGCTTTTCTATACATTCAACATACAAAACTCTTGTAAACCGCATATCTCTAGACCAATGTTACAGAACTCCCATAAAGTGCATCTGCTGCACTCAGGCTATAGGAATCCCATATAGAGCGTATGCCTAGTCTCAGACTACAGAACTCTTGGAAACAGCTTTTCTCTACATTCAACATACAAAACTGTTTGAAACTGCATCTCCCTAGACCAAGGTTACAGAACTCCCATAAGCTGCGTCTCCTAAACACAGCATAAGGAAAACCTGCATATAGCGAATAACTATGCCCAGGCTACCGAAATCGCAGAAACAGCTTCCCTCTACATTCAGCCTACGGAACTCCTGGATACTATATGTCTCTACACTTAGGTTGTGCAACTCCCTTAAGCTGCGTCTCCTACACACAGCAGACAAAAAACCCGCATATAGCGAATGCCTAATTCAAGGCCAAAGAACACTTGGAAACAGCTTTTCTCTACATTCAACATACAAAACTCTTGGAAACCGCATCTCTCTAGACCAATGTTACAGAACTCCCATAAGCTGCGTCTACTGCACTCAGGTTATAGGAATCCCATATAGAGCGTATGCCTAGTCTCAGAATACAGAACTCTTGGAAACAGCTTTTCTCTACATTCAACATACAAAACTGTTTGAAACTGCATCTCCCTAGATCAATGTTACAGAACTCTCATAAGCTGCGTCTCCTACACACAGCATAAGGAAAACCCGCATATAGCGAATAACTATGCCCAGGCTACCGAAATCGCAGAAACAGCTTCTCTCTACATTCAACATACGGAACTCCTCGATACTGTATGTCTCTACACTAAGGTTGTGCAAATCCCTTAAGCTGCGTCTCCTACACACAGAATAAGGAAAACCCGCATATAGCGAATAACTATGCCCAGGCTACCGAAATCGCAGAAACAGCTTCTCTCTACATTCAGCCTACGGAACTCCTGGATACTGTGTCTCTACCCTTAGGTTGTGCAACTCCCTTAAGCTGCGTCTCCTACACAGAGCATACGGAAAACCTGCATATAGCGAATGCCTAATTCAAGGACACAGAACTCTTGGAAACAGCTTTTCTCTGCATTCAACATACAAAACTCTTGGAAACCACATCTCTCTAGACCAATGTTACAGAACTCCCGTAAGCTGCGTCTCCTGCACTCAGGCTACAGGATTCCCATATAGAGCGTATGCCTACTCTCAGACTACAGAACTCTTGGAAACAGCTTCTCTCTACATTCAATATACAAATCTCTTGGAAACTGCATCTCTCTAGACCAATGTTACAGAACTCCCATAAGCTGCGTCTGCTGCACTCAGGCTACAGGATTCCCATATAGAGCATATACCTACTCTCAGACTACAGAACACTTGGAAACAGCTTCTCTCCACATTCAATATACAAATCTCTTGGAAACTGCATCTCTCTAGACCAATGTTACAGAACTCCCATGAGCTGCATCTCCTAAACACAGCATAAGGAAAACCCGCATATAGCGAATAACTATGCCCAGGCTACCGAAATGGCAGAAACAGCTTCTCTCTACATTCAACATACGGAACTCCTGGATACTATATGTCTCTACACTTAGGTTGTGCAACTCCCTTAAGCTGCATCTCCTAGACACAGCAGACAAAAAACCCGCATATAGCGAATGCCTAATTCAAGGCCAAAGAACACTTGGAAACAGCTTTTCTCTACATTCAACATACAAAACTCTTGGAAACCGCATCTCTCTAGACCAATGTTACAGAACTCCCATAAGCTGCGTCTACTGCACTCAGGTTATAGGAATCCCATATAGAGCGTATGCCTAGTCTCAGAATACAGAACTCTTGGAAACAGCTTTTCTCTACATTCAACATACAAAACTCTTGGAAACCGCATCTCTCTAGACCAATGTTACAGAACTCCCATAAGCTGCGTCTGCTGCACTCAGGCTACAGGATTCCCATATAGAGCATATGCCTACTCTCAGACTACAGAACTCTTGGAAACAGCTTCTCTCTACATTCAATATACAAATCTCTTGGAAACTGCATCTCTCTAGACCAATGTTACAGAACTCTCGTGAGCTTCGTCTCCTACACACAGCAGACAAAAAACCCGCATATAGCGAATGCCTAATTCCAGGCCACAGAACTCTTGGAAACAGCTTTTCTCTACATTCAACATACAAAACTCTTGGAAACCGCATCTCTCTAGACCAATGTTACAGAACTCCCATAAGCTGCGTCTACTGCACTCAGGTTATAGGAATCCCATATAGAGCGTATGCCTAGTCTCAGAATACAGAACTCTTGGAAACAGCTTTTCTCTACATTCAACATACAAAACTGTTTGAAACTGCATCTCCCTAGATCAATGTTACAGAACTCTCATAAGCTGCGTCTCCTACACACAGCATAAGGAAAACCCGCATATAGCGAATAACTATGCCCAGGCTACCGAAATCGCAGAAACAGCTTCTCTCTACATTCAACATACGGAACTCCTGGATACTGTATGTCTCTACACTATCGTTGTGCAAATCCCTTAAGCTGCGTCTCCTACACACAGCATAAGGAAAACCCGCATATAGCGAATAACTATGCCCAGGCTACCGAAATCGCAGAAACAGCTTCTCTCTACATTCAGCCTACGGAACTCCTGGATACTGTGTCTCTACCCTTAGGTTGTGCAACTCCCTTAAGCTGCGTCTCCTACACAGAGCATACGGAACACCCGCATATAGCGAATATCTATGCCCAGACTACCAAAATATTAGAAACAGCTTCTCATTACTTTCAACATATGGAACTTATGGATACTGTATGTCTCTACACTTAGGTTACGGAACTCCCGTAAGCTGCATCTCCTACACACAGCATACAGAAAACAAAGGAAATAGTGCATGCCTAATTCCAGGCCACAGAACTCTTGGAAACAGCTTCTGTCTACATTCAACATAAACAACTCTTGGAAACTGCATCTCTCCAGACCAAGGTTACAGAATTCCCATAAGCTACGTCTCCTACACACAGCAGACAGAAAACCCACATATAGCGAATGCCTAATTCCAGGCTACAGAAATCCATTAAACAGCTTCTCCCTACACCCTGATACAGAACTTCGGTAAACTGTGTCTCTCTAATTCTAGGTTACAGAACTCCCATAAGCTGCGTCGGCTGCACTCAGGCTACAGGATCCCATATACAGCGTATGCCTACACTCAGAATACAGAACTCGTGGAAACAGCTTCTCTCAATATTCAACATACAGAACTATTGGAAACTGTATCTGTATACACAAAGCTTACAGAACTCATGAAAGCTGCATCTGCTACAGAGCATACAGAATATCCGCAAATAGCGAATGCCTAATTGCAGGCCACAGAACTCTTGGAAACAGCTTCTCTCTACATTCAATATACAAATCTCTTGGAAACTGCATCTCTCTAGACCAATGTTACAGAACTCCCGTAAGCTGCGTCTCCTACACACAGCAGACAAAAAACCCGCATATAGCGAATGCCTAATTCCAGGCAACAGGACTCTTGGAAACAGCTTTTCTCTACATTCAACATACAAAACTCTTGGAAACCGCATCTCTCTAGACCAATGTTACAGAACTCCTATAAGCTGTGTCTGTTGCACTCAGGCTACAGGATTCCCATATAGAGCATATGCCTACTCTCAGACTACAGAACTCTTGGAAACAGCTTCTCTCTACATTCAATATACAAATCTCTTGGAAACTGCATCTCTCTAGACTAAGATAACAGAACTCCCATAAGCTGCGTCTCCTACACACAACAGACAAAAAACCCGCATAGAGCGAATGCTTCATTCCAGGCCACAGAACACTTGGAAACAGCTTCTCTCTACATTCAGTATACAAATCTCTTGGAAACTGCATCTCTCTAGACCAATGTTACAGAACTCCTGTAAGCTGCGTCTCCTACACACAGCAGACAAAAAACCCGCATATAGCGAATGCCTAATTCCAGGCCACAGAACTCTTGGAAAGAGCTTTTCTATACATTCAACATACAAAACTCTTGTAAACCGCATATCTCTAGACCAATGTTACAGAACTCCCATAAAGTGCATCTGCTGCACTCAGGCTATAGGAATCCCATATAGAGCGTATGCCTAGTCTCAGACTACAGAACTCTTGGAAACAGCTTTTCTCTACATTCAACATACAAAACTGTTTGAAACTGCATCTCCCTAGACCAAGGTTACAGAACTCCCATAAGCTGCGTCTCCTAAACACAGCATAAGGAAAACCTGCATATAGCGAATAACTATGCCCAGGCTACCGAAATCGCAGAAACAGCTTCCCTCTACATTCAGCCTACGGAACTCCTGGATACTATATGTCTCTACACTTAGGTTGTGCAACTCCCTTAAGCTGCGTCTCCTACACACAGCAGACAAAAAACCCGCATATAGCGAATGCCTAATTCAAGGCCAAAGAACACTTGGAAACAGCTTTTCTCTACATTCAACATACAAAACTCTTGGAAACCGCATCTCTCTAGACCAATGTTACAGAACTCCCATAAGCTGCGTCTACTGCACTCAGGTTATAGGAATCCCATATAGAGCGTATGCCTAGTCTCAGAATACAGAACTCTTGGAAACAGCTTTTCTCTACATTCAACATACAAAACTGTTTGAAACTGCATCTCCCTAGATCAATGTTACAGAACTCTCATAAGCTGCGTCTCCTACACACAGCATAAGGAAAACCCGCATATAGCGAATAACTATGCCCAGGCTACCGAAATCGCAGAAACAGCTTCTCTCTACATTCAACATACGGAACTCCTCGATACTGTATGTCTCTACACTAAGGTTGTGCAAATCCCTTAAGCTGCGTCTCCTACACACAGAATAAGGAAAACCCACATATAGCGAATAACTATGCCCAGGCTACCGAAATCGCAGAAACAGCTTCTCTCTACATTCAGCCTACGGAACTCCTGGATACTGTGTCTCTACCCTTAGGTTGTGCAACTCCCTTAAGCTGCGTCTCCTACACAGAGCATACGGAAAACCTGCATATAGCGAATGCCTAATTCAAGGACACAGAACTCTTGGAAACAGCTTTTCTCTACATTCAACATACAAAACTCTTGGAAACCGCATCTCTCTAGACCAATGTTACAGAACTCCCATAAGCTGCGTCTGTTGCACTCAGGCTACAGGATTCCCATATAGAGCATATGCCTACTCTCAGACTACAGAACTCTTGGAAACAGCTTCTCTCTACATTCAATATACAAATCTCTTGGAAACTGCATCTCTCTAGACCAATGTTACAGAACTCCCATAAGCTGCGTCTGCTGCACTCAGGCTACAGGATTCCCATATAGAGCATATACCTACTCTCAGACTACAGAACACTTGGAAACAGCTTCTCTCCACATTCAATATACAAATCTCTTGGAAACTGCATCTCTCTAGACCAATGTTACAGAACTCCCATGAGCTGCATCTCCTAAACACAGCATAAGGAAACCCGCATATAGCGAATAACTATGCCCAGGCTACCGAAATGGCAGAAACAGCTTCTCTCTACATTCAACATACGGAACTCCTGGATACTATATGTCTCTACACTTAGGTTGTGCAACTCCCTTAAGCTGCGTCTCCTAGACACAGCAGACAAAAAACCCGCATATAGCGAATGCCTAATTCAAGGCCAAAGAACACTTGGAAACAGCTTTTCTCTACATTCAACATACAAAACTCTTGGAAACCGCATCTCTCTAGACCAATGTTATAGAACTCCCATAAGCTGCGTCTACTGCACTCAGGTTATAGGAATCCCATATAGAGCGTATGCCTAGTCTCAGAATACAGAACTCTTGGAAACAGCTTTTCTCTACATTCAACATACAAAACTCTTGGAAACCGCATCTCTCTAGACCAATGTTACAGAACTCCCATAAGCTGCGTCTGCTGCACTCAGGCTGCTGGATTCCCATATAGAGCATATGCCTACTCTCAGACGACAGAACACTTGGAAACAGCTTCTCTCTACATTCAACATAAAAAACTCTTGGAAACTGCATCTCTCTAGACCAAGGTTACAGAACTCCCATAAGCTGCCTCTCCTACACACAGCAGACAAATACCCGCATATACCGAATGCCTAATTCCAGGCCACAGAACTCTTGGAAACTGCTTTTCTCTACATTCAACATACAAAACTCTTGGAAACCGCATCTTTCCAGACCAATGTTACAGAACTCCCATAAGCTGCGTCTGATACACTCAGCATACAGAAAACCCGCGTATAGTGAATACCTGCTCATAGGCTACAGAACTCTTGGAAACAGCTTCTGTCTACATTCAACATACACAACTCTTGGAAACTGCATCTCTCCAGACCAAGGTTACAGAATTCCCATAAGCTACGTCTCCTACACACAGCAGACAGAAAACCCACATATAGCGAATGCCTAATTCCAGGCTACAGAAATCCATTAAACAGCTTCTCCCTACACCCTGATACAGAACTTCGGTAAACTGTGTCTCTCTAATTCTAGGTTACAGAACTCCCATAAGCTGCGTCGGCTGCACTCAGGCTACAGGATCCCATATACAGCGTATGCCTACACTCAGAATACAGAACTCGTGGAAACAGCTTCTCTCAATATTCAACATACAGAACTATTGGAAACTGTATCTGTATACACAAAGCTTACAGAACTCATGAAAGCTGCATCTGCTACAGAGCATACAGAATATCCGCAAATAGCGAATGCCTAATTGCAGGCCACAGAACTCTTGGAAACAGCTTCTCTCTACATTCAATATACAAATCTCTTGGAAACTGCATCTCTCTAGACCAATGTTACAGAACTCCCGTAAGCTGCGTCTCCTACACACAGCAGACAAAAAACCCGCATATAGCGAATGCCTAATTCCAGGCAACAGGACTCTTGGAAACAGCTTTTCTCTACATTCAACATACAAAACTCTTGGAAACCGCATCTCTCTAGACCAATGTTACAGAACTCCTATAAGCTGTGTCTGTTGCACTCAGGCTACAGGATTCCCATATAGAGCATATGCCTACTCTCAGACTACAGAACTCTTGGAAACAGCTTCTCTCTACATTCAATATACAAATCTCTTGGAAACTGCATCTCTCTAGACTAAGATAACAGAACTCCCATAAGCTGCGTCTCCTACACACAACAGACAAAAAACCCGCATAGAGCGAATGCTTCATTCCAGGCCACAGAACACTTGGAAACAGCTTCTCTCTACATTCAGTATACAAATCTCTTGGAAACTGCATCTCTCTAGACCAATGATACAGAACTCCTGTAAGCTGCGCCTCCTACATACAGCAGACAAAAAACCCGCATATAGCGAATGCCTAATTCCAGGCCACAGAACTCTTGGAAAGAGCTTTTCTATACATTCAACATACAAAACTCTTGTAAACCGCATATCTCTAGACCAATGTTACAGAACTCCCATAAAGTGCATCTGCTGCACTCAGGCTATAGGAATCCCATATAGAGCGTATGCCTAGTCTCAGACTACAGAACTCTTGGAAACAGCTTTTCTCTACATTCAACATACAAAACTGTTTGAAACTGCATCTCCCTAGACCAAGGTTACAGAACTCCCATAAGCTGCGTCTCCTAAACACAGCATAAGGAAAACCTGCATATAGCGAATAACTATGCCCAGGCTACCGAAATCGCAGAAACAGCTTCCCTCTACATTCAGCCTACGGAACTCCTGGATACTATATGTCTCTACACTTAGGTTGTGCAACTCCCTTAAGCTGCGTCTCCTACACACAGCAGACAAAAAACCCGCATATAGCGAATGCCTAATTCAAGGCCAAAGAACACTTGGAAACAGCTTTTCTCTACATTCAACATACAAAACTCTTGGAAACCGCATCTCTCTAGACCAATGTTACAGAACTCCCATAAGCTGCGTCTACTGCACTCAGGTTATAGGAATCCCATATAGAGCGTATGCCTAGTCTCAGAATACAGAACTCTTGGAAACAGCTTTTCTCTACATTCAACATACAAAACTGTTTGAAACTGCATCTCCCTAGATCAATGTTACAGAACTCTCATAAGCTGCGTCTCCTACACACAGCATAAGGAAAACCCGCATATAGCGAATAACTATGCCCAGGCTACCGAAATCGCAGAAACAGCTTTTCTCTACATTCAACATACGGAACTCCTCGATACTGTATGTCTCTACACTAAGGTTGTGCAAATCCCTTAAGCTGCGTCTCCTACACACAGAATAAGGAAAACCCACATATAGCGAATAACTATGCCCAGGCTACCGAAATCGCAGAAACAGCTTCTCTCTACATTCAGCCTACGGAACTCCTGGATACTGTGTCTCTACCCTTAGGTTGTGCAACTCCCTTAAGCTGCGTCTCCTACACAGAGCATACGGAAAACCTGCATATAGCGAATGCCTAATTCAAGGACACAGAACTCTTGGAAACAGCTTTTCTCTACATTCAACATACAAAACTCTTGGAAACCGCATCTCTCTAGACCAATGTTACAGAACTCCCATAAGCTGCGTCTGTTGCACTCAGGCTACAGGATTCCCATATAGAGCATATGCCTACTCTCAGACTACAGAACTCTTGGAAACAGCTTCTCTCTACATTCAATATACAAATCTCTTGGAAACTGCATCTCTCTAGACCAATGTTACAGAACTCCCATAAGCTGCGTCTGCTGCACTCAGGCTACAGGATTCCCATATAGAGCATATACCTACTCTCAGACTACAGAACACTTGGAAACAGCTTCTCTCCACATTCAATATACAAATCTCTTGGAAACTGCATCTCTCTAGACCAATGTTACAGAACTCCCATGAGCTGCATCTCCTAAACACAGCATAAGGAAACCCGCATATAGCGAATAACTATGCCCAGGCTACCGAAATGGCAGAAACAGCTTCTCTCTACATTAAACATACGGAACTCCTGGATACTATATGTCTCTACACTTAGGTTGTGCAACTCCCTTAAGCTGCGTCTCCTAGACACAGCAGACAAAAAACCCGCATATAGCGAATGCCTAATTCAAGGCCAAAGAACACTTGGAAACAGCTTTTCTCTACATTCAACATACAAAACTCTTGGAAACCGCATCTCTCTAGACCAATGTTATAGAACTCCCATAAGCTGCGTCTACTGCACTCAGGTTATAGGAATCCCATATAGAGCGTATGCCTAGTCTCAGAATACAGAACTCTTGGAAACAGCTTTTCTCTACATTCAACATACAAAACTCTTGGAAACCGCATCTCTCTAGACCAATGTTACAGAACTCCCATAAGCTGCGTCTGCTGCACTCAGGCTACAGGATTCCCATATAGAGCATATGCCTACTCTCAGACTACAGAACTCTTGGAAACAGCTTCTCTCTACATTCAATATACAAATCTCTTGGAAACTGCATCTCTCTAGACCAATGTTACAGAACTCTCGTGAGCTTCGTCTCCTACACACAGCAGACAAAAAACCCGCATATAGCGAATGCCTAATTCCAGGCCACAGAACTCTTGGAAACAGCTTTTCTCTACATTCAACATACAAAACTCTTGGAAACCGCATCTCTCTAGACCAATGTTACAGAACTCCCATAAGCTGCGTCTACTGCACTCAGGTTATAGGAATCCCATATAGAGCGTATGCCTAGTCTCAGAATACAGAACTCTTGGAAACAGCTTTTCTCTACATTCAACATACAAAACTGTTTGAAACTGCATCTCCCTAGATCAATGTTACAGAACTCTCATAAGCTGCGTCTCCTACACACAGCATAAGGAAAACCCGCATATAGCGAATAACTATGCCCAGGCTACCGAAATCGCAGAAACAGCTTCTCTCTACATTCAACATACGGAACTCCTGGATACTGTATGTCTCTACACTATCGTTGTGCAAATCCCTTAAGCTGCGTCTCCTACACACAGCATAAGGAAAACCCGCATATAGCGAATAACTATGCCCAGGCTACCGAAATCGCAGAAACAGCTTCTCTCTACATTCAGCCTACGGAACTCCTGGATACTGTGTCTCTACCCTTAGGTTGTGCAACTCCCTTAAGCTGCGTCTCCTACACAGAGCATACGGAACACCCGCATATAGCGAATATCTATGCCCAGACTACCAAAATATTAGAAACAGCTTCTCATTACTTTCAACATATGGAACTTATGGATACTGTATGTCTCTACACTTAGGTTACGGAACTCCCGTAAGCTGCATCTCCTACACACAGCATACAGAAAACAAAGGAAATAGTGCATGCCTAATTCCAGGCCACAGAACTCTTGGAAACAGCTTCTCTCTACATTCAACATAAACAACTCTTGGAAACTGCATCTCTCCAGACCAAGGTTACAGAACTCCCATAAGCTGCGTCTCCTACACACAGCAGACAGAAAACCCGCATATAGCGAATGCCTAATTCCAGGCTACAGAAATCCAGTAAACAGCTTCTCCCTACACCCAGATACAGAACTTCGGTAAACTGCATCTCTCCAGACCAATGTTACAGAACTCCCATAAGCTGCGTCGGCTGCACTCAGGCTACAGGAATCCCATATACAGCGTATGCCTACTCTCAGAATACAGAACTCGAGGAAACAGCTTCTCTCAACATTCAACATACAGAACTATTGGAAACTGCATCTGTATACACAAAGCTTACAGAAATCATGAAAGCTGCATCTGCTACACAGCATACAGAATATCCGCAAATAGCGAATGCCTAATTCCAGGCCACAGCACACTTGGAAACAGCTTCTCTCTACATTCAATATACAAATCTCTTGGAAACTGCATCTCTCTAGACCAATGTTACAGAACTCCCGTAAGCTGCGTCTCCTACACACAGCAGACAAAAAACATGCATATAGCGAATGCCTAACTCCAGGCCACAGAACTCTTGGAAACAGCTTTTCTCTACATTCAACATACAAAACTCTTGGAAACCGCATCTCTCTAGACCAATGTTACAGAACTCCCATAAGCTGCGTCTCCTACACACAACAGACAAAAAACCCGCATAGAGTGAATGCTTCATTCCAGGCCACAGAACACTTGGAAACAGCTTCTCTCTACATTCAGTATACAAATCTCTTGGAAACTGCATCTCTCTAGACCAATGTTACAGAACTCCCATAAGCTGCGTCTGCTGCACTCAGGCTACAGGATTCCCATATAGTGCATATGCCTACTCTCAGACTATAGAACTCTTGGAAACAGCTTCTCTCTACATTCAATATACAAATCTCTTGGAAACTGCATCTCTCTAGACCAATGTTACGGAACTCCCGTGAGCTGCGTCTCCTACACACAGCAGACAAAAAACCCGCATATAGCGAATGCCTAATTCCAGGCCACAGAACTCTTGGAAACAGCTTTTCTCTACATTCAACATACAAAACTCTTGGAAACCGCATCTCTCTAGACCAATGTTACAGAACTCCCATAAGCTGCGTCTGATACACTCAGCATACAGAAAACCCGCGTATAGTGAATACCTGCTCATAGGCTACAGAACTCTTGGAAACAGCTTCAGTCTACATTCAACATACAAAACTCTTGGAAACTGCATCTCTCTAGACCAAGGTTACAGAACTCCCATAAGCTGCCTCTCCTACACACAGCATAAGGAAAACCCGCATATAGCGAATAACTATGCCCAGGCTACCGAAATCGCAGAAACAGCTTCTCTCTACATTCAACATACGGAACTCCTCGATACTGTATGTCTCTACACTTAGGTTGTGCAACTCCCTTAAGCTGCGTCTCCTACACAGAGCATACGGAACACCCGCATATAGCGAATATCTATGCCCAGACTACCAAAATATTAGAAACAGCTTCTCATTACTTTCAACATATGGAACTTATGGATACTGTATGTCTCTACACTTAGGTTACGGAACTCCCGTAAGCTGCATCTCCTACACACAGCATACAGAAAACACGGAAATAGTGCATGCCTAATTCCAGGCCACTGAACTCTTGGAAACAGCTTCTCTCTACATTCAACATACACAACTCTTGGAAACTGCATCTCTCCAGACCAAGGTTACAGAACTCCCATAAGCTGCGTCTCCTACACACAACAGACAAAAAACCCGCATAGAGCGAATGCCTAATTCAAGGACACAGATCTCTTGGAAACAGCTTCTCTCTACATTCAGTATACTAATCTCTTGGAAACTGCATCTCTCTAGACCAATGTTACAGAACTCCCATAAGCTGCGTCTGCTGCACTCAGGCTACAGGATTCCCATATAGTGCATATGCCTACTCTCAGACTACAGAACTCTTGGAAACAGCTTCTCTCTACATTCAATATACAAATCTCTTGGAAACTGCATCTCTCTAGACCAATGTTACAGAACTCCCGTGAGCTGCGTCTCCTACACACAGCAGACAAAAAACCCGCATATAGCGAATGCCTAATTCCAGGCCACAGAACTCTTGGAAACAGCTTTTCTCTACATTCAACATACAAAACTCTTGGAAACCGCATCTCTCTAGAGCAATGTTACAGAACTCCCATAAGCTGCGTCTGATACACTCAGCATACAGAAAACCCGCGTATAGTGAATACCTGCTCATAGGCTACAGAACTCTTGGAAACAGCTTCTGTCTACATTCAACATACAAAACTCTTGGAAACTGCATCTCTCTAGACCAAGGTTACAGAACTCCCATAAGCTGCCTCTCCTACACACAGCATAAGGAAAACCTGCATATAGCGAATGCCTAATTCCAGGCTACCGAAATCGCAGAAACAGCTTCTCTCTACATTCAACATACGGAACTCCTCGATACTGTATGTCTCTACACTTAGGTTGTGCAACTCCCTTAAGCTGCGTCTCCTACACAGAGCATACGGAACACCCGCATATAGCGAATATCTATGCCCAGACTACCAAAATATTAGAAACAGCTTCTCATTACTTTCAACATATGGAACTTATGGATACTGTATGTCTCTACACTTAGGTTACGGAACTCCCGTAAGCTGCATCTCCTAAACACAGCATACAGAAAACACGGAAATAGTGCATGCCTAATTCCAGGCCACTGAACTCTTGGAAACAGCTTCTCTCTACATTCAACATACACAACTCTTGGAAACTGCATCTCTCAGACCAAGGTTACAGAACTCCCATAAGCTGCGTCTCCTACACACAGCAGACAAAAAACCCCATATAGCGAATGCCTAATTCCAGGCTACAGAAATCCAGTAAACAGCTTCTCCCTACAACCAGATACAGAACTTCGGTAAACTGTGTCTCTCTAATTCTAGGTTACAGAACTCCCATAAGCTGCGTCGGCTGCACTCAGGCTACAGGAATCCCATATACAGCGTATGCCTACTCTCAGAATACAGAACTCGAGGAAACAGCTTCTCTCAACATTCAACATACAGAACTATTGGAAACTGCATCTGTATACACAAAGCTTACAGAAATCATGAAAGCTGCATCTGCTACACAGCATACAGAATATCCGCAAATAGCGAATGCCTAATTCCAGGCCACAGCACACTTGGAAACATCTTCTCTCTACATTCAATATACAAATCTCTTGGAAACTGAAACTCTCTAGACCAATGTTACAGAACTCCCGTAAGCTGCGTCTCCTACACAAAGCAGACAAAAAACATGCATATAGCGAATCCTAACTCCAGGCCACAGAACTCTTGGAAACAGCTTTTCTCAACATTCAACATACAAAACTCTTGGAAACCGCATCTCTCTAGACCAATGTTACAGAACTCCCATAAGCTGCGTCTGCTGCACTCAGGCTACTGGATTCCCATATAGAGCATATGCCTACTCTCAGACTACAGAACTCTTGGAAACAGCTTCTCTCTACATTCAATATACAAATCTCTTGGAAACTGCATCTCTCTAGACCAATGTTACAGAACTCCCGTGAGCTCCGTCTCCTACACACAGCAGACAAATACCCGCATATACCGAATGCCTAATTCCAGGCCACAGAACTCTTGGAAACTGCTTTTCTCTACATTCAACATACAAAACTCTTGGAAACCGCATCTTTCCATACCAATGTTACAGAACTCCCATAAGCTGCGTCTGATACACTCAGCATACAGAAAACCCGCGTATAGTGAATACCTGCTCATAGGCTACAGAACTCTTGGAAACAGCTTCTCTCTACATTCAACATACACAACTCTTGGAAACTGCATCTCTCCAGACCAAGGTTACAGAATTCCCATAAGCTGCGTCTCCTACACACAGCAGACAGAAAACCCACATATAGCGAATGCCTAATTCCAGGCTACAGAAATCCAGTAAACAGCTTCTCCCTACACCCTGATACAGAACTTCGGTAAACTGTGTCTCTCTAATTCTAGGTTACAGAACTCCCATAAGCTGCGTCGGCTGCACTCAGGCTACAGGATCCCATATACAGCGTATGCCTACACTCAGAATACAGAACTCGTGGAAACAGCTTCTCTCAATATTCAACATACAGAACTATTGGAAACTGTATCTGTATACACAAAGCTTACAGAACTCATGAAAGCTGCATCTGCTACAGAGCATACAGAATATCCGCAAATAGCGAATGCCTAATTGCAGGCCACAGAACTCTTGGAAACAGCTTCTCTCTACATTCAATATACAAATCTCTTGGAAACTGCATCTCTCTAGACCAATGTTACAGAACTCCCGTAAGCTGCGTCTCCTACACAGAGCAGACAAAAAACCCGCATATAGCGAATGCCTAATTCCAGGCAACAGGACGCTTGGAAACAGCTTTTCTCTACATTCAACATACAAAACTCTTGGAAACCGCATCTCTCTAGACCAATGTTACAGAACTCCTATAAGCTGTGTCTGTTGCACTCAGGCTACAGGATTCCCATATAGAGCATATGCCGACTCTCAGACTACAGAACTCTTGGAAACAGCTTCTCTCTACATTCAATATACAAATCTCTTGGAAACTGCATTCTCTAGACCAAGATAAAAGAACTCCCATAAGCTGCGTCTCCTACACACAACAGACAAAAAACCCGCATAGAGCGAATGCTTCATTCCAGGCCACAGAACACTTGGAAACAGCTTTTCTCTACATTCAACATACAAAACTCTTGTAAACCGCATATCTCTAGACCAATTTTACAGAACTCCCATAAACTGCATCTGCTGCACTCAGGCTATAGGAATCCCATATAGAGCGTATGCCTAGTCTCAGACTACAGAACTCTTGGAAACAGCTTCTCTCTACATTCAACATACAAAACTGTTTTAAACTGCATCTCCCTAGACCAAGGTTACAGAACTCCCATAAGCTGCGTCTCCTACACACAGCATAAGGAAAACCTGCATATAGCGAATAACTATGCCCAGGCTACCGAAATCGCAGAAACAGCTTCCCTCTACATTCAGCCTACGGAACTCCTGGATACTATATGTCTCTACACTTAGGATGTGCAATTCCCTTAAGCTGCGTCTCCTACACACAGCAGACAAAAAACCCGCATATAGCGAATGCCTAATTCAAGGCCAAAGAACACTTGGAAACAGCTTTTCTCTACATTCAACATACAAAACTCTTGGAAACCGCATCTCTCTAGACCAATGTTACAGAACTCCCATAAGCTGCGTCTACTGCACTCAGGTTATAGGAATCCCATATAGAGCGTATGCCTAGTCTCAGAATACAGAACTCTTGGAAACAGCTTTTCTCTACATTCAACATACAAAACTGTTTGAAACTGCATCTCCCTAGATCAATGTTACAGAACTCTCATAAGCTGCGTCTCCTACACACAGCATAAGGAAAACCCGCATATAGCGAATAACTATGCCCAGGCTACCGAAATCGCAGAAACAGCTTCTCTCTACATTCAACATACGGAACTCCTGGATACTGTATGTCTCTACACTAAGGTTGTGCAAATCCCTTAAGCTGCGTCTCCTACACACAGCATAAGGAAAACCCGCATATAGCGAATAACTATGCCCAGGCTACCGAAATCGCAGAAACAGCTTCTCTCTACATTCAGCCTACGGAACTCCTGGATACTGTGTCTCTACCCTTAGGTTGTGCAACTCCCTTAAGCTTCATCTCCTACACAGAGCATACGGAAAACCTGCATATAGTGAATGCCTAATTCAAGGACACAGAACTCTTGGAAACAGCTTTTCTCTACATTCAACATACAAAACTCTTGGAAACCGCATCTTTCTAGACCAATGTTACAGAACTCCCATAAGCTGCGTCTGTTGCACTCAGGCTACAGGATTCCCATATAGAGCATATGCCTACTCTCAGACTACAGAACTCTTGGAAACAGCTTCTCTCTACATTCAATATACAAATCTCTTGGAAACTGCATCTCTCTAGACCAAGATAACAGAACTCCCATAATCTGCGTCTCCTACACACAACAGACAAAAAACCCGCATAGAGCGAATGCCTAATTCCAGGCCACAGAACAATTGGAAACAGCTTTTCTCTACATTCAACATACAGAACTCTTGGAAACCGCATCTCTCTAGACCAATGTTACAGAACTCCCATAAGCTGCGTCTGCTGCACTCAGGCTACAGGATTCCCATAGAGAGCATATACCTACTCTCAGACTACAGAACACTTGGAAACAGCTTCTCTCCACATTCAATATACAAATCTCTTGGAAACTGCATCTCTCTAGACCAATGTTACAGAACTCCCATGAGCTGCATCTCCTAAACACAGCATAAGGAAAACCCGCATATAGCGAATAACTATGCCCAGGCTACCAAAATCGCAGAAACAGCTTCTCTCTGCATTCAACATACGGAACTCCTGGATACTATATGTCTCTACACTTAGGTTGTGCAACTCCCTTAAGCTGCGTCTCCTAGACACAGCAGACAAAAAACCCGCATATAGCGAATGCCTAATTCAAGGCCAAAGAACACTTGGAAACAGCTTTTCTCTACATTCAACATACAAAACTCTTGGAAACCGCATCTCTCTAGACCAATGTTACAGAACTCCCATAAGCTGCGTCTACTGCACTCAGGTTATAGGAATCCCATATAGAGCGTAGACCTAGTCTCAGAATACAGAACTCTTGGAAACAGCTTTTCTCTACATTCAACATACAAAACTCTTGGAAACCGCATCTCTCTAGACCAATGTTACAGAACTCCCATAAGCTGCGTCTGCTGCACTCAGGCTACAGGATTCCCATATAGAGCATATGCCTACTCTCAGACTACAGAACTCTTGGAAACAGCTTCTCTCTACATTCAATATACAAATCTCTTGGAAACTGCATCTCTCTAGACCAATGTTACAGAACTCTCGTGAGCTTCGTCTCCTACACACAGCAGACAAAAAACCCGCATATAGCGAATGCCTAATTCCAGGCCACAGAACTCTTGGAAACAGCTTTTCTCTACATTTAACATACAAAACTCTTGGAAACCGCATCTCTCTAGACCAATGTTACAGAACTTCCATAAGCTGCGTCTGATACACTCAGCATACAGAAAACCCGCGTATAGTGAATACCTGCTCATAGGCTACAGAACTCTTGGAAACAGCTTCTGTCTACATTCAACATACAAAACTCTTGGAAACTGCATCTCTCTAGTCCAAGGTTACGGAACTCCCATAAGCTGCCTCTCCTACACACAGCATAAGGAAAACCCGCATATAGCGAATAACTATGCCCAGGCTACCGAAATCGCAGAAACAGCTTCTTTCTACATTCAACATACGGAACTCCTGGATACTGTATGTCTCTACACTTAGGTTCTTCAACTACCTTAAGCTGCGTCTCCTACACAGAGCATACGGAACACCCGCATATAGCGAATATCTATGCCCAGGCTACCTAAATATTAGAAACAGCTTCTCATTACATTCAACATATGGAACTTATGGATACTGAATGTCTCTACACTTAGGTTACGGAACTCCCGTAAGCTGCATCTCCTACACACAGCATACAGAAAACACGGAAATAGCGCATGCCTAATTCCAGGCCACTGAACTCTTGGAAACAGCTTCTCTCTACATTCAACATACACAACTCTTGGAAACTGCATCTCTCCAGACCAAGGTTACAGAACTCCCATAAGCTGCGTCTCCTACACACAGCAGACAGAAAACCCGCATATAGCGAATGCCTAATTCCAGGCTACAGAAATCCATTAAACAGCTTCTCCCTACACCCTGATACAGAACTTCGGTAAACTGTGTCTCTCTAATTCTAGGTTACAGAACTCCCATAAACTGCGTCGGCTGCACTCAGGCTACAGGATCCCATATACAGCGTATGCCTGCTCTCAGAATACAGAACTCGAGGAAACAGCTTCTCTCAACATTCAACATACAGAACTATTGGAAACTGCATCTGTATACACAAAGCTTACATAAATCATGAAAGCTGCATCTGCTACACAGCATACAGAATATCCGCAAATAGCGAATGCCTAATTCCAGGCCACAGCACACTTGGAAAAAGCTTCTCTCTACATTCAATATACAAATCTCTTGGAAACTGCATCATTCTAGACCAATGTTACAGAACTCCCGTAAGCTGCGTCTCCTACACACAGCAGACAAAAAACATGCATATAGCGAATGCCTAACTCCAGGCCACAGAACTCTTGGAAACAGCTTTTCTCTACATTCAACATACAAAACTCTTGGAAACTGCATGACTCTAGACCAATGTTACAGAACTCCCATAAGCTGCGTCTGCTGCACTCAGGCTACAGGATTCCCATATAGAGCATATGCCTACTCTCAGACTACAGAACTCTTGGAAACAGCTTCTCTCTACATTCAATATACAAATCTCTTGGAAACTGCATCTCTCTAGACCAATGTTACAGAACTCCCATAAGCTGCGTCTGATACACTCAGCATACAGAAAACCCGCGTATAGTGAATACCTGCTCATAGGCTACAGAACTCTTGGAAACAGCTTCTGTCTACATTCAACATACAAAACTCTTGGAAACTGCATCTCTTAGACCAAGGATACAGAACTCCCATAAGCTGCCTCTCCTACACACAGCATAAGGAAAACCCGCATATAGCGAATAACTATGCCCAGGCTACCGAAATCGCAGAAACAGCTTCTTTCTACATTCAACATACGGAACTCCTGGATACTGTATGTCTCTACACTTAGGTTCTTCAACTACCTTAAGCTGCGTCTCCTACACAGATCATACGGAACACCCGCATATAGCGAATATCTATGCCCAGACTACCAAAATATTAGAAACAGCTTCTCATTACTTTCAACATATGGAACTTATGGATACTGTATGTCTCTACACTTAGGTTACGGAACTCCCGTAAGCTGCATCTCCTACACACAGCATACAGAAAACAGGGAAATAGCGCATGCCTAATTCCAGGCCACAGAACTCTTGGAAACAGCTTCTCTCTACATTCAACATACACAACTCTTGGAAACTGCATCTCTCCAGACCAAGGTTACAGAACTCCCATAAGCTGCGTCTCCTACACACAGCAGACAGAAAACCCGCATATAGCTAATGCCTAATTCCAGGCTACAGAAATCCAGTAAATAGCTTCTCCCTACACCCTGATACAGAACTTCGGTAAACTGTGTCTCTCTAATTCTAGGTTACAGAACTCCCATAAGCTGCGTCGGCTGCACTCAGGCTACAGGAATCCCATACACAGCGTATGCCTACACTCAGAATACAGAACTCGTGGAAACAGCTTCTCTCAATATTCAACATACAGAACTATTGGAACCTGCATCTGTATACACAAAGCTTACAGAACTCATGAAAGCTGCATCTGCTACAGAGCATACAGAATATCCGCAAATAGCGAATGCCTAATTCCAGGCTACAGAAATCCAGTAAACAGCTTCTCCCTACACCCTGATACAGAACTTCGGTAAACTGTGTCTCTCTAATTCTAGGTTACAGAACTCCCATAAGCTGCGTCGGCTGCACTCAGGCTACAGGAATCCCATATACAGCGTATGCCTACACTCAGAATACAGAACTTGTGGAAACAGCTTCTCTCAACATTCAACATACAGAACTATTGGAACCTGCATCTGTATACACAAAGCTTACAGAACTCATGAAAGCTGCATCTGCTACAGAGCATACAGAATATCCGCAAATAGCGAATGCCTAATTCCAGGCCACAGAACTCTTGGAAACAGCTTCTCTCTACATTCAGTATACAAATCTTTTGGAAACTGCATCTTTCTAGACCAATTTTACAGAACTCCCGTAAGCTGCGTCTCCTACACACAGCAGACAAAAAACCCGCATATAGCGAATGCCTAATCCCAGGCCACAGAACTCTTGGAAACAGCTTTTCTCTACATTCAACATACAAATCTCTTGGAAACCGCATCTCTCTAGACCAATGTTACAGAACTCCCATAAGCTGCGTCTGCTGCACTCAGGCTACAGGAATACCAGATAGAGCGTATGCCTATTCTCAGACTACAGAACTCTTAGAAACAGCTTCTCTCTACATTCAACATACAAAAATCTTGGAAACTGCATCTCTCTAGACCAAGGTTTCATAACTCCCATAAGCTGCCTCTCCTACACACAGCATAAGGAAAACCCGCATATAGCGAAAAACTATGCCCCGGCTACCGAAATCGCAGAAACAGCTTCTCTCTACATTCAACATATGGAACTCCTGGATACTGTATGTCTCTACACTTAGGTTGTGCAACTCCCTTAAGCTGCGTCTCCTACACAGAGCATACGGAACACCCGCATATAGCGAATATCTATGCCCAGGCTACCAAAATATTAGAAACAGCTTCTCATTACTTTCAACATATGGAACTTATGGATACTGTATGTCTCTACACTTAGGTTACGGAACTCCCGTAAGCTGCTTCTCCTACACACAGCATACAGAAAACAGGGAAATAGTGCATGCCTAATTACAGGCCACTGAACTCCTGGAAACAGCTTCTCTCTACATTCAACATACACAACTCTTGGAAACTGCATCTCTCCAGACCAAGGTTACAGAACTCCCATAAGCTGCGTCTCCTACACACAGCAGACAGAAAACCTGCATATAGCGAATGCCTAATTTCAGGCTACAGAAATCCAGTAAACAGCTTCTCCCTACACCCTGATACAGAACTTCGGTAAACTGTGTCTCTCTAATTCTAGGTTACAGAACTCCCATAAGCTGCGTCGGCTGCACTCAGGCTACAGGAATCCCATATACAGCGTATGCCTACACTCAGAATACAGAACTCGTGGAAACAGCTTCTCTCAATATTCAACATACAGAACTATTGGAACCTGCATCTGTATACACAAAGCTTACAGAACTCATGAAAGCTGCATCTGCTACAGAGCATACAGAATATCCGCAAATAGCGAATGCCTAATTGCAGGCCACAGAACTCTTGGAAACAGCTTCTCTCTACATTCAATATACAAATCTCTTGGAAAATGCATCTCTCTAGACCAATGTTACAGAACTCCCGTAAGCTGCGTCTCCTACACACAGCAGACAAAAAACCCGCATATAGCGAATGCCTAACTCCAGGCCACAGAACTCTTGGAAACAGCTTTTCTCTACATTCAACATACAAAACTCTTGGAAACCGCATCTCTCTAGACCAATGTTACAGAACTCCCGTAAGCTGCGTCTCCTGCACTCAGGCTACAGGATTCCCATATAGAGCGTATGCCTACTCTCAGACTACAGAACTCTTGGAAACAGCTTCTCTCTACATTCAATATACAAATCTCTTGGAAACTGCATCTCTCTAGACCAATGTTACAGAACTCCCGTAAGCTGTGTCTCCTACACACAGCAGACAAAAAACCCACATATAGCGAATGCCTAATTCCAGGCCACAGAACTCTTGGCAGCAGTTTCTCTCTACATTCAATATACAAATCTCTTGGAAACTGCATCTCTCTAGACCAATGTTACAGAACTCCCGTGAGCTGCGTCTCCTACACATAGCATACAGAAAACGCGTGTATAGTGAATACCTGCTCATAGGCTACAGAACTCTTGGAAACAGCTTCTGTCTACATTCAACATACAAAACTCTTGGAAACCGCATCTCTCTAGACCAATGTTATAGAACTCCCATAAGCTGCGTCTGATACACTCAGCATACAGAAAACCCGCGTATAGTGAATACCTGCTCATAGGCTACAGAACTCTTGGAAACAGCTTCTGTCTACATTCAACATACAAACTTTTGGAAACCGCATCTCTCTAGACCAATGTTACAGAACTCCCATAAGCTGCGTCTGCTGCACTCAGGCTACAGGATTCCCATAGAGAGCATATACCTACTCACAGACTACAGAACTCTTGGAAACAGCTTCTCTCCACATTCAATATACAAATCTCTTGGAAACTGCATCTCTCTAGACCAATGTTACAGAACTCCCATAAGCTGCGTCTCCTACACACAGCAGACAAAAAACCCGCATATAGCGAATGCCTAATTCCAGGCTACAGAAATCCATTAAACAGCTTCTCCCTACACCCTGATACAGAACTTCGGTAAACTGTGTCTCTCTAATTCTAGGTTACAGAACTCCCATAAGCTGCATCGGCTGTACTCAGGCTACAGGAATCCCATATACAGCGTATGCCTACTCTCAGAATACAGAACTCGTGGAAACATCTTCTCTCAACATTCAACATACAGAACTATTGGAAACTGCACCTGTATACACAAAGCTTACAGAACTAGTGAAAGCTCCATCTGCTACACAGCATACAGAATATCCGCAAATAGCGAATGCCTAATTCCAGGCCACAGAACTCTTGGAAACAGCTTCTCTCTACATTCAATATACAAATCTATTGGAAACTGCATCTCTCTAGACCAATGTTACACAACTCCCGTAAGCTGCGTCTCCTACACACAGCAGACATAAAACCCGCATATAGCGAATGCCTAATTCCAGGCCACAGAACTCTTGGAAACAGCTTTTCTCTACATTCAACATACAAAACTCTTGGAAACCGCATCTCTCTAGACCAATGTTACAGACCTCCCATAAGCTGCGTCTGCTGCACTCAGGCTACAGGATTCCCATAGAGAGCGTATGCCTACTCTCAGACTACAGAACTCTTGGAAACAGCTTCTCTCTACATTCAATATACAAATCTCTTGGAAACTGCATCTCTCTAGACCAATGTTACAGAACTCCCATAAGCTGCGTCTCCTACACACAGCAGACAAAAAACCCGCATATAGCGAATGCCTAATTCCAGGCTACAGAAATCCAGTAAACAGCTTCTCCCTACACCCTGATACAGAACTTCGGTAAACTGTGTCTCTCTAATTCTAGGTTACAGAACTCCCATAAGCTGTGTCGGCTGCACTCAGGCTACAGGAATCCCATATACAGCGTATGCCTACACTCAGAATACAGAACTCGTGGAAAAAGTTTCTCTCAACATTCAACATACAGAACTATTGGAAACTGCATCTGTATACACAAAGCTTACAGAACTCATGAAAGCTGCATCTGCTACAGAGCATACAGAATATCCGCAAATAGCGAATGCCTAATTGCAGGCCACAGAACTCTTGGAAACAGCTTCTCTCTACATTCAATATACAAATCTCTTGGAAACTGCATCTCTCTAGACCAATGTTACAGAACTCCCGTAAGCTGCATCTCCTACACACAGCAGACAAAAAACATGCATATAGCGAATGCCTAATTCCAGGGCACAGAACTCTTGGAAACAGCTTTTCTCTACATTCAACATACAAAAGTCTTGGAAACAGCATCTCTCTAGACCAATGTTACAGAACTCCCATAAGCTGCGTCTGCTGCACTCAGGCTACAGGATTCCCATAGAGAGAGTATGCCTACTCTCAGACTATAGAACTCTTGGAAACAGCTTCTCTCTACATTCAACATACACAACTCTTGGAAACTGCATCTCTCTAGACCAATGTTACAGAACTCCCGTGAGCTGCGTCTCCTACACACAGCAGACAAAAAACCCGCATATAGCGAATGCCTAATTCCAGGCCACAGAACTCTTGGAAACAGCTTTTCTCTACATTCAACATACAAAACTCTTGGAAACCGCATCTCTCTAGACCAATGTTACAGAACTCCCATAAGCTGCGTCTGATACACTCAGCATACAGAAAACCCGCGTATAGTGAATACCTGCTCATAGGCTACAGAACTCTTGGAAACAGCTTCTGTCTACATTCAACATACAAAACTCTTGGAAACTGCATCTCTCTAGACCAAGGTTACAGAACTCCCATAAGCTGCCTCTCCTACACACAGCATAAGGAAAACCCGCATATAGCGAATAACTATGCCCAGGCTACCGAAATCGCAGAAACAGCTTCTCTCTACATTCAACATACGGAACTCCTCGATACTGTATGTCTCTACACTTAGGTTGTGCAACTCCCTTAAGCTGCGTCTCCTACACAGAGCATACGGAACACCCGCATATAGCGAATATCTATGCCCAGACTACCAAAATATTAGAAACAGCTTCTCATTACTTTCAACATATGGAACTTATGGATACTGTATGTCTCTACACTTAGGTTACGGAACTCCCGTAAGCTGCATCTCCTACGCACAGCATACAGAAAACACGGAAATAGTGCATGCCTAATTCCAGGCCACTGAACTCTTGGAAACAGCTTCTCTCTACATTCAACATAAACAACTCTTCGAAACTGCATCTCTCTAGACCAATGTTACAGAACTCCCGTAAGCTGTGTCTCCTACACACAGCAGACAAAAAACCCACATATAGCGAATGCCTAATTCCAGGCCACAGAACTCTTGGCAGCAGTTTCTCTCTACATTCAATATACAAATCTCTTGGAAACTGCATCTCTCTAGACCAATGTTACAGAACTCCCGTAAGCTGCGTCTCCTACACACAGCAGACAAAAAACCCGCATATAGCGAATGCCTAATTCCAGGCTACAGAAATCCAGTAAACAGCTTCTCCCTACACCCAGATTCAGAACTTCGGTAAACTGTGTCTCTCTAATTCTAGGTTACAGAACTCCCATAAGCTGCGTCGGCTGCACTCAGGCTACAGGAATCCCATATACAGCGTATGCCTACTCTCAGAATACAGAACTCGAGGAAACAGCTTCTCTCAACATTCAACATACAGAACTATTGGAAACTGCATCTGTATACACAAAGCTTACAGAAATCATGAAAGCTGCATCTGCTACACAGCATACAGAATATCCGCAAATAGCGAATGCCTAATTGCAGGCCACAGAACTCTTGGAAACAGCTTCTCTCTACATTCAATATACAAATCTCTTGGAAACTGCATCTCTCTAGACCAATGTTACAGAACTCCCGTAAGCTGCGTCTCCTACACACAGCAGACAAAAAACCCGCATATAGCGAATGCCTAATTCCAGGCCACAGAACTCTTGGAAACAGCTTTTCTCAACATTCAACATACAAAACTCTTGGAAACCGCATCTCTCTAGACCAATGTTACAGAACTCCCATAAGCTGCGTCTGCTGCACTCAGGCTACTGAATTCCCATATAGAGCATATGCCTACTCTCAGACTACAGAATTTTGGAAACAGCTTCTCTCTACATTCAATATACAAATCTCTTGGAAACTGCATCTCTCTAGACCAATGTTACAGAACTCCCGTGAGCTCCGTCTCCTACACACAGCAGAGAAATACCCGCATATAGCGAATGCATAATTCTAGGCCACAGAACTCTTGGAAACTGCTTTTCTCTACATTCAACATACAAAACTCTTGGAAACCGCATCTCTCCAGACCAATGTTACAGAACTCCCATAAGCTGCGTCTGATACACTCAGCATACAGAAAACCCGCGTACAGTGTATACCTGCTCATAGGCTACAGAACTCTTGGAAACAGCTTCTGTCTACATTCAACATACACAACTCTTGGAAACTGCATCTCTCCAGACCAAGGTTACAGAATTCCCATAAGCTGCGTCTCCTACACACAGCAGACAAAAAACCCACATATAGCGAATGCCTAATTCCAGGCTACAGAAATCCAGTAAACAGCTTCTCCCTACACCCTGATACAGAACTTCGGTAAACTGTGTCTCTCTAATTCTAGGTTACAGAACTCCCATAAGCTGCGTCGGCTGCACTCAGGCTACAGGATCCCATATACAGCGTATGCCTACACTCAGAATACAGAACTCGTGGAAACAGCTTCTCTCAATATTCAACATACAGAACTGTTGGAAACTGCATCTGTATACACAAAGCTTACAGAACTCATGAAAGCTGCATCTGCTACAGAGCATACAGAATATCCGCAAATAGCGAATGCCTAATTGCAGGCCACAGAACTCTTGGAAACAGCTTCTCTCTACATTCAATATACAAATCTCTTGGAAAATGCATCTCTCTAGACCAATGTTACAGAACTCCCGAAAGCTGCGTCTCCTACACACAGCAGACAAAAAACCCGCATATAGCGAATGCCTAATTCCAGGCCACAGAACTCTTGGAAACAGCTTTTCTCTACATTCAACATACAAAACTCTTGGAAACCGCATCTCTCTAGACCAATGTTACAGAACTCCCATAAGCTGTGTCTGTTGCACTCAGGCTACAGGATTCCCATATAGAGCATATGCCTACTCTCAGACTACAGAACTCTTGGAAACAGCTTCTCTCTACATTCAATATACAAATCTCTTGGAAACTGCATCTCTCTAGACCAAGATAACAGAACTTCCAAAGCTGCGTTTCCTACACACAACAGACAAAAAACCCGCATAGAGCGAATGCTTCATTCCAGGCCACAGAACACTTGGAAACAGCTTCTCTCTACATTCAGTATACAAATCTCTTGGAAACTGCATCTCTCTAGACCAATGTTACAGAACTCCTGTAAGCTGCGTCTCCTACACACAGCAGACAAAAAACCCGCATATAGCGAATGCCTAATTCCAGGCCACAGAACTCTTGGAAACAGCTTTTCTCTACATTCAACATACAAAACTCTTGGAAACCGCATCTCTCTAGACCAATGTTACAGAACTCCCATAAACTGCATCTGCTGCACTCAGGCTATAGGAATCCCATATAGAGCGTATGCCTAGTCTCAGACTACAGAACTCTTGGAAACAGCTTCTCTCTACATTCAACATACAAAACTGTTTGAAACTGCATCTCCCTAGACCAAGGTTACAGAACTCCCATAAGCTGCGTCTCCTAAACACAGCATAAGGAAAACCTGCATATAGCGAATAACTATGCCCAGGCTACCGAAATCGCAGAAACAGCTTCTCTCTACATTCAACATACGGAACTCCTGGATACTGTATGTCTCTACACTAAGGTTGTGCAAATCCCTTAAGCTGCGTCTCCTACACACAGCATAAGGAAAACCCGCATATAGCGAATAACTATGCCCAGGCTACCGAAATTGCAGAAACAGCTTCTCTCTACATTCAGCCTACGGAACTCCTGGATACTGTGTCTCTACCCTTAGGTTGTGCAACTCCCTTAAGCTGCGTCTCCTACACAGAGCATACGGAAAACCTGCATATAGCGAATGCCTAATTCAAGGACACAGAACTCTTGGAAACAACCTTTCTCTACATTCAACATACAAAACTCTTGGAAACCGCATCTCTCTAGACCAATGTTACAGAACTCCCAAAGCTGCGTCTGTTGCACTCAGGCTACAGGATTCCCATATAGAGCATATGCCTACTCTCAGACTACAGAACTCTTGGAAACAGCTTCTCTCTACATTCAATATACAAATCTCTTGGAAACTGCATCTCTCTAGACCAAGATAACAGAACTCCCATAAGCTGCGTCTCCTACACACAACAGACAAAAAACCCGCATAGAGCGAATGCCTAATTCCAGGCCACAGAACAATTGGAAACAGCTTTTCTCTACATTCAACATACAGAACTCTTGGAAACCGCATCTCTCTAGACCAATGTTACAGAACTCCCATAAGCTGCGTCTGCTGCACTCAGGCTACAGGATTCCCATATAGAGCATATACCTACTCTCAGACTACAGAACACTTGGAAACAGCTTCTCTCCACATTCAATATACAAATCTCTTGGAAACTGCATCTCTCTAGACCAATGTTACAGAACTCCCATGAGCTGCATCTCCTAAACACAGCATAAGGAAAACCCGCATATAGCGAATAACTATGCCCAGGCTACCGAAATCGCAGAAACAGCTTCTCTCTACATTCAACATACGGAACTCCTGGATACTATATGTCTCTACACTTAGGTTGTGCAACTCCCATAAGCTGCGTGTGCTACACACAGCATAAGGAAAACCTGCATATAGCGAATAACTATGCCCAGGCTACCGAAATCGCAGAAACAGCTTCTCTCTACATTCAACATACTGAACTCCTGGATACTATATGTCTCTACACTTAGGTTGTGCAACTCCCTTAAGCTGCGTCTCCTACACACAGCAGACAAAAAACCCGCATATAGCGAATGCCTAATTCAAGGCCAAAGAACACTTGGAAACAGCTTTTCTCTACATTCAACATACAAAACTCTTGGAAACCGCATCTCTCTAGACCAATGTTACAGAACTCCCATAAGCTGCGTCTACTGCACTCAGGTTATAGGAATCCCATATAGAGCGTATGCCTAGTCTCAGAATACAGAACTCTTGGAAACAGCTTTTCTCTACATTCAACATACAAAACTCTTGGAAACCGCATCTCTCAAGACCAATGTTACAGAACTCCCATAAGCTGCGTCTGCTGCACTCAGGCTACAGGATTCCCATAGAGAGCGTATGCCTACTCTCAGACTACAGAACTCTTGGAAACAGCTTCTCTCTACATTCAATATACAAATCTCTTGGAAACTGCATCTCTCTAGACCAATGTTACAGAACTCTCGTGAGCCTCGTCTCCTACACACAGCAGACAAAAAACCCGCATATAGCGAATGCCTAATTCCAGGCCACAGAACTCTTGGAAACAGCTTTTCTCTACATTCAACATACAAAACTCTTGGAAACCGCATCTCTCTAGACCAATGTTACAGAATTCCCATAAGCTGCGTCTGATACACTCAGCATACAGAAAACCTGCGTATAGTGAATACCTGCTCATAGGCTACAGAACTCTTGGAAACAGCTTCTGTCTACATTCAACATACAAAACTCTTGGAAACCGCATCTCTCTAGACCAATGTTACAGAACTCCCATAAGCTGCGTCTGCTGCACTCAGGCTACAGGATTCCCATATAGAGCATATACCTACTCTCAGACTACAGAACACTTGGAAACAGCTTCTCTCCACATTCAATATACAAATCTCTTGGAAACTGCATCTCTCTAGACCAATGTTACAGAACTCCCATGAGCTGCATCTCCTAAACACAGCATAAGGAAAACCCGCATATAGCGAATAACTATGCCCAGGCTACCGAAATCGCAGAAACAGCTTCTCTCTACATTCAACATACGGAACTCCTGGATACTATATGTCTCTACACTTAGGTTGTGCAACTCCCATAAGCTGCGTCTCCTACACACAGCATAAGGAAAACCTGCATATAGCGAATAACTATGCCCAGGCTACCGAAATCGCAGAAACACCTTCTCTCTACATTCAACATACGGAACTCCTGGATACTATATGTCTCTACACTTAGGTTGTGCAACTCCCTTAAGCTGCGTCTCCTACACACAGCAGACAAAAAACCCGCATATAGCGAATGCCTAATATAGGCCAAAGAACACTTGGAAACAGCTTTTCTCTACATTCAACATACAAAACTCTTGGAAACCGCATCTCTCTAGACCAATGTTACAGAACTCCCATAAGCTGCGTCTGATACACTCAGCATACAGAAAACCCGCGTATAGTGAATACCTGCTCATAGGCTACAGAACTCTTGGAAACAGCTTCTGTCTACATTCAACATACAAAACTCTTGGAAACTGCATCTCTCTAGACCAAGGTTACAGAACTCCCATAAGCTGCGTCTCCTACACACAGCATAAGGAAAACCTGCATATAGCGAATAACTATGCCCAGGCTACCGAAATCGCAGAAACAGCTTCTCTCTACATTCAACATACGGAACTCCTGGATACTGTATGTCTCTACACTTAGGTTGTGCAACTCCCTTAAGCTGCGTCTCCTTCACAGAGCATACGGAACACCCGCATATAGCGAATATCTATGCCCAGGCTACCAAAATATTAGAAACAGCTTCTCATTACTTTCAACATATGGAACTTATGGATACTGTATGTCTCTACACTTAGGTTACGGAACTCCCGTAAGCTGCTTCTCCTACACACAGCATACAGAAAACACGGAAAGAGTGCATGCCTAATTCCAGGCCACTGAACTCTTGGAAACAGCTTCTCTCTACATTCAACATACACAACTCTTGGAAACTGCATCTCTCCAGACCAAGGTTACAGAACTCCCGTGAGCTCCGTCTCCTACACACAGCAGAGAAATACCCGCATATAGCGAATGCATAATTCCAGGCCACAGAACTCTTGGAAACTGCTATTCTCTACATTCAACATACAAAACTCTTGGAAACCGCATCTCTCCAGACCAATGTTACAGAACTCCCATAAGCTGCGTCTGATACACTCAGCATACAGAAAACCCGCGTATAGTGAATACCTGCTCATAGGCTACAGAACTCTTGGAAACAGCTTCTGTCTACATTCAACATACACAACTCTTGGAAACTGCATCTCTCCAGACCAAGGTTACAGAATTCCCATAAGCTGCGTCTCTTACACACAGCAGACAGAAAACCCACATATAGCGAATGCCTAATTCCAGGCTACAGAAATCCAGTAAACAGCTTCTCCCTACACCCTGATACAGAACTTCGGTAAACTGTGTCTCTCTAATTCTAGGTTACAGAACTCCCATAAGCTGCATCGGCTGTACTCAGGCTACAGGAATCCCATATACAGCGTATGCCTACTCTCAGAATACAGAACTCGTGGAAACAGCTTCTCTCAACATTCAACATACAGAACTATTGGAAACTGCATCTGTATACACAAAGATTACAGAACTCATGAAAGCTGCATCTGCAACACAGCATACAGAATATCCGCAAATAGCGAATGCCTAATTCCAGGCCACAGAACTCGTGGAAACAGCTTCTCTCTACATTCAATATACAAATCTCTTGGAAACTGCATCTCTCTAGACCAATGTTACAGAACTCCCATAAGCTGCGTCTCCTACACACAGCAGACAAAAAACCCGCATATAGCGAATGCCTAATTCCAGGCTACAGAAATCCAGTAAACAGCTTCTCCCTACACCCTGATACAGAACTTCGGTAAACTGTGTCTCTCTAATTCTAGGTTACAGAACTCCCATAAGCTGCGTCGGCTGCACTCAGGCTACAGGAATCCCATATACAGCGTATGCCTACACTCAGAATACAGAACTCGTGGAAACAGCTTCTCTCAACATTCAACATACAGAACTATTGGAAACTGCATCTGTATACACAAAGCTTACAGAACTCATGAAAGCTGCATCTGCTACAGAGCATACAGAATATCCGCAAATAGCGAATGCCTAATTGCAGGCCACAGAACTCTTGGAAACAGCTTCTCTCTACATTCAATATACAAATCTCTTGGAAACTGCATCTCTCTAGACCAAAGTTACAGAACTCCCGTAAGCTGCATCTCCTACACACAGCAGACAAAAAACCCGCATATAGCGAATGCCTAATTCCAGGCCACAGAACTCTTGGAAACAGCTTTTCTCTACATTCAACATACAAAACTCTTGGAAACCGCATCTCTCTAGACCAATGTTACAGAACTCCCATAAGCTGTGTCTGTTGCACTCAGGCTACAGGATTCCCATATAGAGCATATGCCTACTCTCAGACTACAGAACTCTTGGAAACAGCTTCTCTCTACATTCAATATACAAATCTCTTGGAAACTGCATCTCTCTAGACCAAGATAACAGAACTCCCATAAGCTGCGTCTCCTACACACAACAGACAAAAAACCCGCATAGAGCGAATGCTTCATTCCAGGCCACAGAACACTTGGAAACAGCTTCTCTCTACATTCAGTATACAAATCTCTTGGAAACTGCATCTCTCTAGACCAATGTTACAGAACTCCTGTAAGCTGCGTCTCCTACACACAGCAGACAAAAAACCCGCATATAGCGAATGCCTAATTCCAGGCCACAGAACTCTTGGAAAGAGCTTTTCTCTACATTCAACATACAAAACTCTTGTAAACCGCATATCTCTAGACCAATGTTACAGAACTCCCATAAACTGCATCTGCTGCACTCAGGCTATAGGAATCCCATATAGAGCGTATGCCTAGTCTCAGACTACAGAACTCTTGGAAACAGCTTCTCTCTACATTCAACATACAAAACTGTTTGAAACTGCATCTCCCTAGACCAAGGTTACAGAACTCCCATAAGCTGCGTCTCCTACACACAGCATAAGGAAAACCTGCATATAGCGAATAACTATGCCCAGGCTACCAAAATCGCAGAAACAGCTTCTCTCTACATTCAACATACGGAACTCCTGGATACTGTATGTCTCTACACTTAGGTTGTGCAACTCCCTTAAGCTGCGTCTCCTACACACAGCAGACATAAAACCCGCATATAGCGAATGCCTAATTCAAGGCCAAAGAACACTTGGAAACAGCTTTTCTCTACATTCAACATACAAAACTCTTGGAAACCGCATCTCTCCAGACCAATGTTACAGAACTCCCATAAGCTACGTCTGATACACTCAGCATACAGAAAACCCGCGTATAGTGAATACCTGCTCATAGGCTACAGAACTCTTGGAAACAGCTTCTGTCTACATTCAACATACAAAACTCTTGGAAACCGCATCTCTCTAGACCAATGTTACAGAACTCCCATAAGCTGCGTCTGCTGCACTCAGGCTACAGGATTCCCATAGAGAGCATATACCTACTCACAGACTACAGAACTCTTGGAAACAGCTTCTCTCCACATTCAATATACAAATCTCTTGGAAACTGCATCTCTCTAGACCAATGTTACAGAACTCCCATAAGCTGCGTCTCCTACACACAGCAGACAAAAAACCCGCATATAGCGAATGCCTAATTCCAGGCTACAGAAATCCAGTAAACAGCTTCTCCCTACACCCTGATACAGAACTTCGGTAAACTGTGTCTCTCTAATTCTAGGTTACAGAACTCCCATAAGCTGCATCGGCTGTACTCAGGCTACAGGAATCCCATATACAGCGTATGCCTACTCTCAGAATACAGAACTCGTGGAAACAGCTTCTCTCAACATTCAACATACAGAACTATTGGAAACTGCATCTGTATACACAAAGATTACAGAACTCATGAAAGCTGCATCTGCAACACAGCATACAGAATATCCGCAAATAGCGAATGCCTAATTCCAGGCCACAGAACTCGTGGAAACAGCTTCTCTCTACATTCAATATACAAATCTCTTGGAAACTGCATCTCTCTAGACCAATGTTACAGAACTCCCATAAGCTGCGTCTCCTACACACAGCAGACAAAAAACCCGCATATAGCGAATGCCTAATTCCAGGCTACAGAAATCCAGTAAACAGCTTCTCCCTACACCCTGATACAGAACTTCGGTAAACTGTGTCTCTCTAATTCTAGGTTACAGAACTCCCATAACCTGCGTCGGCTGCACTCAGGCTACAGGAATCCCATATACAGCGTATGCCTACACTCAGAATACAGAACTCGTGGAAACAGCTTCTCTCAACATTCAACATACAGAACTGTTGGAAACTGCGTCTGTATACACAAAGCTTACAGAAATCATGAAAGCTGCATCTGCTACACAGCATACAGAATATCCGCAAATAGCGAATGCCTAATTGCAGGCCACAGAACTCTTGGAAACAGCTTCTCTCTACATTCAATATACAAATCTCTTGGAAACTGCATCTCTCTAGACCAATGTTACAGAACTCCCGTAAGCTGCGTCTCCTACACACAGCAGACAAAAAACATGCATATAGCGAATGCCTAATTCCAGGCCACAGAACTCTTGGAAACAGCTTTTCTCTACATTCAACATACAAAACTCTTGGAAACCGCATCTCTCTAGACCAATGTTACAGAACTCCCATAAGCTGCGTCTGCTGCACTCAGGCTACAGGATTCCCATAGAGAGCGTATGCCTACTCTCAGACTACAGAACTCTTGGAAACAGCTTCTCTCTACATTTAATATACAAATCTCTTGGAAACTGCATCTCTCTAGACCAAGATAACAGAACTCCCATAATCTGCGTCTCCTACACACAACAGACAAAAAACCCGCAAATAGCGAATGCCTAATTCCAGGCCACAGAACTCTTGGAAACAGCTTCTCTCTACATTCAACATACAAAACTCTTGGAAACCGCATCTCTCTAGACCAATGTTACAGAACTCCCATAAGCTGTGTCGGCTGCACACAGGCTACAGGAATCCCATATACAGCGTATGCCTACTCTCAAAATACAGAACACGTGGGAACAGCTTCTCCCAACATTCAGCATAGAGAACTATTGGAAACTGCATCTGTATACACAAAGTTTACAGAACTCATGAAATCTGCATCTGCTACACAGCATACAGAATATCCGCAAATAGCGAATGCCTAATTCCAGGCCACAGAACTCTTGGAAACAGCTTCTCTCTACATTCAATATACAAATCTCTTGGAAAGTGCATCTCTCTAGACCAATGTAACAGAACTCCCGTAAGCTGCCTCTCCTACACACAGCACACAGAAAACCCACAAATAGCGAATACCTAATTCCAGGCTACAGAAATCCAGAAACAGCTCCTCTCTACAAGGATAGAGAACTCCGGTAAACTGCTTCTCCCTACTTCCAGGTAGCAGAGCTCCCATAACCAGCGTCTCCTACACTCAGAATACAGAAATCCCAATTACTGTGTATGCCTTTTGCCAGGCTACAGAACTCTTGGAAACAGCTTATCTCTACACACATATACAGAACTCTGGTAAACTGAGTCTCACTACATGCACGATACAGAACTCCCATAGCTGCGTCTGATACACTCAGCATACAAAAAACCCGCATATAGTGAATACCTGCTCATAGGCTACAGAACTCTTGGAAACAGCTATTCTCTACATTCACCATACAAAACTCTTGGAATCCGCATCTATCTTGACCAATGTTACAGAACTCCCATAAGCTGCATCTCCTATACACAGCAGACAGAAAACCCGCATATAGCAAATGCCTAATTCCAGGCCACAGAACACTTTGAAACAGCTTCTCACTACATTCAACAAACAAAACTCTTGGAACCTGCATCTTTCTAGACCAATGTTACAGAACTCCCATAAGCTGCGTCTCCTACACACAGCATAAGGAAAACCCGCATATAGCGAATAACTATGCACAGGCTACCAAAATCGCAGAAACAGCTTCTCTCTACATTCAACATACGGAACTCCTGGATACTGTATGTCTCTACACTTCGGTTGCGGAACTCCCGTAAGCTGCATCTCCTACACACAGCATACAGAAAACAAGGAAATAGCGCATGCCTAATTCCAGGCCACAGAACTCTTGGAAACAGCTTCTCTCTTCATTCAACATACAAAACTCTTGGAAACTGCATCTCTCTAGAGCAATGTTACAGAACTCCCATAAGCTGCATCTCCTACACACAGCAGACAGATAACCCGCATATAGTGAATGCCTAATTCTAGGCTACAGAAATCCAGTAAACAGCTTCTCCCTACACCCTGATACAGAACTTCGGTAAACTGTGTCTCTCTAATTCTAGGTTACAGAACTCCCATAAGCTGTGTCGGCTGCACACAGGCTACAGGATTCCCATATACAGCGTATGCCTAATCTCAGAATACACAACTCGTGGGAACAGCTTCTCTCAACATTCAGCATAGAGAACTATTGGAAACTGCATCTGTATACACAAAGTTTACAGAACTCATGAAATCTGCATCTGCTACACAGCTTACAGAATATCCGCAAATAGCGAATGCCTAATTCCAGGCCACAGAACTCTTGGAAACAGCTTCTCTCTACATTCAATATACAAATCTCTTGGAAAGTGCATCTCTCTAGACCAATGTAACAGAACTCCCGTAAGCTGCCTCTCCTACACACAACACACAGAAAACCCACAAATAGCGAATACCTAATTCCAGGCTACAGAAATCCAGTAAACAGCTCCTCTCTACAAGGATAGAGAACTCCGGTAAACTGCTTCTCCCTACATCCAGGTAGCAGAGCTCCCATAAAAAGCGTCTCCTACACTTAGAATACAGAAATCCCAATTACTATGTATGCCCTTGCCAGGCTACAGAACTCTTGGAAACAGCTTATCTCTACACGCACATGCAGAACTCTGGTAAACTGTGTCTCACTACATGCACGATACAGAACTCCCATAAATGCGTCTGATACACTCAGCATACAGAAAACCCGCGTATAGTGAATACCTGCTCATAGGCTACAGAACACTTGGAAACAGCTTTTATCTACATTCAACATACAAAACTCTTGGAAACTTCATCTCTCTAGAGCAATGTTACAGAACTCCCATAAGCTGCGTCTCCTACACACAGCAGACAGAAAACCCGCATATAGCGAATGCCTAATTCCAGGCCACAAACTCTTGGAAACAGCTTCTCTCTACATTCAACAAACAAAACTCTTGGAAACTGCATCTCTCTAGACCAATGTTACAGAACTCCCATAAGCTGTGTCTCCTACACACAGCATAAGGAAAACCCGCATATAGCGAATAACTATGCCCAGTCTACCGAAATTGCAGAAACAGCTTCTCTCTACATTCAACATACGGAACTCCTGGATACTGTATGTCTCTACACTTAGGTTGTGCAACTCCTCCCACACAGAGCATACGGAAAATCCGCATATATCGAATATCTATGCCCAGGCTACCAAAATATTAGAAACCGCTTCTCATTACATTCAACATGTGGAACTTATGGATACTGTATGTCTCTACACTTAGGTTACGGAACTCCAGTAAGCTGCATCTCCTACACACAGCAGACAGAAAACCCGCATATAGCGAATGCCTAATTCCAGGCTACAGAAATCCAGTAAACAGCTTCTCCTTACACCCTGATACAGAACATCGGTAAACTGTGTCTCTCTAATTCTAGGTTACAGAACTCCCATAAGTTGTGTCGCCTGCACTCAGGCTACAGGAATCCCATATAGAGCGTATGCCTACACTCAGAATACAGAAGTCTTGGGAACAGCTTCTCTCAACATTCAACATACAGAACTATTGGAAACTGCATCTGTATACACAAAGCTTACAGAACTCACGAAAGATGCATCTGCTACACAGCATACAGAATATCTGCAAATAGCGAATGCCTCATTCCAGGCCACAGAACTCTTGGAAACAGCTTCTCTCTGCATTGAACATACAAAACTCTTGGAAACCGCATCTCTCTAGACCAATGTTACAGAACTCCCATAAGCTGCGTCTGCTGCACTCATGCTACAGGATTCCCATATAGAGCGTATGCCTACTCTCAGAATAGAGAACTCTTGGAAACAGCTTCTCTCTACATTCAACATACAGAAGTCTTGGAAACTGCATCTCTCTAGACCAATGTTACAGAACTCCCATAAGCTGCGTCTCCTACACAAGCATGTGGAAAACAGGCATATAGCGAATCACTATGCCCAGGCTACCAAAATCTTAGAAACAGCTTCTCTCTACATTCAACATACGGAACTCCTGGATACTGTATGTCTCTACACTTAGGTCACGGAACTCCCGTAAGCTGCGACTCCTACACACAGCAGACAGAAAACCTGCATATAGCAATTGTCTTATTCCAGCCTCAGAAATCCAATAAACACCTTTTCCCTACATCCTGATAGACAACTTCGATAAACTGTGTCTCTCTAATTCTAGGATACAGAACTCCCGTAAGCTGCGTCTCCTACACACAGCATACAGAAAACACGCAAATAGCGCATGCCTAATTCCAGGCCACAGAACACTTGGAAACAGCTTCTCTCTACATTCAACATACAAAACTCTTGGAAACTGCATCTCTCTAGACCAATGTAACAGAACTCCCATAAGCTGCGTCTCCTACACAAAGCATACAGAAAATGCTCAAATAACGAATGCCTAATTCCAGGCTACAGATATCCAGTAAACAACTCCTCTCTACAAGGGAAAGAGAACTCCGGTAAACTGCTTCTCCCTAAATCCAGGTAGCAGAGCTCCCATAACCAGCGTCTCCTACACTCAGAATACAGAAATCCCAATTATTGTGTATGCCTCTTGCCAGGCTACAGAACTCTTGGAAACAGCTTATCTCTCCATGCACATACAGAACTGTGGTAAACTGTGTTTCACTACATGCATGATACAGAACACCCATAAGCTGCGTCTGATACACTCAGCATACAGAAAACCTGCGTATAGTGAATACCTGCTCATAGGCTACAGAACTCATGGAAACAGCTTCTCTCTACATGCAACATACAAAACTTGGAACCTGCATCTCTCTAGACCAATGTGTCAGAACCCCATAAGCTGCGTCTCCTACACACAGCATACAGAAAACCCACATATAGCGAATAACTATGCCCAGGCTACCAAAATCTTAGAAACAGCTTCTCTCTACATTCAACATACGGAACTCCTCGATACTGTATGTCTCTACACTTAGGTTGTGCAACTCCCTTAAGCTGCGTCTCCTACACAGAGCATACGGAACACCTGCATATAGCGAATATCTATGCCCAGGCTACCAAAATATTAGAAACAGCTTCTCATTACATTCAACATATGGAACTTATGGATACTGTATGTCTCTACACTTAGGTTACGGAACTCCCGTAAGCTGCATCTCCTACACACAGCATACAGAAAACACGCAAATAGCGCATGCCTAATTCCAGGCCACAGAACTCTTGGAAACAGCTTCTCTCTACATTCAACATACAAAACACTTGGAAACTGCATCCCTAGACCAACGTTACAGAACTCCTGTAAGCTGCGTCTCCTACACAGAGCAGACAGAAAACCCGCCTACAGCAAATGTCTTATTCCAGCCTCAGAAATCCAATAAACACCTTCTCCCTACATCCTGATACAGAACTTCGATATAATGAGTCTCTCTAATTCTAGGTTACAGAACTCCCAAAAACTGCGTCGGCTACACTCAGGCTACAGGAATCCCATATACAGCGTATTCCTACTTTCAGGCTACAGAACTCGTGGAAATAGCTTCTCTCAACATTCAACATACAGAACTACTGGAAGCTGCATCTGTATACACAAAGGTTACAGAAATCACGAAAGCTGCATTGGCTACACAGCATACAGAATATCCGCAAATAGCGAATGCCTAATTGCAGGCCACAGAACTCGTGGAAACAGCTTCTCTCAACATTCAACATACAGAACTACTGGAAACTGCATCTGTATACACCAAGGTTACAGAACTCCAATAAGCTGCATCTGCTACACAGCATACAGAATATCCGCAAATAGCGAATGCCTAATTCTAGGCCACAGAACTCTTGGAAACAGCTTCTCTCTACATTGAACATATAGAACTACTTGAAACTGCATCTCTCTAGAACAATGTTACAGAACTCCCGTAAGCTGCGTCTCCTACACAGAGCAGACTGTAAACCCGCAAATAGCGAATGCCTCATTCCAGGCCACAGAACTCTTGGAAACAGCTTCTCTCTACATTCAACATAGAAAACTCTTGGAAACTGCATCTCTCTAGTGCAATGTTACAGAACTCGCATAAGCTGCGTCTCCTACACAAAGCTTACAGAAAATGCTCAAATAGCATATGCCAAATTCCAGGCTACAGATATCCAGTAAACAGCTCCTCTCTACAAGGGAAAGAGAACTCCAGTAAACTGCTTCTCCCTAAATCCAGGTAGCAGAGCTCCCATAACCAGCGTCTCCTACACTCAGAATACAGAAATCCCAATTATTGTGTATGCCTCTTGCCAGGCTACAGAACTCTTGGAAACAGCTTATCACTCCATGCACATACAGAACTGTGGTAAACTGTGTTTCACTACATGCATGATACAGAACTCCCATAAGCTGCGTCTGATACACTCAGCATACAGAAAACCTGCGTATAGTGAATACCAGCTCATAGGCTACAGAACTCTTGGAAACAGCTTCTCTCTACATGCAACATACAAAACTTGGAACCTGCATTTCTCTAGACCAATGTGTCAGAACCCCGTAAGCTGCGTCTCCTACACACAGCATATGGAAAACCCGCATATAGCGAATAACTATGCCCAGGCTACCAAAATATTAGAAACAGCTTCTCATTACATTCAACATACGGAACTGCTGAATACTGTATGTCTCTACACTTAGGTTATGGAACTCCCGTTTGCTGCGTGTCCTACACACAGCATACAGAAAACACGGAAATAGCGCATGCCTAATTCCAGGCCACAGGACACTTGGAAACAGTTTCTCTCTACATTCAACATGCAAAACTCTTGGAAACTGCATCTCTCCAGACCAATGTTACAGAATTCCCATAAGCTGTGTCTCCTACACACAGCAGACAGAAACCTCAAATAGCGAATGCCTAATTCCAGGCCATAGAACTCTTGGAAACAGGTTTTCTCTACATTCATCATAGAAAACTCTTGGAAAGCGCATCTCTCTAGACCAATGTTACAGACTCCCATAATCTGCGTCTGCTTCACTCAGGCTACAGGAATCCCACATATGGCGAATGCCTACTCTCAGATTACAGAACTCTTGTAAACAGCTTCTCTCTACATTCAACATACAAAACTCTTGGAAACTGCATCTCTCTACACTTAGGTTACAGAACTCCCGAAAGCTGCATCTGCTACACTCAGCATACAGAATCCCCTCATACAGTGAATACCTACTTCCAGGATTCAGAACTCCTCTAAACAGCTCCTCTCCACACAAAGATAGAGAACTCTTGGAAACTTTTTCTCTCTACATCCACGTAGCAGAGCTTCTGTAAGCTGCATCTCCTACACTCAGGATACAGAAATCCCATACATTGCGTATGCCTATTGCCAGGCTACAGAACTCTTGGAAACAGCTTCTCCCTACACCGTGATGCAAAACTTCAGTAAACTGTGTCTCTCTAATACTAGGTTACAGAACTCCCATAAGCTGCGTCTATTGCCCTCAGGCTACAGGAATCCCACATAGAGCGTATGCCTACTCTCAGACTAGAGAACTCTTGGAAACAGCTTCTCTCTACATTCAACATACACAACTCTTGGAAACTGCATCTCTCTAGACCAATGTTACAGAACTCCCATAAGCTGCGTCTGCTGCACTCAGCATACCGAAAACCCGCTTATAGTGAATACCTGCTCATAGGCTACAGAACTCCCATAAGCTGCGTCTCCTACACATAGCATACGGAAAACCGGCATATAGCGAATAACTATGCCCAGGCTACCAAAATCTTAGAAACAGCTTCTCTCTACATTCAATATACGGAACTCCTGGATACTGTATGTCTCTACACTTAGGTTGTGCAACTCCCGTAAGCTGTGTCTCCTACACACAGCACACAGAAAACCCGCAAATAGCGAATGCCTAATTCCAGGCTACAGAAATCCAGTAAACATCTCCTCTCTACAAGGGAAAGAGAACTCCGGTAAACTGCTTCTCCCTAAATCCAGGTAGCAGAGCTCCGATAACCAGCGTCTCCTACACTCAGAATACAGAAATCTCAATTACTGTGTATGCCTCTTGCCAGGCTACAGAACTCTTGGAAACAGCTTATCTCTACATGCACATACAGAACTCTGGTAAACTGTGTTTCACTACATGCACGATACAGAACTCCCATAAGCTACGCCTGATACACTCAGCATACAGAAAACCTGCGTATAGTGAATACCAGCTCATAGGCTACAGAACTCTTGGGAAAAGCTTTTCTCTACATGCAACATACAAAACTTGGAACCTGCATCTCTCTAGACCAATGTGTCAGAACCCCATAAGCTGTGTCTCGTACACACAGCATACAGAAAAACTGCATATGGCGAATAACTATGCCCAGGATACCAAAATATTAGAAACAGCTTCTCATTACATTCAACATATGGAACTCCTGGATACTGTATGTCTCTACACTTAGGTTATGGAACTCCCGTAAGCTGCGTGTCCTACATACAACATACAGAGAACCCTCAAATAGCCAATGCCTAATTCCAGGCCACAGAACTCTTGGAAACAGGTTTTCTCTACATTCAACATACACAACTCTTGGAAACCGCATCGCTCTAGACCAATGTTAAAGAACTCCCATAAGCTGCGTCTGCTGCACCCAGGTAACATGAATCCCATATAGAGGGTATGCCTACTCTCAGACTACAGAACTCTTGGACAGCTTCTCTCTACATTCAACATACAAAAATCTTGGAAACTGCATCTCTCTAGACCAATGTTACAGAACTCCCATAAGCTGCGTCTGCTGCACTCAGCATACCGAAAACCCGCTTATAGTGAATACCTGCTCATAGGCTACAGAATTTCTGGAAGCAGTTTCTCTCTACATTCAACATACAAAACTCTTGGAAACTGCATCTCTCTAGACCAAAGTTACAGAACTCCCATAAGCTGCGTCTCCTACAAATAGCATACAGAAAACCCCCAAATAGCGAATAACTGTGCCCAGGCTGCCGAAATCACAGAAACGGCTTCTCTCTACATTCAACACACGGAATTCGTGGATACTGTATGTCTCTACACTTAGGTTTTGAAACTCCCTTAAGCTGAGTCTCCTACACAGAGCATACGGAAAACCCAATATATAGCGAATAACTATGTCAAGGCTACCAAAATCTTAGAAAAGGCTTCTCTCTACATTCACCATATGGAACTCATGGATACTGTATGTCTCTACACTTAGGTTACGGATTTCCTGTAAGCTGCATCTCCTACACACAGCATACAGAAAACATGGAAATTTAGAAATGACTCTTGGAAACAGCTTCTCCCTAAACGGTGATGCAAAATTTCAGTAAACTGTGTCTCTCTAATACTAGGTAACAGAACTCCCAAAAGCTGTGTCTATTGCCCTCAGACTACAGGAATCCCACATAGAGTGAATGCCTACTCTCAGACTAAAGAACTCTTGGAAACAGCTTCTCTCTACATTCAACATACACAGCTCTTGGAGACTGCATCTCTCTAGACCAATGTAACAGAACTCCCATAAGCTGCGTCTCCTACACACAGCATACGGAAAACCGGCATATAGCAAATGTCTTATTCCAGCCTCAGAAATCCAAAAAACACCTTTTTCCTACATCCTGATACACAACTTCGATAAACTGTGTCTCTCTAATTCTAGGATACAGAACTCCCTTAATCTGCTTCGGCTGCACTCAGGCTACAGGAATCCCATATACAGTGTATGCCTACGCTCAGCTACAGAACACTTGGACACAGCTTCTCTCTACATTCATCATACAGAACTACTGGAAACTGCATCTCTCTACACTTAGGTTACAGAACTCCTGAAAGCTGCATCTGCTACACTCAGCATCCAGAATACCCTCATACAGCGAATACCTAATTCCAGGATACAGAACTCCTCTAAACAGCTCCTCTCCACACAAAGGATAGAGAACTCTTGGAAACTGCTTCTCTCTATATCCACGTAGCAGAGCTCCTGTAAGTTTCATCTCCTACACTCAGGATACAGAAATCCCATACATTGCATATGCCTATTGCCAGGCTACAGAACTCTTGGAAACAGCTTCTCCCTAAACGGTGATGCAAAATTTCAGTAAACTGTGTCTCTCTAATACTAGGTAACAGAACTCCCAAAAGCTGTGTCTATTGCCCTCAGACTACAGGAATCCCACATAGAGTGAATGCCTACTCTCAGACTAAAGAACTCTTGGAAACAGCTTCTCTCTACATTCAACATACACAACTCTTGGAGACTGCATCTCTCTAGACCAATGTAACAGAACTCCCATAAGCTGCGTCTCCTACACACAGCATACGGAAAACCGGCATATAGCGAATCACTATGCCCAGGCTACCAAAATCTTAGAAACAGCTTCTCTCAACATTCAACATACGGAACTCCTGGATACTGCATGTCTCAACACTTAGGTTGTGCAACTCCCGTAAGCTGCATCTTTACACAGAGCATATGGAAAACCCGCATATAGCGAATAACTATGCCCAGCCTAGCAAAGTCTTAGAAAAGGCTTCTCGCTACATTCAACATATGGAACTTATGGATACTGTATGTCTCTACACTTAGGTTACGGAACTCCCGTAAGCTGCTTCTCCTACACACAGCATACAGAAAACAAGCAAATAGTGCATGCCTAATTCCAGGCCATAGAACTCTTGGAAAGAGCATCTCTCTACATTCAACATAGAAAACTCTTGGAAACCGCATCTCTCTAGACCAACGTTACAGAACTCCCATAAGCTGCGTCTCCTACACACAGCAGAGAGAAAACCTGCATATAGCAAATGTCTTATTCCAGCCCCAGAAATCCAATCAACACCTTTTCCCTACATTCTGATACACAAGTTCGATAAACTATGTCTCTCTAATTCTAGGATACAGAACTCCGATAAGCTGCATCTCCTACACACAGCATACAGAAAACACGGAAATAGCAAATGCCTAATTCCAGGTCACAGAACTCTTGGAAACAGCTTCTCTCTACATTCAACATAGAAAACTCTTGGAAACCACATCTGTCTAGACCAACGTTACAGAACTCCCGTAAGCTGTGTCTCCTACACACAGAAGACAGAAAACCCGCCTATAGCAAATGTCTTATTCCAGCCTCAGAAATCCAATAAACACCTTCTCCCTACATCCTGATACAGAACTTCGATAAAATGTGTCTCTCTAATTCTAGGTTACAGAACTCCCATAAACTGCATCGGCTACACTCATGCTACAGGAATCACATATACAGCGTATTCCTACTCTTAGACTACAGAACTCGTGGAAATAGCTTCTCTCAACATTCAACATACAGAACTACTGGCAACTGCATCTGTATACACAAAGGTTACAGAAATCACGAAAGCTGCATCGGCTACACAGCATACAGAATATCCGCAAATAGCGAATGCCTAATTCCAGGCCACAGAACTCGTGGAAACAGCTTCTCTCAACATTCAACATACAGAACTACTGGAAACTGCATCTGTATACACAAAGGTTACAAAACTCCAATAAGCTGCATCTGCTACACAGCATAACAGAATATCCGCAAATAGCGAATGCCTAATTACAGGACACAGAACTCTTGGAAAGAGCTTCTCTCTACATTCAACATACGGAACTCCTGGATACTGTATGTCTCTACACTTAGGTTGTGCAA